>NW_027478460.1:1080677-1440903 GCF_051014685.1 Ptiloglossa arizonensis | reverse complement strand
ATCCGTTCGCGAGATATGGCAGTTTGGAGATAAGAAACGTTTGAGAAACTCAAAATTTTCGCAGTTCTGATGCTCGAAACGAATGATTAGAACCGCCTAGGGGAAAAGTGCGCATACCGTTGTAATCGGGCGAGTTTCTACTTTCAGATGCAACAGAAATTCTGCGGATTGGTCGATCCGTTCGCGAGATATGGCAGTTTGGATGTAAGAAACGCTTGAGAGACTCAAAATTTTCGCAGTTCTGATGCTCGAAACGAATAATCAGAACGGCCTAGGGGGAAACTACACCTACCTTTGTAATCGGGCGAGTTTCTACTTTCAGATGCAACAGAAATTTTGCGGATTTGTCGATCCGTTCGCGAGATGTGGCAGTTTGGAAGTAAGAAACGCTTGAGAAACTCAAAATTTTCGCATTTCTGATGCTCGAAACGAATAACTAGAACGGCCTAGGGGAATACTACACCTACCGTTGTAATCGGGCGAATTTCTACTTTCAGATGCAACAGAAATTTTGCGGATTGGTCAATCCGTTCGCGAGATATGGCTGTTTGGAGGTAAGAAACGCTTGAGAAACTCAATTTTTTCGCAGTTCTGATTCTCGAAACGAACAACTGGAACGGTCTAGGGGAAAACTACACATACCGTTGTAATCAGGCGAGTTTCTACTTTCAGATGCAACAGAAATTTTGCGGATTGGTCAATCCGTTCGCGAGATGTGGCAGTTTGGAGGTAAGAAACGCTTGAGAAACTCAAAATTTTCGCAGTTCTGATGCTCGAAATGAATAACTAGAACGGCCTAGGGGAAAAGTACGCATACCGATGTAATCGGGCGAGGTTCTACTTTCAGATGCAACAGAAGTTTTGCGGATTGGTCAATCCGTTCGCGAGATGTGGCAGTTTGGAGGTAAGAAACGCTTGAGAAACTCAAAATTTTCGCAGTTCTGATGCTCGAAACGAATAACTAGACCGGCCTAGGGGAAAAGTACGCAAACCGATGTACTCGGGCGAGTTTCTACTTTCAGATGCAACAGAAATTTTGCGGATTGGTGGATCCGTTCACGAGATATGGCAGTTTGGAAGTAAGAAACGCTTGAGAAATTCAAAACTTTCGCAGTTCTGATGCTCGAAACGAATGACTAGAACGGCCTAGGGGAGAAGTACGCATACTGTTGTAATCGGGCGAGTTTCTACTTTCAGATGCAACAGAAATTTTGCGGATTGGTCAATCCGTTCGCGAGATGTGGCAGTTTGGAGGTAAGAAACGCTTGAGAAACTCAAAATTTCCGCAGTTCTGATGCTCGAAACGAATAACTGGAACGGCCTAGGGGAAAACTACACATACTGTTGTTATCGGGCGAGTTTCTACTTTCAGATGCAACAGAAATTTTGCGGATTGGTCAATCCGTTCGCGAGATGTGGCAGTTTGGAGGTAAGAAACGCTTGAGAAACTCAAAATTTTCGCAGTTCTGATGCTCGAAACGAATGACTAGAACGGCCTAGGGGAGAAGTACGCATACCGTTGTAATCGGGCGAGTTTCTACTTTCAGATGCAACAGAAATTTTGCGGATTGATCAATCCGTTCGCGAGATATGGCAGTTTGGAAGTAAGAAACGCTTGAGAAATTCAAAACTTTCGCAGTTCTGATGCTCGAAACGAATGACTAGAACGGCCTAGGGGAGAAGTACGCATACTGTTGTAATCGGGCGAGTTTCTACTTTCAGATGCAACAGAAATCATGCGGATTGATCAATCCGTTCGCGAGATATGGCAGTTTGGAGATAAGAAACGCTTTAGAAACTCAAAATTTTCGCAGTTCTGATACTCGAAACGAATAACTAGAACGGCCCAGGGGAATAGTGCGCATACCGTTGTAATCGGGCGAGTTTCTACTTTCAAATGCAATAGAATTCATGCGGATTGGTCAATCCGTTCGCGAGATATGGCAGTTTGGAGGTAAGAAACGCTTGAGAAACTCAAAATTTCCGCAGTTCTGATGCTCGAAACGAATAACTGGAACGGCCTAGGGGAAAACTACACATATTGTTGTAATCGGGCGAGTTTCTACTTTCAGATGCAACAGAAATTTTGCGGATTGGTCAATCCGTTCGCGAGATGTGGCAGTTTGGAGGTAAGAAACGCTTGAGAAACTCAAAATTTTCGCAGTTCTGATGCTCGAAACGAATAACTAGACCGGCCTAGGGGAAAAGTACGCAAACCGATGTACTCGGGCGAGTTTCTACTTTCAGATGCAACAGAAATTTTGCGGATTGGTGGATCCGTTCACGAGATATGGCAGTTTGGAAGTAGGAAGCGCTTGAGAAACTCAAAATTTGCGCAGTTCTGATGCTTGAAACGAATAACTAGAACGGCCTAGGGGGAAAGTGCGCATACCGTTGTATTCGGGCGAGTTTCTACTTTCAGATGCAACTAAAATTTTGCGGATTGATCAATCCGTTCGCAAGATATGGCACTTTGGAGATAAGAAACGCTTGAGAAACTCAAAATTTTCGCAGTTCTGATGCTCGAAACGAATGACTAGAACGGCCTAGGGGAGAAGTACGCATACCGTTGTAATCGGGCGAGTTTCTACTTTCAGATGCGACAGAAATCATGCGGATTGGTCAATCCGTTCGCGAGATATGGCCGTTTGGATGTAAGAAACGCTTGAGAAACTCAAAATTTTCGCAGTTCTGATGCTCGAAACGAATAACTAGAACGGCCTAGGGGAAAAGTGCGCATACCGTTGTAATCGGGCGAGTTTCTACTTTCAGATGCAACAGAAATTATGCGGATTGGTCAATCCGTTCGCGAGATATGGCCGTTTGGATGTAAGAAACGCTTGAGAAACTCAAAATTTTCGCATTTCTAATGCTCGAAACAAATAACTAGAACGGCCTAGGGGAAAAGTGCACATACCCTTGTAATCGGGCGAGTTTCTACTTTCAGATGCAACGGAAATTTTGCGGATCGGTCAATCCGTTCGCGAGATATGGCAGTTTGGATGTAAGAAACGATCGAGAAACTCAAAATTTTCGCAGTTCTGATGCTCAAAACGAATAACTGGAACGGCCTACAGGAAAACTACACATACCGTTGTAATCGGGCGAGTTTCTACTTTCAGATGCAACAGAAATTTTGCGGATTGGTCAATCCGTTCGCGAGAGATGGCAGTTTGGAGGTAAGAAACGCTTGAGAAACTCAAAATTTGCGCAGTTCTGATGCTTGAAACGAATAACTGGAACGGCCTAGGGGGAAAGTGCGCATACCGTTGTAATCGGGCGAGTTTCTACTTTCAGAAGCAACAGAAATTTTGCGGATTGGTCAATCCGTTCGCGAGATATGGCAGTTTGGAGGTAAGAAACGCTTGAGAAACTCAAAATTTTCGCAGTTCTGATTCTCGAAACGAATAACTGGAACGGTCTAGGGGAAAACTACACATACTGTTGTAATCAGGCGAGTTTCTACTTTCAGATGCAACAGAAATTTTGCGGATTGGTCAATCCGTTCGCGAGATGTGGCAGTTTGGATGTAAGAAACGCTTGAGAAACTCAAAATTTTCGCAGTTCTGATGCTCGAAACGAATAACTAGAACGGCCTAGGGGAAAAGTACGCATACCGATGTAATCGGGCGAGTTCCTACTTTCAGATGCAACTAAAATTTTGCGGATTGATCAATCCGTTCGCGAGATATGGCAGCTTGGAAGTAAGAAACGCTTGAGAAACTCAAAATTTTCGCAGTTCTGATGCTCGAAACGAATGACTAGAACGGCCTAGGGGAGAAGTACGCATACCGTTGTAATCGGGCGAGTTTCTACTTTCAGATGCAACAGAAATTATGCGGATTGGTCAATCCGTTCGCGAGATATGGCCGTTTGGATGTAAGAAACGCTTGAGAAACTCAAAATTTTCGCATTTCTAATGCTCGAAACAAATAACTAGAACGGCCTAGGGGAAAAGTGCGCATACCCTTGTAATCGGGCGAGTTTCTACTTTCAGATGCAACGGAAATTTTGCGGATCGGTCAATCCGTTCGCGAGATATGGCAGTTTGGATGTAAGAAACGATCGAGAAACTCAAAATTTTCGCAGTTCTGATGCTCAAAACGAATAACTGGAACGGCCCAGAGGAAAACTACACATACCGTTGTAATCAGGCGAGTTTCTACTTTCAGATGCAACAGAAATTTTGCGGATTGGTCAATCCGTTCGCGAGATGTGGCAGTTTGGAGGTAAGAAACGCTTGAGAAACTCAAAATTTTCGCAGTTCTGATGCTCGAAACGAATAACTAGACCGGCCTAGGGGAAAAGTACGCAAACCGATGTACTCGGGCGAGTTTCTACTTTCAGATGCAACAGAAATTTTGCGGATTGGTGGATCCGTTCACGAGATATGGCAGTTTGGAAGTAGGAAGCGCTTGAGAAACTCAAAATTTGCGCAGTTCTGATTCTCGAAACGAATAACTGGAACGGTCTAGGTGAAAACTACACATACCGTTGTAATCGGGCGAGCTGCTACTTTCAGATGCAACAGAAATTTTGCGGATTGGTCAATCCGTTCGCGAGAGATGGCAGTTTGGAGGTAAGAAACGCTTGAGAAACTCAAAATTTGCGCAGTTCTGATGCTTGAAACGAATAACTGGAACGGCCTAGGGGGAAAGTGCGCATACCGTTGTAATCGGGCGAGTTTCTACTTTCAGAAGCAACAGAAATTTTGCGGATTGGTCAATCCGTTCGCGAGATATGGCAGTTTGGAGGTAAGAAACGCTTGAGAAACTCAAAATTTTCGCAGTTCTGATTCTCGAAACGAATAACTGGAACGGTCTAGGGGAAAACTACACATACCGTTGTAATCAGGCGAGTTTCTACTTTCAGATGCAACAGAAATTTTGCGGATTGGTCAATCCGTTCGCGAGATGTGGCAGTTTGGATGTAAGAAACGCTTGAGAAACTCAAAATTTTCGCAGTTCTGATGCTCGAAACGAATAACTAGAACGGCCTAGGGGAAAAGTACGCATACCGATGTAATCGGGCGAGTTTCTACTTTCAGATGCAACAGAAATTATGCGGATTGGTCAATCCGTTCGCGAGATATGGCAGTTTGGATGTAAGAAACGATCGAGAAACTCAAAATTTTTGCAGTTCTGATGCTCAAAACGAATAACTGGAACGGCCTACAGGAAAACTACACATACCGTTGTAATCGGGCGAGTTTCTACTTTCAGATGCAACAGAAATTTTGCGGATTGGTCAATCCGTTCGCGAGAGATGGCAGTTTGGAGGTAAGAAACGCTTGAGAAACTCAAAATTTGCGCAGTTCTGATGCTTGAAACGAATAACTGGAACGGCCTAGGGGGAAAGTGCGCATACCGTTGTAATCGGGCGAGTTTCTACTTTCAGAAGCAACAGAAATTTTGCGGATTGGTCAATCCGTTCGCGAGATATAGCAGTTTGGAGGTAAGAAACGCTTGAGAAACTCAAAATTTTCGCAGTTCTGATTCTCGAAACGAATAACTGGAACGGTCTAGGGGAAAACTACACATACCGTTGTAATCAGGCGAGTTTCTACTTTCAGATGCAACAGAAATTTTGCGGATTGGTCAATCCGTTCGCGAGATGTGGCAGTTTGGATGTAAGAAACGCTTGAGAAACTCAAAATTTTCGCAGTTCTGATGCTCGAAACGAATAACTAGAACGGCCTAGGGGAAAAGTACGCATACCGATGTAATCGGGCGAGTTCCTACTTTCAGATGCAACTAAAATTTTGCGGATTGATCAATCCGTTCGCGAGATATGGCAGTTTGGAAGTAAGAAACGCTTGAGAAACTCAAAATTTTCGCAGTTCTGATGCTCGAAACGAATGACTAGAACGGCCTAGGGGAGAAGTACGCATACCGTTGTAATCGGGCGAGTTTCTACTTTCAGATGCAACAGAAATTATGCGGATTGGTCAATCCGTTCGCGAGATATGGCCGTTTGGATGTAAGAAACGCTTGAGAAACTCAAAATTTTCGCATTTCTAATGCTCGAAACAAATAACTAGAACGGCCTAGGGGAAAAGTGCGCATACCCTTGTAATCGGGCGAGTTTCTACTTTCAGATGCAACGGAAATTTTGCGGATCGGTCAATCCGTTCGCGAGATATGGCAGTTTGGATGTAAGAAACGATCGAGAAACTCAAAATTTTCGCAGTTCTGATGCTCAAAACGAATAACTGGAACGGCCCAGAGGAAAACTACACATACCGTTGTAATCGGGCGAGTTTCTACTTTCAGATGCAACAGAAATTTTGCGGATTGGTCAATCCGTTCGCGAGAGATGGCAGTTTGGAGGTAAGAAACGCTTGAGAAACTCAAAATTTGCGCAGTTCTGATGCTTGAAACGAATAACTGGAACGGCCTAGGGGGAAAGTGCGCATACCGTTGTAATCGGGCGAGTTTCTACTTTCAGAAGCAACAGAAATTTTGCGGATTGGTCAATCCGTTCGCGAGATATGGCAGTTTGGAGGTAAGAAACGCTTGAGAAACTCAAAATTTTCGCAGTTCTGATGCTCGAAACGAATAACTGGAACGGTCTAGGGGAAAACTACACATACCGTTGTAATCAGGCGAGTTTCTACTTTCAGATGCAACAGAAATTTTGCGGATTGTCAATCCGTTCGCGAGATGTGGCAGTTTGGAGGTAAGAAACGCTTGAGAAACTCAAAATTTTCGCAGTTCTGATGCTCGAAACGAATAACTAGACCGGCCTAGGGGAAAAGTACGCAAACCGATGTACTCGGGCGAGTTTCTACTTTCAGATGCAACAGAAATTTTGCGGATTGGTGGATCCGTTCACGAGATATGGCAGTTTGGAAGTAGGAAGCGCTTGAGAAACTCAAAATTTGCGCAGTTCTGATTCTCGAAACGAATAACTGGAACGGTCTAGGTGAAAACTACACATACCGTTGTAATCGGGCGAGCTGCTACTTTCAGATGCAACAGAAATTTTGCGGATTGGTCAATCCGTTCGCGAGAGATGGCAGTTTGGAGGTAAGAAACGCTTGAGAAACTCAAAATTTGCGCAGTTCTGATGCTTGAAACGAATAACTGGAACGGCCTAGGGGGAAAGTGCGCATACCGTTGTAATCGGGCGAGTTTCTACTTTCAGAAGCAACAGAAATTTTGCGGATTGGTCAATCCGTTCGCGAGATATGGCAGTTTGGAGGTAAGAAACGCTTGAGAAACTCAAAATTTTCGCAGTTCTGA
This sequence comes from Ptiloglossa arizonensis, assembly GCF_051014685.1. Classification (NCBI taxonomy): domain Eukaryota; kingdom Metazoa; phylum Arthropoda; class Insecta; order Hymenoptera; family Colletidae; genus Ptiloglossa; species Ptiloglossa arizonensis. The sequence continues at coordinate 1,433,659 of NW_027478460.1, read as the reverse complement.
TTCTCGAAACGAATAACTGGAACGGTCTAGGGGAAAACTACACATACCGTTGTAATCAGGCGAGTTTCTACTTTCAGATGCAACAGAAATTTTGCGGATTGGTCAATCCGTTCGCGAGATGTGGCAGTTTGGATGTAAGAAACGCTTGAGAAACTCAAAATTTTCGCAGTTCTGATGCTCGAAACGAATAACTAGAACGGCCTAGGGGAAAAGTACGCATACCGATGTAATCGGGCGAGTTTCTACTTTCAGATGCAACAGAAATTTTGCGGATTGGTCGATCCGTTCGCGAGATGTGGCAGTTTGGAAGTAAGAAACGCTTGAGAAACTCAAAATTTTCGCAGTTCTGAAGCTCGAAACTAATAACTAGAACGGCCTAGGGGAAAACTACACCTACCGTTGTAGTCGGGCGAGTTTCTACTTTCAGATGCAACAGAAATCATGCGGATTGGTCAATCCGTTCGCGAGATATGGCCGTTTGGATGTAAGAAACGCTTGAGAAACTCAAAATTTTCGCAGTTCTGATGCTCGAAACGAATAACCAGAACGGCCTAGGGGAAAAGTGCGCATACCGTTGTAATCGGGCGAGTTTCTACTTTCAGATGCAACAGAAATTTTCCGGATTGATCAATCCGTTCGCGAGATGTGGCAGTTTGGAGGTAAGAAACGCTTGAGAAACTCAAAATTTTCGCAGTTCTGATGGTCGAAAGGAATAACTGGAACGGCCTAGGGGAAAACTACACATACCGTTGTAATCGGGCGAGTTTCTACATTCAAATGCAACAGAAATTTTGCGGATTGGTCAATCCGTTCGCGAGATATGGCAGTTTGGTGGTAAGAAACGCTTGAGAAACTCAAAATTTTCGCAGTTCTGATTCTCGAAACGAATAACTGGAACGGTCTAGGGGAAAGCTACACATACCGTTGTAATCAGGCGAGTTTCTACTTTCAGATGCAACAGAAATTTTGCGAATTGGTCAATCCGTTCGCGAGATGTGGCAGTTTGGAGGTAAGAAACGCTTGAGAAACTCAAAATTTTCGCAGTTCTGATGCTCGAAATGAATAACTAGAACGGCCTAGGGGAAAAGTACGCATACCGATGTAATCGGGCGAGTTTCTACTTTCAGATGCAACAGAAATTTTGCGGATTGGTCGATCCGTTCGCGAGATGTGGCAGTTTGGAAGTAAGAAACGCTTGAGAAATTCAAAATTTTCGCAGTTCTGATGCTCGAAACGAATGACTAGAACGGCCTAGGGGAGAAGTACGCATACCGTTGTAATCGGGCGAGTTTCTACTTTCAGATGCAACAGAAATTGTGCGGATTGATCAATCCGTTCGCGAGATATGGCAGTTTGGAAGTAAGAAACGCTTGAGAAATTCAAAACTTTCGCAGTTCTGATGCTCGAAACGAATGACTAGAACGGCCTAGGGGAGAAGTACGCATACCGTTGTAATCGGGCGAGTTTCTACTTTCAGACGAAACAGAAATCATGCGGATTGGTCAATCCGTTCGCGACATATGGCCGTTTGGATGTAAGAAACGCTTGAGAAACTCAAAATTTTCGCAGTTCTGATGCTCGAGACGAATAACTAGAAGGGCCTAGGGGAAAAGTGCGCATACCGTTGTAATCGGGCGAGTTTCTACTTTCAGATGCAACAGAAATTTTGCGGATTGATCAATCCGTTCGCGAGATATGGCAGTTTGGAGATAAGAAACGCTTTAGAAACTCAAAATTTTCGCAGTTCTGATGCTCGAAACGAATAACTAGAACGGCCCAGGGGAAAAGTGCGCATACCGTTGTAATCGGGCGAGTTTCTACTTTCAAATGCAATAGAAATCATGCGGATTGGTCAATCCGTTCGCGAGATATGGCAGTTTGGAGGTAAGAAACGCTTGAGAAACTCAAAATTTTCGCAGTTCTGATGCTCGAAACGAATAACTGGAACGGCCTAGGGGAAAACTACACATACTGTTGTAATCGGGCGAGTTTCTACTTTCAGATGCAACAGAAATTTTGCGGATTGGTCAATCCGTTCGCGAGATGTGGCAGTTTGGAGGTAAGAAACGCTTGAGAAACTCAAAATTTTCGCAGTTCTGATGCTCGAAACGAATAACTAGACCGGCCTAGGGGAAAAGTACGCAAACCGATGTACTCGGGCGAGTTTCTACTTTCAGATGCAACAGAAATTTTGCGGATTGGTGGATCCGTTCACGAGATATGGCAGTTTGGAAGTAGGAAGCGCTTGAGAAACTCAAAATTTGCGCAGTTCTGATGCTTGAAACGAATAACTAGAACGGCCTAGGGGGAAAGTGCGCATACCGTTGTATTCGGGCGAGTTTCTACTTTCAGATGCAACGGAAATTTTGCGGATTGATCAATCCGTTCGCAAGATATGGCACTTTGGAGATAAGAAACGCTTGAGAAACTCAAAATTTTCGCAGTTCTGAAGCTCGAAACTAATAACTAGAACGGCCTAGGGGAAAACTACACCTACCGTTGTAGTCGGGCGAGTTTCTACTTTCAGATGCGACAGAAATCATGCGGATTGGTCAATCCGTTCGCGAGATATGGCCGTTTGGATGTAAGAAACGCTTGAGAAACTCAAAATTTTCGCAGTTCTGATGCTCGAAACGAATAACTAGAACGGCCTAGGGGAAAAGTGCGCATACCGTTGTAATCGGGCGAGTTTCTACTTTCAGATGCAACAGAAATTATGCGGATTGGTCAATCCGTTCGCGAGATATGGCCGTTTGGATGTAAGAAACGCTTGAGAAACTCAAAATTTTCGCATTTCTAATGCTCGAAACAAATAACTAGAACGGCCTAGGGGAAAAGTGCGCATACCCTTGTAATCGGGCGAGTTTCTACTTTCAGATGCAACGGAAATTTTGCGGTTCGGTCAATCCGTTCGCGAGATATGGCAGTTTGGATGTAAGAAACGATCGAGAAACTCAAAATTTTCGCAGTTCTGATGCTCAAAACGAATAACTGGAACGGCCCAGAGGAAAACTACACATACCGTTGTAATCGGGCGAGTTTCTACTTTCAGATGCAACAGAAATTTTGCGGATTGGTCAATCCGTTCGCGAGAGATGGCAGTTTGGAGGTAAGAAACGCTTGAGAAACTCAAAATTTGCGCAGTTCTGATGCTTGAAACGAATAACTGGAACGGCCTAGGGGGAAAGTGCGCATACCGTTGTAATCGGGCGAGTTTCTACTTTCAGAAGCAACAGAAATTTTGCGGATTGGTCAATCCGTTCGCGAGATATGGCAGTTTGGAGGTAAGAAACGCTTGAGAAACTCAAAATTTTCGCAGTTCTGATTCTCGAAACGAATAACTGGAACGGTCTAGGGGAAAACTACACATACCGTTGTAATCAGGCGAGTTTCTACTTTCAGATGCAACAGAAATTTTGCGGATTGGTCAATCCGTTCGCGAGATGTGGAAGTTTGGATGTAAGAAACGCTTGAGAAACTCAAAATTTTCGCAGTTCTGATGCTCGAAACGAATAACTAGAACGGCCTAGGGGAAAAGTACGCATACCGATGTAATCGGGCGAGTTCCTACTTTCAGATGCAACTAAAATTTTGCGGATTGATCAATCCGTTCGCGAGATATGGCAGTTTGGAAGTAAGAAACGCTTGAGAAACTCAAAATTTTCGCAGTTCTGATGCTCGAAACGAATGACTAGAACGGCCTAGGGGAGAAGTACGCATACCGTTGTAATCGGGCGAGTTTCTACTTTCAGATGCGACAGAAATCATGCGGATTGGTCAATCCGTTCGCGAGATATGGCCGTTTGGATGTAAGAAACGCTTGAGAAACTCAAAATTTTCGCAGTTCTGATGCTCGAAACGAATAACTAGAACGGCCTAGGGGAAAAGTGCGCATACCGATGTAATCGGGCGAGTTTCTACTTTCAGATGCAACAGAAATTATGCGGATTGGTCAATCCGTTCGCGAGATATGGCCGTTTGGATGTAAGAAACGCTTGAGAAACTCAAAATTTTCGCATTTCTAATGCTCGAAACAAATAACTAGAACGGCCTAGGGGAAAAGTGCGCATACCCTTGTAATCGAGCGAGTTTCTACTTTCAGATGCAACGGAAATTTTGCGGATCGGTCAATCCGTTCGCGAGATATGGCAGTTTGGATGTAAGAAACGATCGAGAAACTCAAAATTTTCGCAGTTCTGATGCTCAAAACGAATAACTGGAACGGCCCAGAGGAAAACTACACATACCGTTGTAATCGGGCGAGTTTCTACTTTCAGATGCAACAGAAATTTTGCGGATTGGTCAATCCGTTCGCGAGAGATGGCAGTTTGGAGGTAAGAAACGCTTGAGAAACTCAAAATTTGCGCAGTTCTGATGCTTGAAACGAATAACTGGAACGGCCTAGGGGGAAAGTGCGCATACCGTTGTAATCGGGCGAGTTTCTACTTTCAGAAGCAACAGAAATTTTGCGGATTGGTCAATCCGTTCGCGAGATATGGCAGTTTGGAGGTAAGAAACGCTTGAGAAACTCAAAATTTTCGCAGTTCTGATGCTCGAAACGAATAACTGGAACGGTCTAGGGGAAAACTACACATACCGTTGTAATCAGACGAGTTTCTACTTTCAGATGCAACAGAAATTTTGCGGATTGGTCAATCCGTTCGCGAGATGTGGCAGTTTGGAGGTAAGAAACGCTTGAGAAACTCAAAATTTTCGCAGTTCTGATGCTCGAAACGAATAACTAGACCGGCCTAGGGGAAAAGTACGCAAACCGATGTACTCGGGCGAGTTTCTACTTTCAGATGCAACAGAAATTTTGCGGATTGGTGGATCCGTTCACGAGATATGGCAGTTTGGAAGTAGGAAGCGCTTGAGAAACTCAAAATTTGCGTAGTTCTGATGCTTGAAACGAATAACTAGAACGGCCTAGGGGGAAAGTGCGCATACCGTTGAATTCGGGCGAGTTTCTACTTTCAGATGCAACTGAAATTTTGCGGATTGATCAATCCGTTCGCAAGATATGGCACTTTGGAGATAAGAAACGCTTGAGAAACTCAAAATTTTCGCAGTTCTGATGCTCGAAACGAATGACTAGAACGGCCTAGGGGAGAAGTACGCATACCGTTGTAATCGGGCGAGTTTCTACTTTCAGATGCGACAGAAATCATGCGGATTGGTCAATCCGTTCGCGAGATATGGCCGTTTGGATGTAAGAAACGCTTGAGAAACTCAAAATTATAGCAGTTCTGATGCTCAAAACGAATAACTGGAACGGCCTAGAGGAAAACTACACATACCGTTGTAATCGGGCGAGTTTCTACTTTCAGATGCAACAGAAATTTTGCGGATTGGTCAATCCGTTCGCGAGAGATGGCACTTTGGAGGTAAGAAACGCTTGAGAAACTCAAAATTTGCGCAGTTCTGATGCTTGAAACGAATAACTGGAACGGCCTAGGGGGAAAGTGCGCATACCGATGTAATCGGGCGAGTTTCTACTTTCAGATGCAACAGAAATTATGCGGATTGGTCAATCCGTTCGCGAGATATGGCCGTTTGGATGTAAGAAACGCTTGAGAAACTCAAAATTTTCGCAGTTCTGATGCTCGAAACGAATGACTAGAACGGCCTAGGGGAGAAGTACGCATACCGTTGTAATCGGGCGAGTTTCTACTTTCAGATGCGACAGAAATCATGCGGATTGGTCAATCCGTTCGCGAGATATGGCCGTTTGGATGTAAGAAACGCTTGAGAAACTCAAAATTTTCGCAGTTCTGATGCTCGAAACGAATAACTAGAACGGCCTAGGGGAAAAGTGCGCATACCGATGTAATCGGGCGAGTTTCTACTTTCAGATGCAACAGAAATTATGCGGATTGGTCAATCCGTTCGCGAGATATGGCCGTTTGGATGTAAGAAACGCTTGAGAAACTCAAAATTTTCGCATTTCTAATGCTCGAAACAAATAACTAGAACGGCCTAGGGGAAAAGTGCGCATACCCTTGTAATCGGGCGAGTTTCTACTTTCAGATGCAACGGAAATTTTGCGGATCGGTCAATCCGTTCGCGAGATATGGCAGTTTGGATGTAAGAAACGATCGAGAAACTCAAAATTTTCGCAGTTCTGATGCTCAAAACGAATAACTGGAACGGCCCAGAGGAAAACTACACATACCGTTGTAATCGGGCGAGTTTCTACTTTCAGATGCAACAGAAATTTTGCGGATTGGTCAATCCGTTCGCGAGAGATGGCAGTTTGGAGGTAAGAAACGCTTGAGAAACTCAAAATTTGCGCAGTTCTGATGCTTGAAACGAATAACTGGAACGGCCTAGGGGGAAAGTGCGCATACCGTTGTAATCGGGCGAGTTTCTACTTTCAGAAGCAACAGAAATTATGCGGATTGGTCAATCCGTTCGCGAGATATGGCCGTTTGGATGTAAGAAACGCTTGAGAAACTCAAAATTTTCGCAGTTCTGATGCTCGAAACGAATAACTGGAACGGTCTAGGGGAAAACTACACATACCGTTGTAATCAGACGAGTTTCTACTTTCAGATGCAACAGAAATTTTGCGGATTGGTCAATCCGTTCGCGAGATGTGGCAGTTTGGAGGTAAGAAACGCTTGAGAAACTCAAAATTTTCGCAGTTCTGATGCTCGAAACGAATAACTAGACCGGCCTAGGGGAAAAGTACGCAAACCGATGTACTCGGGCGAGTTTCTACTTTCAGATGCAACAGAAATTTTGCGGATTGGTGGATCCGTTCACGAGATATGGCAGTTTGGAAGTAGGAAGCGCTTGAGAAACTCAAAATTTGCGTAGTTCTGATGCTTGAAACGAATAACTAGAACGGCCTAGGGGGAAAGTGCGCATACCGTTGAATTCGGGCGAGTTTCTACTTTCAGATGCAACTGAAATTTTGCGGATTGATCAATCCGTTCGCAAGATATGGCACTTTGGAGATAAGAAACGCTTGAGAAACTCAAAATTTTCGCAGTTCTGATGCTCGAAACGAATGACTAGAACGGCCTAGGGGAGAAGTACGCATACCGTTGTAATCGGGCGAGTTTCTACTTTCAGATGCGACAGAAATCATGCGGATTGGTCAATCCGTTCGCGAGATATGGCCGTTTGGATGTAAGAAACGCTTGAGAAACTCAAAATTATAGCAGTTCTGATGCTCAAAACGAATAACTGGAACGGCCTAGAGGAAAACTACACATACCGTTGTAATCGGGCGAGTTTCTACTTTCAGATGCAACAGAAATTTTGCGGATTGGTCAATCCGTTCGCGAGAGATGGCACTTTGGAGGTAAGAAACGCTTGAGAAACTCAAAATTTGCGCAGTTCTGATGCTTGAAACGAATAACTGGAACGGCCTAGGGGGAAAGTGCGCATACCGATGTAATCGGGCGAGTTTCTACTTTCAGATGCAACAGAAATTATGCGGATTGGTCAATCCGTTCGCGAGATATGGCCGTTTGGATGTAAGAAACGCTTGAGAAACTCAAAATTTTCGCAGTTCTGATGCTCGAAACGAATGACTAGAACGGCCTAGGGGAGAAGTACGCATACCGTTGTAATCGGGCGAGTTTCTACTTTCAGATGCGACAGAAATCATGCGGATTGGTCAATCCGTTCGCGAGATATGGCCGTTTGGATGTAAGAAACGCTTGAGAAACTCAAAATTTTCGCAGTTCTGATGCTCGAAACGAATAACTAGAACGGCCTAGGGGAAAAGTGCGCATACCGATGTAATCGGGCGAGTTTCTACTTTCAGATGCAACAGAAATTATGCGGATTGGTCAATCCGTTCGCGAGATATGGCCGTTTGGATGTAAGAAACGCTTGAGAAACTCAAAATTTTCGCATTTCTAATGCTCGAAACAAATAACTAGAACGGCCTAGGGGAAAAGTGCGCATACCCTTGTAATCGGGCGAGTTTCTACTTTCAGATGCAACGGAAATTTTGCGGATCGGTCAATCCGTTCGCGAGATATGGCAGTTTGGATGTAAGAAACGATCGAGAAACTCAAAATTTTCGCAGTTCTGATGCTCAAAACGAATAACTGGAACGGCCCAGAGGAAAACTACACATACCGTTGTAATCGGGCGAGTTTCTACTTTCAGATGCAACAGAAATTTTGCGGATTGGTCAATCCGTTCGCGAGAGATGGCAGTTTGGAGGTAAGAAACGCTTGAGAAACTCAAAATTTGCGCAGTTCTGATGCTTCAAACGAATAACTGGAACGGCCTAGGGGGAAAGTGCGCATACCGTTGTAATCGGGCGAGTTTCTACTTTCAGAAGCAACAGAAATTTTGCGGATTGGTCAATCCGTTCGCGAGATATGGCAGTTTGGAGGTAAGAAACGCTTGAGAAACTCAAAATTTTCGCAGTTCTGATGCTCGAAACGAATAACTGGAACGGTCTAGGGGAAAACTACACATACCGTTGTAATCAGGCGAGTTTCTACTTTCAGATGCAACAGAAATTTTGCGGATTGGTCAATCCGTTCGCGAGATGTGGCAGTTTGGAGGTAAGAAACGCTTGAGAAACTCAAAATTTTCGCAGTTCTGATGCTCGAAACGAATAACTAGACCGGCCTAGGGGAAAAGTACGCAAACCGATGTACTCGGGCGAGTTTCTACTTTCAGATGCAACAGAAATTTTGCGGATTGGTGGATCCGTTCACGAGATATGGCAGTTTGGAAGTAGGAAGCGCTTGAGAAACTCAAAATTTGCGTAGTTCTGATGCTTGAAACGAATAACTAGAACGGCCTAGGGGGAAAGTGCGCATACCGTTGAATTCGGGCGAGTTTCTACTTTCAGATGCAACTGAAATTTTGCGGATTGATCAATCCGTTCGCAAGATATGGCACTTTGGAGATAAGAAACGCTTGAGAAACTCAAAATTTTCGCAGTTCTGATGCTCGAAACGAATGACTAGAACGGCCTAGGGGAGAAGTACGCATACCGTTGTAATCGGGCGAGTTTCTACTTTCAGATGCGACAGAAATCATGCGGATTGGTCAATCCGTTCGCGAGATATGGCCGTTTGGATGTAAGAAACGCTTGAGAAACTCAAAATTATAGCAGTTCTGATGCTCAAAACGAATAACTGGAACGGCCTAGAGGAAAACTACACATACCGTTGTAATCGGGCGAGTTTCTACTTTCAGATGCAACAGAAATTTTGCGGATTGGTCAATCCGTTCGCGAGAGATGGCAGTTTGGAGGTAAGAAACGCTTGAGAAACTCAAAATTTGCGCAGTTCTGATGCTTGAAACGAATAACTGGAACGGCCTAGGGGGAAAGTGCGCATACCGTTGTAATCGGGCGAGTTTCTACTTTCAGAAGCAACAGAAATTTTGCGGATTGGTCAATCCGTTCGCGAGATATTGCAGTTTGGAGGTAAGAAACGCTTGAGAAACTCAAAATTTTCGCAGTTCTGATTCTCGAAACGAATAACTGGAACGGTCTAGGGGAAAACTACACATACCGTTGTAATCAGGCGAGTTTCTACTTTCAGATGCAACAGAAATTTTGCGGATTGGTCAATCCGTTCGCGAGATGTGGCAGTTTGGATGTAAGAAACGCTTGAGAAACTCAAAATTTTCGCAGTTCTGATGCTCGAAACGAATAACTAGAACGGCCTAGGGGAAAAGTACGCATACCGATGTAATCGGGCGAGTTTCTACTTTCAGATGCAACAGAAATTTTGCGGATTGGTCGATCCGTTCGCGAGATGTGGCAGTTTGGAAGTAAGAAACGCTTGAGAAACTCAAAATTTTCGCAGTTCTGAAGCTCGAAACTAATAACTAGAACGGCCTAGGGGAAAACTACACCTACCGTTGTAGTCGGGCGAGTTTCTACTTTCAGATGCAACAGAAATCATGCGGATTGGTCAATCCGTTCGCGAGATATGGCCGTTTGGATGTAAGAAACGCTTGAGAAACTCAAAATTTTCGCAGTTCTGATGCTCGAAACGAATAACCAGAACGGCCTAGGGGAAAAGTGCGCATACCGTTGTAATCGGGCGAGTTTCTACTTTCAGATGCAACAGAAATTTTCCGGATTGATCAATCCGTTCGCGAGATGTGGCAGTTTGGAGGTAAGAAACGCTTGAGAAACTCAAAATTTTCGCAGTTCTGATGGTCGAAAGGAATAACTGGAACGGCCTAGGGGAAAACTACACATACCGTTGTAATCGGGCGAGTTTCTACATTCAAATGCAACAGAAATTTTGCGGATTGGTCAATCCGTTCGCGAGATATGGCAGTTTGGTGGTAAGAAACGCTTGAGAAACTCAAAATTTTCGCAGTTCTGATTCTCGAAACGAATAACTGGAACGGTCTAGGGGAAAACTACACATACCGTTGTAATCAGGCGAGTTTCTACTTTCAGATGCAACAGAAATTTTGCGGATTGGTCAATCCGTTCGCGAGATGTGGCAGTTTGGAGGTAAGAAACGCTTGAGAAACTCAAAATTTTCGCAGTTCTGATGCTCGAAATGAATAACTAGAACGGCCTAGGGGAAAAGTACGCATACCGATGTAATCGGGCGAGTTTCTACTTTCAGATGCAACAGAAATTTTGCGGATTGGTCGATCCGTTCGCGAGATGTGGCAGTTTGGAAGTAAGAAACGCTTGAGAAATTCAAAATTTTCGCAGTTCTGATGCTCGAAACGAATGACTAGAACGGCCTAGGGGAGAAGTACGCATACCGTTGTAATCGGGCGAGTTTCTACTTTCAGATGCAACAGAAATTTTGCGGATTGATCAATCCGTTCGCGAGATATGGCAGTTTGGAAGTAAGAAACGCTTGAGAAATTCAAAACTTTCGCAGTTCTGATGCTCGAAACGAATGACTAGAACGGCCTAGGGGAGAAGTACGCATACCGTTGTAATCGGGCGAGTCTCTACTTTCAGACGCAACAGAAATCATGCGGATTGGTCAATCCGTTCGCGAGATATGGCCGTTTGGATGTAAGAAACGCTTGAGAAACTCAAAATTTTCGCAGTTCTGATGCTCGAAACGAATAACTAGAAGGGCCTAGGGGAAAAGTGCGCATACCGTTGTAATCGGGCGAGTTTCTACTTTCAGATGCAACAGAAATTTTGCGGATTGATCAATCCGTTCGCGAGATATGGCAGTTTGAAGATAAGAAACGCTTTAGAAACTCAAAATTTTCGCAGTTCTGATGCTCGAAACGAATAACTAGAACGGCCCAGGGGAAAAGTGCGCATACCGTTGTAATCGGGCGAGTTTCTACTTTCAAATGCAATAGAAATCATGCGGATTGGTCAATCCGTTCGCGAGATATGGCAGTTTGGAGGTAAGAAACGCTTGAGAAACTCAAAATTTTCGCAGTTCTGATGCTCGAAACGAATAACTGGAACGGCCTAGGGGAAAACTACACATACTGTTGTAATCGGGCGAGTTTCTACTTTCAGATGCAACAGAAATTTTGCGGATTGGTCAATCCGTTCGCGAGATGTGGCAGTTTGGAGGTAAGAAACGCTTGAGAAACTCAAAATTTTCGCAGTTCTGATGCTCGAAACGAATAACTAGACCGGCCTAGGGGAAAAGTACGCAAACCGATGTACTCGGGCGAGTTTCTACTTTCAGATGCAACAGAAATTTTGCGGATTGGTGGATCCGTTCACGAGATATGGCAGTTTGGAAGTAGGAAGCGCTTGAGAAACTCAAAATTTGCGCAGTTCTGATGCTTGAAACGAATAACTAGAACGGCCTAGGGGGAAAGTGCGCATACCGTTGTATTCGGGCGAGTTTCTACTTTCAGATGCAACGGAAATTTTGCGGATTGATCAATCCGTTCGCAAGATATGGCACTTTGGAGATAAGAAACGCTTGAGAAACTCAAAATTTTCGCAGTTCTGATGCTCGAAACGAATGACTAGAACGGCCTAGGGGAGAAGTACGCATACCGTTGTAATCGGGCGAGTTTCTACTTTCAGATGCGACAGAAATCATGCGGATTGGTCAATCCGTTCGCGAGATATGGCCGTTTGGATGTAAGAAACGCTTGAGAAACTCAAAATTTTCGCAGTTCTGATGCTCGAAACGAATAACTAGAACGGCCTAGGGGAAAAGTGCGCATACCGTTGTAATCGGGCGAGTTTCTACTTTCAGATGCAACAGAAATTATGCGGATTGGTCAATCCGTTCGCGAGATATGGCCGTTTGGATGTAAGAAACGCTTGAGAAACTCAAAATTTTCGCACTTCTAATGCTCGAAACAAATAACTAGAACGGCCTAGGGGAAAAGTGCGCGTACCCTTGTAATCGGGCGAGTTTCTACTTTCAGATGCAACGGAAATTTTGCGGATCGGTCAATCCGTTCGCGAGATATGGCAGTTTGGATGTAAGAAACGATCGAGAAACTCAAAATTTTCGCAGTTCTGATGCTCAAAACGAATAACTGGAACGGCCTAGAGGAAAACTACACATACCGTTGTAATCGGGCGAGTTTCTACTTTCAGATGCAACAGAAATTTTGCGGATTGGTCAATCCGTTCGCGAGAGATGGCAGTTTGGAGGTAAGAAACGCTTGAGAAACTCAAAATTTGCGCAGTTCTGATGCTTGAAACGAATAACTGGAACGGCCTAGGGGGAAAGTGCGCATACCGTTGTAATCGGGCGAGTTTCTACTTTCAGAAGCAACAGAAATTTTGCGGATTGGTCAATCCGTTCGCGAGATACGGCAGTTTGGAGGTAAGAAACGCTTGAGAAACTCAAAATTTTCGCAGTTCTGATTCTCGAAACGAATAACTGGAACGGTCTAGGGGAAAACTACACATACCGTTGTAATCAGGCGAGTTTCTACTTTCAGATGCAACAGAAATTTTGCGGATTGGTCAATCCGTTCGCGAGATGTGGCAGTTTGTATGTAAGAAACGCTTGAGAAACTCAAAATTTTCGCAGTTCTGATGCTCGAAACGAATAACTAGAACGGCCTACGGGAAAAGTACGCATACCGATGTACTCGGGCGAGTTTCTACTTTCAGATGCAACAGAAATTTTGCGGATTGGTGGATCCGTTCACGAGATATGGCAGTTTGGAAGTAGGAAGCGCTTGAGAAACTCAAAATTTGCGCAGTTCTGATGCTTGAAACGAATAACTAGAACGGCCTAGGGGGAAAGTGCGCATACCGTTGTATTCGGGCGAGTTTCTACTTTCAGATGCAACGGAAATTTTGCGGATTGATCAATCCGTTCGCAAGATATGGCACTTTGGAGATAAGAAACGCTTGAGAAACTCAAAATTTTCGCAGTTCTGATGCTCGAAACGAATGACTAGAACGGCCTAGGGGAGAAGTACGCATACCGTTGTAATCGGGCGAGTTTCTACTTTCAGATGCGACAGTAATCATGCGGATTGGTCAATCCGTTCGCGAGATATGGCCGTTTGGATGTAAGAAACGCTTGAGAAACTCAAAATTTTCGCAGTTCTGATGCTCGAAACGAATAACTAGAACGGCCTAGGGGAAAAGTGCGCATACCGTTGTAATCGGGCGAGTTTCTACTTTCAGATGCAACAGAAATTATGCGGATTGGTCAATCCGTTCGCGAGATATGGCCGTTTGGATGTAAGAAACGCTTGAGAAACTCAAAATTTTCGCACTTCTAATGCTCGAAACAAATAACTAGAACGGCCTAGGGGAAAAGTGCGCGTACCCCTGTAATCGGGCGAGTTTCTACTTTCAGATGCAACGGAAATTTTGCGGATCGGTCAATCCGTTCGCGAGATATGGCAGTTTGGATGTAAGAAACGATCGAGAAACTCAAAATTTTCGCAGTTCTGATGCTCAAAACGAATAACTGGAACGGCCTAGAGGAAAACTACACATACCATTGTAATCGGGCGAGTTTCTACTTTCAGATGCAACAGAAATTTTGCGGATTGGTCAATCCGTTCGCGAGATACGGCAGTTTGGAGGTAAGAAACGCTTGAGAAACTCAAAATTTTCGCAGTTCTGATTCTCGAAACGAATAACTGGAACGGTCTAGGGGAAAACTACACATACCGTTGTAATCAGGCGAGTTTCTACTTTCAGATGCAACAGAAATTTTGCGGATTGGTCAATCCGTTCGCGAGATGTGGCAGTTTGTATGTAAGAAACGCTTGAGAAACTCAAAATTTTCGCAGTTCTGATGCTCGAAACGAATAACTAGAACGGCCTACGGGAAAAGTACGCATACCGATGTAATCGGGCGAGTTTCTACTTTCAGATGCAACAGAAATTTTGCGGATTGGTCGATCCGTACGCGAGATGTGGCAGTTTGGAAGTAAGAAACGCTTGAGAAACTCAAAATTTTCGCAGTTCTGAAGCTCGAAACTAATAACTAGAACGGCCTAGGGGAAAACTACACCTACCGTTGTAGTCGGGCGAGTTTCTACTTTCAGATGCAACAGAAATCATGCGGATTGGTCAATCCGTTCGCGAGATATGGCCGTTTGGATGTAAGAAACGCTTGAGAAACTCAAAATTTTCGCAGTTCTGATGCTCGAAACGAATAACCAGAACGGCCTAGGGGAAAAGTGCGCATACCGTTGTAATCGGGCGAGTTTCTACTTTCAGATGCAACAGAAATTTTCCGGATTGATCAATCCGTTCGCGAGATGTGGCAGTTTGGAGGTAAGAAACGCTTGAGAAACTCAAAATTTTCGCAGTTCTGATGGTCGAAACGAATAACTGGAACGGCCTAGGGGAAAACTACACATACCGTTGTAATCGGGCGAGTTTCTACATTCAAATGCAACAGAAATTTTGCGGATTGGTCAATCCGTTCGCGAGATATGGCAGTTTGGTGGTAAGAAACGCTTGAGAAACTCAAAATTTTCGCAGTTCTGATTCTCGAAACGAATAACTGGAACGGTCTAGGGGAAAACTACACATACCGTTGTAATCAGGCGAGTTTCTACTTTCAGATGCAACAGAAATTTTGCGGATTGGTCAATCCGTTCGCGAGATGTGGCAGTTTGGAGGTAAGAAACGCTTGAGAAACTCAAAATTTTCGCAGTTCTGATTCTCGAAACGAATAACTGGAACGGTCTAGGGGAAAACTACACATACCGTTGTAATCAGGCGAGTTTCTACTTTCAGATGCAACAGAAATTTTGCGGATTGGTCAATCCGTTCGCGAGATGTGGCAGTTTGTATGTAAGAAACGCTTGAGAAACTCAAAATTTTCGCAGTTCTGATGCTCGAAACGAATAACTAGAACGGCCTACGGGAAAAGTACGCATACCGATGTAATCGGGCGAGTTTCTACTTTCAGATGCAACAGAAATTTTGCGGATTGGTCGATCCGTACGCGAGATGTGGCAGTTTGGAAGTAAGAAACGCTTGAGAAACTCAAAATTTTCGCAGTTCTGAAGCTCGAAACTAATAACTAGAACGGCCTAGGGGAAAACTACACCTACCGTTGTAGTCGGGCGAGTTTCTACTTTCAGATGCAACAGAAATCATGCGGATTGGTCAATCCGTTCGCGAGATATGGCCGTTTGGATGTAAGAAACGCTTGAGAAACTCAAAATTTTCGCAGTTCTGATGCTCGAAACGAATAACCAGAACGGCCTAGGGGAAAAGTGCGCATACCGTTGTAATCGGGCGAGTTTCTACTTTCAGATGCAACAGAAATTTTGCGGATTGGTCAATCCGTTCGCGAGATGTGGCAGTTTGGAGGTAAGAAACGCTTGAGAAACTCAAAATTTTCGCAGTTCTGATGCTCGAAATGAATAACTAGAACGGCCTAGGGGAAAAGTACGCATACCGATGTAATCGGGCGAGTTTCTACTTTCAGATGCAACAGAAATTTTGCGGATTGGTCGATCCGTTCGCGAGATGTGGCAGTTTGGAAGTAAGAAACGCTTGAGAAATTCAAAATTTTCGCAGTTCTGATGCTCGAAACGAATGACTAGAACGGCCTAGGGGAGAAGTACGCATACCGTTGTAATCGGGCGAGTTTCTACTTTCAGATGCAACAGAAATTTTGCGGATTGATCAATCCGTTCGCGAGATATGGCAGTTTGGAAGTAAGAAACGCTTGAGAAATTCAAAACTTTCGCAGTTCTGATGCTCGAAACGAATGACTAGAACGGCCTAGGGGAGAAGTACGCATACCGTTGTAATCGGGCGAGTCTCTACTTTCAGACGCAACAGAAATCATGCGGATTGGTCAATCCGTTCGCGAGATATGGCCGTTTGGATGTAAGAAACGCTTGAGAAACTCAAAATTTTCGCAGTTCTGATGCTCGAAACGAATAACTAGAAGGGCCTAGGGGAAAAGTGCGCATACCGTTGTAATCGGGCGAGTTTCTACTTTCAGATGCAACAGAAATTTTGCGGATTGATCAATCCGTTCGCGAGATATGGCAGTTTGAAGATAAGAAACGCTTTAGAAACTCAAAATTTTCGCAGTTCTGATGCTCGAAACGAATAACTAGAACGGCCCAGGGGAAAAGTGCGCATACCGTTGTAATCGGGCGAGTTTCTACTTTCAAATGCAATAGAAATCATGCGGATTGGTCAATCCGTTCGCGAGATATGGCAGTTTGGAGGTAAGAAACGCTTGAGAAACTCAAAATTTTCGCAGTTCTGATGCTCGAAACGAATAACTGGAACGGCCTAGGGGAAAACTACACATACTGTTGTAATCGGGCGAGTTTCTACTTTCAGATGCAACAGAAATTTTGCGGATTGGTCAATCCGTTCGCGAGATGTGGCAGTTTGGAGGTAAGAAACGCTTGAGAAACTCAAAATTTTCGCAGTTCTGATGCTCGAAACGAATAACTAGACCGGCCTAGGGGAAAAGTACGCAAACCGATGTACTCGGGCGAGCTTCTACTTTCAGATGCAATAGAAATTTTGCGGATTGGTGGATCCGTTCACGAGATATGGCAGTTTGGAAGTAGGAAGCGCTTGAGAAACTCAAAATTTGCGCAGTTCTGATGGTTGAAACGAATAACTAGAACGGCCTAGGGGGAAAGAGCGCATACCGTTGTATTCGGGCGAGTTTCTACTTTCAGATGCAACGGAAATTTTGCGGATTGATCAATCCGTTCGCAAGATATGGCACTTTGGAGATAAGAAACGCTTGAGAAACTCAAAATTTTCGCAGTTCTGATGCTCGAAACGAATGACTAGAACGGCCTAGGGGAGAAGTACGCATACCGTTGTAATCGGGCGAGTTTCTACTTTCAGATGCGACAGAAATCATGCGGATTGGTCAATCCGTTCGCGAGATATGGCCGTTTGGATGTAAGAAACGCTTGAGAAACTCAAAATTTTCGCAGTTCTGATGCTCGAAACGAATAACTAGAACGGCCTAGGGGAAAAGTGCGCATACCGTTGTAATCGGGCGAGTTTCTACTTTCAGATGCAACAGAAATTATGCGGATTGGTCAATCCGTTCGCGAGATATGGCCGTTTGGATGTAAGAAACGCTTGAGAAACTCAAAATTTTCGCATTTCTAATGCTCGAAACAAATAACTAGAACGGCCTAGGGGAAAAGTGCGCGTACCCTTGTAATCGGGCGAGTTTCTACTTTCAGATGCAACGGAAATTTTGCGGATCGGTCAATCCGTTCGCGAGATATGGCAGTTTGGATGTAAGAAACGATCGAGAAACTCAAAATTTTCGCAGTTCTGATCCTCGAAACGAATAACTGGAACGGTCTAGGGGAAAACTACACATACCGTTGTAATCAGGCGAGTTTCTACTTTCAGATGCAACAGAAATTTTGCGGATTGGTCAATCCGTTCGCGAGATGTGGCAGTTTGGATGTAAGAAACGCTTGAGAAACTCAAAATTTTCGCAGTTCTGATGCTCGAAACGAATAACTAGAACGGCCTAGGGGAAAAGTACGCATACCGATGTAATCGGGCGAGTTTCTACTTTCAGATGCAACAGAAATTTTGCGGATTGGTCGATCCGTTCGCGAGATGTGGCAGTTTGGAAGTAAGAAACGCTTGAGAAACTCAAAATTTTCGCAGTTCTGAAGCTCGAAACTAATAACTAGAACGGCCTAGGGGAAAACTACACCTACCGTTGTAGTCGGGCGAGTTTCTACTTTCAGATGCAACAGAAATCATGCGGGTTGGTCAATCCGTTCGCGAGATATGGCCGTTTGGATGTAAGAAACGCTTGAGAAACTCAAAATTTTCGCAGTTCTGATGCTCGAAACGAATAACCAGAACGGCCTAGGGGAAAAGTGCGCATAGCGTTGTAATCGGGCCAGTTTCTACTTTCAGATGCAACAGAAATTTTGCGGATTGATCAATCCGTTCGCGAGATATGGCAGTTTGGAGATAAGAAACGCTTTAGAAACTCAAAATTTTCGCAGTTCTGATGCTCGAAACGAATAACTAGAACGGCCCAGGGGAAAAGTGCGCATACCGTTGTAATCGGGCGAGTTTCTACATTCAAATGCAACAGAAATTTTGCGGATTGGTCAATCCGTTCGCGAGATATGGCCGTTTGGATGTAAGAAACGCTTGAGAAACTCAAAATTTTCGCAGTTCTGATGCTCGAAACGAATAACTGGAACGGCCTAGGGGAAAACTACACATACCGTTGTAATCGGGCGAGTTTCTACATTCAAATGCAACAGAAATTTCGCGGATTGATCAATCCGTTCGCGAGATATGGCAGTTTGGAGATAAGAAACGCTTTAGAAACTCAAAATTTTCGCAGTTCTGATGCTCGAAACGAATAACTAGAACGGTCCAGGGGAAAAGTGCGCATACCGTTGTAATCGGGCGAGTTTCTACTTTCAAATGCAACAGAAATTTTGCGGATTGGTCAATCCGTTCGCGAGATATGGCAGTTTGGAGGTAAGAAACGCTTGAGAAACTCAAAATTCTCGCAGTTCTGATTCTCGAAACGAATAACTGGAACGGTCTAGGGGAAAACTACACATACCGTTGTAATCGGGCGAGTTTCTACATTCAAATGCAACAGAAATTTCGCGGATTGATCAATCCGTTCGCGAGATATGGCAGTTTGGATGTAAGAAACGCTTGAGAAACTCAAAATTTTCGCAGTTCTGATGCTCGAAACGAATAACTAGAACGGCCTAGGGGAAAAGTACGCATACCGATGTAATCGGGCGAGTTTCTACTTTCAGATGCAACAGAAATCATGCGGATTGGTCAATCCGTTCGCGAGATATGGCCGTTTGGATGTAAGAAACGCTTGAGAAACTCAAAATTTTCGCAGTTCTGATGCTCGAAACGAATAACCAGAACGGCCTAGGGGAAAAGTGCGCATACCGTTGTAATCGGGCGAGTTTCTACTTTCAGATGCAACAGAAATTTTCCGGATTGATCAATCCGTTCGCGAGATATGGCAGTTTGGAGGTAAGAAACGCTTGAGAAACTCAAAATTTTCGCAGTTCTGATGCTCGAAACGAATAACTGGAACGGCCTAGGGGAAAACTACACATTCCGTTGTAATCGGGCGAGTTTCTACATCCAAATGCAACAGAAATTTGGGGATTGGTCAATCTGTTCGCGAGATATGGCAATTTGGAAGTAAGAAACGCTTGAGAAACTCAAAATTTTCGCAGTTCTGAAGCTCGAAACTAATAACTAGAACGGCCTAGGGGAAAACTACACATACCGTTGTAGTCGGGCGTGATTCTACTTTCAGATGCAACAGAAATCATGCGGATTGGTCAATCCGTTCGCGAGATATGGCCGTTTGGAGATTAGAAACGCTTTAGAAACTCAAAATTTTCGCAGTTCTGATGCTCGAAACGAATAACTAGAACGGCCCAGGGGAAAACTACACATACCGTTGTAATCAGGCGAGTTTCTACTTTCAGATGCAACAGAAATTTTGCGGATTGGTCAATCCGTTCGCCAGATGTGGCAGTTTGGATGTAAGAAACGCTTGAGAAACTCAAAATTTTCGCAGTTCTGAAGCTCGAAACTAATAACTAGAACGGCCTAGGGGAAAACTACACCTACCGTTGTAGTCGGGCGAGTTTCTACTTTCAGATGCAACAGAAATCATGCGGATTGGTCAATCCGTTCGCGAGATATGGCCGTTTGGAGATTAGAAACGCTTTAGAAACTCAAAATTTTCGCAGTTCTGATGCTCGAAACGAATAACTAGAACGGCCCAGGGGAAAACTACACATACCGTTGTAATCAGGCGAGTTTCTACTTTCAGATGCAACAGAAATTTTGCGGATTGGTCAATCCGTTCGCCAGATGTGGCAGTTTGGATGTAAGAAACGCTTGTGAAACTCAAAATTTTCGCAGTTCTGATGCTCGAAACGAATAACTGGAACGGCCTAGGGGAAAACTACACATACCGTTGTAATCGGGCGAGTTTCTACATTCAAATGCAACAGAAATTTTGCGGATTGGTCAATCCGTTCGCAAGATGTGGCAGTTTGGAGGTAAGAAACGCTTGAGAAACTCAAAATTTTCGCAGTTCTGATTCTCGAAACGAATAACTGGAACGGCCTAGGGGAAAATTACGCATACCGTTGTAATCAGGCGAGTTTCTACTTTCAGATGCAACAGAAATTTTGCGGATTGGTCAATCCGTTCGCGAGATGTGGCAGTTTGGATGTAAGAAACGCTTGAGAAACTCAAAATTTTCGCAGTTCTGATGCTCGAAACGAATAACCAGAACGGCCTAGGGGAAAAGTGCGCATACCGTTGTAATCGGGCGAGTTTCTACTTTCAGATGCAACAGAAATTTTCCGGATTGATCAATCCGTTCGCGAGATATGGCAGTTTGGAGGTAAGAAACGCTTGAGAAACTCAAAATTTTCGCAGTTCTGATGCTCGAAACGAATAACTGGAACGGCCTAGGGGAAAACTACACATACCGTTGTAATCGGGCGAGTTTCTACATTCAAATGCAACAGAAATTTTGCGGATTGGTCAATCCGTTCGCGAGATATGGCAGTTTGGAAGTAAGAAACGCTTGAGAAACTCAAAATTTTTCGCAGTTCTGAAGCTCGAAACTAATAACTAGAACGGCCTAGGGGAAAACTACACCTACCGTTGTAGTCGGGCGAGTTTCTACTTTCAGATGCAACAGAAATCATGCGGATTGGTCAATCCGTTCGCGAGATATGGCCGTTTGGAGATTAGAAACGCTTTAGAAACTCAAAATTTTCGCAGTTCTGATGCTCGAAACGAATAACTAGAACGGCCCAGGGGAAAAGTGCGCATACCGTTCTAATCGGGCGAGTTTCTACTTTCAGATGCAACAGAAATCATGCGGATTGGTCAATCCGTTCGCGAGGTATGGCCGTTTGGATGTAAGAAACGCTTGAGAAACTCAAAATTTTCGCAGTTCTGATGCTCGAAACGAATAACCAGAACGGCCTAGGGGAAAAGTGCGCATACCGTTGTAATCGGGCGAGTTTCTACTTTCAGATGCAACAGAAATTTTCCGGATTGATCAATCCGTTCGCGAGATATGGCAGTTTGGAGGTAAGAAACGCTTGAGAAACTCAAAATTTTCGCAGTTATGATGCTCGAAACGAATAACTGGAACGGCCTAGGGGAAAACTACACATACCGTTGTAATCGGGCGAGTTTCTACATTCAAATGCAACAGAAATTTTGCGGATTGGTCAATCCGTTCGCGAGATATGGCAGTTTGGAGGTAAGAAACGCTTGAGAAACTCAAAATTTTCGCAGTTCTGATGCTCGAAACGAATAACCAGAACGGCCTAGGGGAAAAGTGCGCATACCGTTGTAATCGGGCGAGTTTCTACTTTCAGATGCAACAGAAATTTTCCGGATTGATCAATCCGTTCGCGAGATATGGCAGTTTGGAGGTAAGAAACGCTTGAGAAACTCACAATTTTCGCAGTTCTGATGCTCGAAACGAATAACTGGAACGGCCTAGGGGAAAACTACACATACCGTTGTAATCGGGCGAGTTTCTACATTCAAATGCAACAGAAATTTTGCGGATTGGTCAATCCGTTCGCGAGATATGGCAGTTTGGAAGTAAGAAACGCTTGAGAAACTCAAAATTTTTCGCCGTTCTGAAGCTCGAAACTAATAACTAGAACGGCCTAGGGGAAAACTACACCTACCGTTGTAGTCGGGCGAGTTTCTACTTTCAGATGCAACAGAAATCATGCGGATTGGTCAATCCGTTCGCGAGGTATGGCCGTTTGGATGTAAGAAACGCTTGAGAAACTCAAAATTTTCGCAGTTCTGATGCTCGAAACGAATAACCAGAACGGCCTAGGGGAAAAGTGCGCATACCGTTGTAATCGGGCGAGTTTCTACTTTCAGATGCAACAGAAATTTTCCGGATTGATCAATCCGTTCGCGAGATATGGCAGTTTGGAGGTAAGAAACGCTTGAGAAACTCAAAATTTTCGCAGTTATGATGCTCGAAACGAATAACTGGAACGGCCTAGGGGAAAACTACACATACCGTTGTAATCGGGCGAGTTTCTACATTCAAATGCAACAGAAATTTTGCGGATTGGTCAATCCGTTCGCGAGATATGGCAGTTTGGAGGTAAGAAACGCTTGAGAAACTCAAAATTTTCGCAGTTCTGATGCTCGAAACGAATAACTAGAACGGCCTAGGGGAAAAGTACGCATACCGATGTAATCGGGCGAGTTTCTACTTTCAGATGCAACAGAAATTTTGCGGATTGGTCGATCCGTTCGCGAGATGTGGCAGTTTGGAAGTAAGAAACGCTTGAGAAACTCAAAATTTTCGCAGTTCTGAAGCTCGAAACTAATAACTAGAACGGCCTAGGGGAAAACTACACCTACCGTTGTAGTCGGGCGAGTTTCTACTTTCAGATGCAACAGAAATCATGCGGATTGGTCAATCCGTTCGCGAGATATGGCCGTTTGGATGTAAGAAACGCTTGAGAAACTCAAAATTTTCGCAGTTCTGATGCTCGAAACGAATAACCAGAACGGCCTAGGGGAAAAGTGCGCATACCGTTGTAATCGGGCGAGTTTCTACTTTCAGATGCAACAGAAATTTTCCGGATTGATCAATCCGTTCGCGAAATATGGCAGTTTGGAGGTAAGAAACGCTTGAGAAACTCAAAATTTTCGCAGTTCTGATGCTCGAAACGAATAACTGGAACGGCCTAGGGGAAAACTACACATACCGTTGTAATCGGGCGAGTTTCTACATTCAGATGCAACAGAAATCATGCGGATTGGTCAATCCGTTCGCGAGATATGGCCGTTTGGATGTAAGAAACGCTTGAGAAACTCAAAATTTTCGCAGTTCTGATGCTCGAAACGAATAACCAGAACGGCCTAGGGGAAAAGTGCGCATACCGTTGTAATCGGGCGAGTTTCTACTTTCAGATGCAACAGAAATTTTCCGGATTGATCAATCCGTTCGCGAGATATGGCAGTTTGGAGGTAAGAAACGCTTGAGAAACTCAAAATTTTCGCAGTTCTGATGCTCGAAACGAATAACTGGAACGGCCTAGGGGAAAACTACACATACCGTTGTAATCGGGCGAGTTTCTACATTCAAATGCAACAGAAATTTTGCGGATTGGTCAATCCGTTCGCAAGATATGGCAGTTTGGAGGTAAGAAACGCTTGAGAAACTCAAAATTTTCGCAGTTCTGATTTTCGAAACGAATAACTGGAACGGTCTAGGGGAAAATTACACATACCGTTGTAATCAGGCGAGTTTCTACTTTCAGATGCAACAGAAATTTTGCGGATTGGTCAATCCGTTCGCGAGATGTGGCAGTTTGGATGTAAGAAACGCTTGAGAAACTCAAAATTTTCGCAGTTCTGACGCTCGAAACGAATAACTAGAACGGCCTAAGGGAAAAGTACGCACACCGATGTAATCGGGCGAGTTTCTACTTTCAGATGCAACAGAAATTTTGCGGATTGGTCGATCCGTTCGCGAGATGTGGCAGTTTGGAAGTAAGAAACGCTTGAGAAACTCAAAATTTTCGCAGTTCTGAAGCTCGAAACTAATAACTAGAACGGCCTAGGGGATAACTACACATACCGTTGTAGTCGGGCGAGTTTCTACTTTCAGATGCAACAGAAATCATGCGGATTGGTCAATCCGTTCGCGAGATATGGCCGTTTGGATGATAGAAACGCTTGAGAAACTCAAAATTTTCGCAGTTCTGATGCTCGAAACGAATAACCAGAACGGCCTAGGGGAAAAGTGCGCATACCGTTGTAATCGGGCGAGTTTCTACTTTCAGATGCAACAGAAATTTTCCGGATTGATCAATCCGTTCGCGAGATATGGCAGTTTGGAGGTAAGAAACGCTTGAGAAACTCAAAATTTTCGCAGTTCTGATGCTCGAAACGAATAACTGGGACGGCCTAGGGGATAACTACACATACCGTTGTAGTCGGGCGAGTTTCTACTTTCAGATGCAACAGAAATCATGCGGATTGGTCAATCCGTTCGCGAGATATGGCCGTTTGGAGATTAGAAACGCTTTAGAAACTCAAAATTTTCGCAGTTCTGATGCTCGAAACGAATAACTAGAACGGCCCAGGGGAAAAGTGCGCATACCGTTCTAATCGGGCGAGTTTCTACTTTCAGATGCAACAGAAATCATGCGGATTGGTCAATCCGTTCGCGAGGTATGGCCGTTTGGATGTAAGAAACGCTTGAGAAACTCAAAATTTTCGCAGTTCTGATGCTCGAAACGAATAACTAGAACGGCCCAGGGGAAAAGTGCGCATACCGTTGTAATCGGGCGAGTTTCTACATTCAAATGCAACAGAAATTTTGCGGATTGGTCAGTCCGTTCGCGAGATATGGCAGTTTGGATGTAAGAAACGCTTGAGAAACTCAAAATTTTCGCAGTTCTGATGCTCGAAACGAATAACTAGAACGGCCCAGGGGAAAAGTGCGCATACCGTTGTAATCGGGCGAGTTTCTACATTCAAATGCAACAGAAATTTTGCGGATTGGTCAATCCGTTCGCGAGATATGGCAGTTTGGAGGTAAGAAACGCTTGAGAAACTCAAAATTTTCGCAGTTCTGATGCTCGAAACGAATAACTAGAACGGCCTAGGGGAAAAGTACGCATACCGATGTAATCGGGCGAGTTTCTACTTTCAGATGCAACAGAAATTTTGCGGATTGGTCGATCCGTTCGCGAGATGTGGCAGTTTGGAAGTAAGAAACGCTTGAGAAACTCAAAATTTTCGCAGTTCTGAAGCTCGAAACTAATAACTAGAACGGCCTAGGGGAAAACTACACCTACCGTTGTAGTCGGGCGAGTTTCTACTTTCAGATGCAACAGAAATCATGCGGATTGGTCAATCCGTTCGCGAGATATGGCCGTTTGGATGTAAGAAACGCTTGAGAAACTCAAAATTTTCGCAGTTCTGATGCTCGAAACGAATAACCAGAACGGCCTAGGGGAAAAGTGCGCATACCGTTGTAATCGGGCGAGTTTCTACTTTCAGATGCAACAGAAATTTTCCGGATTGATCAATCCGTTCGCGAAATATGGCAGTTTGGAGGTAAGAAACGCTTGAGAAACTCAAAATTTTCGCAGTTCTGATGCTCGAAACGAATAACTGGAACGGCCTAGGGGAAAACTACACATACCGTTGTAATCGGGCGAGTTTCTACATTCAGATGCAACAGAAATCATGCGGATTGGTCAATCCGTTCGCGAGATATGGCCGTTTGGATGTAAGAAACGCTTGAGAAACTCAAAATTTTCGCAGTTCTGATGCTCGAAACGAATAACCAGAACGGCCTAGGGGAAAAGTGCGCATACCGTTGTAATCGGGCGAGTTTCTACTTTCAGATGCAACAGAAATTTTCCGGATTGATCAATCCGTTCGCGAGATATGGCAGTTTGGAGGTAAGAAACGCTTGAGAAACTCAAAATTTTCGCAGTTCTGATGCTCGAAACGAATAACTGGAACGGCCTAGGGGAAAACTACACATACCGTTGTAATCGGGCGAGTTTCTACATTCAAATGCAACAGAAATTTTGCGGATTGGTCAATCCGTTCGCAAGATATGGCAGTTTGGAGGTAAGAAACG
Source organism: Ptiloglossa arizonensis (assembly GCF_051014685.1). Lineage (NCBI taxonomy): Eukaryota > Metazoa > Arthropoda > Insecta > Hymenoptera > Colletidae > Ptiloglossa > Ptiloglossa arizonensis. Next base: position 1,407,614 of record NW_027478460.1, on the reverse strand, counting down.
CTTGAGAAACTCAAAATTTTCGCAGTTCTGATTTTCGAAACGAATAACTGGAACGGTCTAGGGGAAAATTACACATACCGTTGTAATCAGGCGAGTTTCTACTTTCAGATGCAACAGAAATTTTGCGGATTGGTCAATCCGTTCGCGAGATGTGGCAGTTTGGATGTAAGAAACGCTTGAGAAACTCAAAATTTTCGCAGTTCTGACGCTCGAAACGAATAACTAGAACGGCCTAAGGGAAAAGTACGCACACCGATGTAATCGGGCGAGTTTCTACTTTCAGATGCAACAGAAATTTTGCGGATTGGTCGATCCGTTCGCGAGATGTGGCAGTTTGGAAGTAAGAAACGCTTGAGAAACTCAAAATTTTCGCAGTTCTGAAGCTCGAAACTAATAACTAGAACGGCCTAGGGGATAACTACACATACCGTTGTAGTCGGGCGAGTTTCTACTTTCAGATGCAACAGAAATCATGCGGATTGGTCAATCCGTTCGCGAGATATGGCCGTTTGGATGATAGAAACGCTTGAGAAACTCAAAATTTTCGCAGTTCTGATGCTCGAAACGAATAACCAGAACGGCCTAGGGGAAAAGTGCGCATACCGTTGTAATCGGGCGAGTTTCTACTTTCAGATGCAACAGAAATTTTCCGGATTGATCAATCCGTTCGCGAGATATGGCAGTTTGGAGGTAAGAAACGCTTGAGAAACTCAAAATTTTCGCAGTTCTGATGCTCGAAACGAATAACTGGGACGGCCTAGGGGATAACTACACATACCGTTGTAGTCGGGCGAGTTTCTACTTTCAGATGCAACAGAAATCATGCGGATTGGTCAATCCGTTCGCGAGATATGGCCGTTTGGAGATTAGAAACGCTTTAGAAACTCAAAATTTTCGCAGTTCTGATGCTCGAAACGAATAACTAGAACGGCCCAGGGGAAAAGTGCGCATACCGTTCTAATCGGGCGAGTTTCTACTTTCAGATGCAACAGAAATCATGCGGATTGGTCAATCCGTTCGCGAGGTATGGCCGTTTGGATGTAAGAAACGCTTGAGAAACTCAAAATTTTCGCAGTTCTGATGCTCGAAACGAATAACTAGAACGGCCCAGGGGAAAAGTGCGCATACCGTTGTAATCGGGCGAGTTTCTACATTCAAATGCAACAGAAATTTTGCGGATTGGTCAGTCCGTTCGCGAGATATGGCAGTTTGGAGGTAAGAAACGCTTGAGAAACTCAAAATTTTCGCAGTTCTGATTCTCGAAACGAATAACTGGAACGGTCTAGGGGAAAACTACACATACCGTTGTAATCAGGCGAGTTTCTACTTTCAGATGCAACAGAAATTTTGCGGATTGGTCAATCCGTTCGCGAGATGTGGCAGTTTGGATGTAAGAAACGCTTGAGAAACCCAAAATTTTCGATGTTCTGATGCTCGAAACGAATAACTAGAACGGCCTAGGGGAAAAGTACGCATACCGATGTAATCGGGCGAGCTTCTACTTTCAGATGCGACGGAAATTTTGCGGATTGGTCGATCCGTTCACGAGATATGGCATTTTGAAGGAGGAAACGCTTGAGAAACTCAAAATTTTCGCAGTTCTGATGCTCGAAATGAATAACTAGAACGGCCCAGGGGAAAACTACACATACCGTTGTAATCAGGCGAATTTCTACTTTCAGATGCAACAGAAATTTTGCGGATTGGTCAATCCGTTCGCGAGATGTGGCAGTTTGGATGTAAGAAACGCTCGAGAAACTCAAAATTTTCGCAGTTCTGATGCTCGAAACGAATAACTAGAACGGCCTAGGGGAAAAGTACGCATACCGATGTAATCGGGCGACTTTCTACTTTCAGATGCAACAGAAATTTTGCGGATTGGTCGATCCGTTCGCGAGATGTGGCAGTTTGGATGTAAGAAACGCTTGAGAAACTCAAAATTTTCGCAGTTCTGAAGCTCGAAACTAATAACTAGAACGGCCTAGGGGAAAACTACACCTACCGTTGTAGTCGGGCGAGTTTCTACTTTCAGATGCAACAGAAATTTTGCGGATTGGTCAATCCGTTCGCGAGATGTGGCAGTTTGGATGTAAGAAACGCTCGAGAAACTCAAAATTTTCGCAGTTCTGATGCTCGAAACGAATAACTAGAACGGCCTAGGGGAAAAGTACGCATACCGATGTAATCGGGCGAGTTTCTACTTTCAGATGCAACGGAAATTTTGCGGATTGGTCGATCCGTTCACGAGATATGGCATTTTGAAGGAGGAAACGCTTGAGAAACTCAAAATTTTCGCAGTTCTGATGCTCGAAACGAATGACTAGAACGGCCTAGGGGAAAAGTGCGCATACCGTTCTAATCGGGCGAGTTTCTACGTTCAGAAGCAACAGAAATTTTGAGGATTGATCAATCCGTTCGCGAGATATGGCAGTTTGGAAGTAAGAAACGCTTGAGAAACTCAAAATTTTCGCAGTTCTGAAGCTCGAAACTAATAACTAGAACGGCCTAGGGGAAAACTACACCTACCGTTGTAGTCGGGCGAGTTTCTACTTTCAGATGCAACAGAAATCATGCGGATTGGTCAATCCGTTCGCGAGGTATGGCCGTTTGGATGTAAGAAACGCTTGAGAAACTCAAAATTTTCGCAGTTCTGATGCTCGAAACGAATAACCAGAACGGCCTAGGGGAAAAGTGCGCAAACCGTTGTAATCGGGCGAGTTTCTACTTTCAGATGCAACAGAAATTTTGCGGATTGATCAATCCGTTCGCGACATATGGCAGTTTGGAGATAAGAAACGCTTTAGAATCTCAAAATTTTTGCAGTTCTGATGCTCGAAACGAATAACTAGAACGGCCCAGGGGAAGAGTGCGCATACCGTTGTAATCGGGCGAGTTTCTACTTTCAAATGCAATACAAATCATGCGGATTGGTCAATCCGTTCGCGAGATATGGCAGTTTGGAGGTAAGAAACGCTTGAGAAACTCAAAATTTTCGCAGTTCTGATGCTCGAAACGAATGACTAGAACGGCCTAGGGGAGAAGTACGCATACCGTTGTAATCAGGCGAGTTTCTACTTTCAGATGCAACAGAAATTTTGCGGATTGGTCAATCCGTTCGCGAGATGTGGCAGTTTGGATGTAAGAAACGCTTGAGAAACTCAAAATTTTCGCAGTTCTGAAGCTCGAAACTAATAACTAGAACGGCCTAGGGGAAAACTACACCTACCGTTGTAGTCGGGCGAGTTTCTACTTTCAGATGCAACAGAAATCATGCGGATTGGTCAATCCGTTCGCGAGGTATGGCCGTTTGGATGTAAGAAACGCTTGAGAAACTCAAAATTTTCGCAGTTCTGATGCTCGAAACGAATAACTAGAACGGCCCAGGGGAAAAGTGCGCATACCGTTGTAATCGGTCGAGTTTCTACATTCAAATGCAACAGAAATTTTGCGGATTGGTCAATCCGTTCGCAAGATATGGCAGTTTGGAGGTAAGAAACGCTTGAGAAACTCAAAATTTTCGCAGTTCTGATTCTCGAAACGAATAAATGGAACGGTCTAGGGGAAAACTACACATACCGTTGTAATCAGGCGAGTTTCTACTTTCAGATGCAACAGAAATTTTGCGGATTGGTCAATCCGTTCGCGAGATGTGGCAGTTTGGATGTATGAAACGCTTGAGAAACTCAAAATTTTCGCAGTTCTGATGCTCGAAACGAATAACTAGAACGGCCTAGGGGAAAAGTACGCATACCGATGTAATCGGGCGAGTTTCTACTTTCAGATGCAACGGAAATTTTGCGGATTGGTCGATCCGTTCACGAGATATGGCATTTTGAAGGAGGAAACGCTTGAGAAACTCAAAATTTTCGCAGTTCTGATGCTCGAAACGAATGACTAGAACGGCCTAGGGGAAAAGTGCGCATACCGTTCTAATCGGGCGAGTTTCTACTTTCAGAAGCAACAGAAATTTTGAGGATTGATCAATCCGTTCGCGAGATATGGCAGTTTGGAAGTAAGAAACGCTTGAGAAACTCAAAATTTTCGCAGTTCTGAAGCTCGAAACTAATAACCAGAACGGCCTAGGGGAAAACTACACCTACCGTTGTAGTCGGGCGAGTTTCTACTTTCAGATGCAACAGAAATCATGCGGATTGGTCAATCCGTTCGCGAGGTATGGCCGTTTGGATGTAAGAAACGCTTGAGAAACTCAAAATTTTCGCAGTTCTGATGCTCGAAACGAATAACTAGAACGGCCCAGGGGAAAAGTGCGCATACCGTTGTAATCGGGCGAGTTTCTACATTCAAATGCAACAGAAATTTTGCGGATTGGTCAATCCGTTCGCGAGATATGGCAGTTTGGAGGTAAGAAACGCTTGAGAAACTCAAAATTTTCGCAGTTCTGATTCTCGAAACGAATAACTGGAACGGTCTAGGGGAAAACTACACATACCGTTGTAATCAGGCGAGTTTCTACTTTCAGATGCAACAGAAATTTTGCGGATTGGTCAATCCGTTCGCGAGATGTGGCAGTTTGGATGTATGAAACGCTTGAGAAACTCAAAATTTTCGCAGTTCTGATGCTCGAAACGAATAACTAGAACGGCCCAGGGGAAGAGTGCGCATACCGTTGTAATCGGGCGAGTTTCTACTTTCAAATGCAATACAAATCATGCGGATTGGTCAATCCGTTCGCGAGATATGGCAGTTTGGAGGTAAGAAACGCTTGAGAAACTCAAAATTTTCGCAGTTCTGATGCTCGAAACGAATGACTAGAACGGCCTAGGGGAGAAGTACGCATACCGTTGTAATCAGGCGAGTTTCTACTTTCAGATGCAACAGAAATTTTGCGGATTGATCAATCCGTTCGCGACATATGGCAGTTTGGAGATAAGAAACGCTTTAGAATCTCAAAATTTTCGCAGTTCTGATGCTCGAAACGAATAACTAGAACGGCCCAGGGGAAGAGTGCGCATACCGTTGTAATCGGGCGAGTTTCTACTTTCAAATGCAATACAAATCATGCGGATTGGTCAATCCGTTCGCGAGATATGGCAGTTTGGAGGTAAGAAACGCTTGAGAAACTCAAAATTTTCGCAGTTCTGATGCTCGAAACGAATGACTAGAACGGCCTAGGGGAGAAGTACGCATACCGTTGTAATCAGGCGAGTTTCTACTTTCAGATGCAACAGAAATTTTGCGGATTGGTCAATCCGTTCGCGAGATGTGGCAGTTTGGATGTAAGAAACGCTTGAGAAACTCAAAATTTTCGCAGTTCTGAAGCTCGAAACTAATAACTAGAACGGCCTAGGGGAAAACTACACCTACCGTTGTAGTCGGGCGAGTTTCTACTTTCAGATGCAACAGAAATCATGCGGATTGGTCAATCCGTTCGCGAGGTATGGCCGTTTGGATGTAAGAAACGCTTGAGAAACTCAAAATTTTCGCAGTTCTGATGCTCGAAACGAATAACTAGAACGGCCCAGGGGAAAAGTGCGCATACCGTTGTAATCGGGCGAGTTTCTACATTCAAATGCAACAGAAATTTTGCGGATTGGTCAATCCGTTCGCGAGATATGGCAGTTTGGAGGTAAGAAACGCTTGAGAAACTCAAAATTTTCGCAGTTCTGATTCTCGAAACGAATAACTGGAACGGTCTAGGGGAAAACTACACATACCGTTGTAATCAGGCGAGTTTCTACTTTCAGATGCAACAGAAATTTTGCGGATTGGTCAATCCGTTCGCGAGATGTGGCAGTTTGGATGTATGAAACGCTTGAGAAACTCAAAATTTTCGCAGTTCTGATGCTCGAAACGAATAACTAGAACGGCCTAGGGGAAAAGTACGCATACCGATGTAATCGGGCGAGTTTCTACTTTCAGATGCAATGGAAATTTTGCGGATTGGTCGATCCGTTCACGAGATATGGCATTTTGAAGGAGGAAACGCTTGAGAAACTCAAAATTTTCGCAGTTCTGATGCTCGAAACGAATGACTAGAACGGCCTAGGGGAAAAGTGCGCATACCGTTCTAATCGGGCGAGTTTCTACTTTCAGAAGCAACAGAAATTTTGCGGATTGATCAATCCGTTCGCGAGATATGGCAGTTTGGAAGTAAGAAACGCTTGAGAAACTCAAAATTTTCGCAGTTCTGATGCTCGAAATGAATAACTAGAACGGCCCAGGGGAAAACTACACATACCGTTGTAATCAGGCGAGTTTCTACTTTCAGATGCAACAGAAATTTTGCGGATTTGTCAATCCGTTCGCGAGATGTGGCAGTTTGGATGTAAGAAACGCTTGAGAAACTCAAAATTTTCGCAGTTCTGATGCTCGAAACGAATAACTAGAACGGCCTAGGGGAAAAGTACACATACCGATGTAATCGGGCGAGTTTCTACTTTCAAATGCAACAGAAATTTTGCGGATTGGTCGATCCGTTCGCGAGATGTGGCAGTTTGGATGTAAGAAACGCTTGAGAAGCTCAAAATTTTCGCAGTTCTGAAGCTCGAAACTAATAACTAGAACGGCCTAGGGGAAAACTACACCTACCGTTGTAGTCGGGCGAGTTTCTACTTTCAGATGCAACAGAAATCATGCGGATTGGTCAATCCGTTCGCGAGGTATGGCCGTTTGGATGTAAGAAACGCTTGAGAAACTCAAAATTTTCGCAGTTCTGATGCTCGAAACGAATAACTAGAACGGCCTAGGGGAAAAGTACGCATACCGATGTAATCGGGCGAGTTTCTACTTTCAGATGCAACGGAAATTTTGCGGATTGGTCGATCCGTTCACGAGATATGGCATTTTGAAGGAGGAAACGCTTGAGAAACTCAAAATTTTCGCAGTTCTGATGCTCGAAACGAATGACTAGAACGGCCTAGGGGAAAAGTGCGCATACCGTTCTAATCGGGCGAGTTTCTACTTTCAGAAGCAACAGAAATTTTGAGGATTGATCAATCCGTTCGCGAGATATGGCAGTTTGGAAGTAAGAAACGCTTGAGAAACTCAAAATTTTCGCAGTTCTGAAGCTCGAAACTAATAACCAGAACGGCCTAGGGGAAAACTACACCTACCGTTGTAGTCGGGCGAGTTTCTACTTTCAGATGCAACAGAAATCATGCGGATTGGTCAATCCGTTCGCGAGGTATGGCCGTTTGGATGTAAGAAACGCTTGAGAAACTCAAAATTTTCGCAGTTCTGATGCTCGAAACGAATAACTAGAACGGCCCAGGGGAAAAGTGCGCATACCGTTGTAATCGGGCGAGTTTCTACATTCAAATGCAACAGAAATTTTGCGGATTGGTCAATCCGTTCGCGAGATATGGCAGTTTGGAGGTAAGAAACGCTTGAGAAACTCAAAATTTTCGCAGTTCTGATTCTCGAAACGAATAACTGGAACGGTCTAGGGGAAAACTACACATACCGTTGTAATCAGGCGAGTTTCTACTTTCAGATGCAACAGAAATTTTGCGGATTGGTCAATCCGTTCGCGAGATGTGGCAGTTTGGATGTATGAAACGCTTGAGAAACTCAAAATTTTCGCAGTTCTGATGCTCGAAACGAATAACTAGAACGGCCCAGGGGAAGAGTGCGCATACCGTTGTAATCGGGCGAGTTTCTACTTTCAAATGCAATACAAATCATGCGGATTGGTCAATCCGTTCGCGAGATATGGCAGTTTGGAGGTAAGAAACGCTTGAGAAACTCAAAATTTTCGCAGTTCTGATGCTCGAAACGAATGACTAGAACGGCCTAGGGGAGAAGTACGCATACCGTTGTAATCAGGCGAGTTTCTACTTTCAGATGCAACAGAAATTTTGCGGATTGATCAATCCGTTCGCGACATATGGCAGTTTGGAGATAAGAAACGCTTTAGAATCTCAAAATTTTCGCAGTTCTGATGCTCGAAACGAATAACTAGAACGGCCCAGGGGAAGAGTGCGCATACCGTTGTAATCGGGCGAGTTTCTACTTTCAAATGCAATACAAATCATGCGGATTGGTCAATCCGTTCGCGAGATATGGCAGTTTGGAGGTAAGAAACGCTTGAGAAACTCAAAATTTTCGCAGTTCTGATGCTCGAAACGAATGACTAGAACGGCCTAGGGGAGAAGTACGCATACCGTTGTAATCAGGCGAGTTTCTACTTTCAGATGCAACAGAAATTTTGCGGATTGGTCAATCCGTTCGCGAGATGTGGCAGTTTGGATGTAAGAAACGCTTGAGAAACTCAAAATTTTCGCAGTTCTGAAGCTCGAAACTAATAACTAGAACGGCCTAGGGGAAAACTACACCTACCGTTGTAGTCGGGCGAGTTTCTACTTTCAGATGCAACAGAAATCATGCGGATTGGTCAATCCGTTCGCGAGGTATGGCCGTTTGGATGTAAGAAACGCTTGAGAAACTCAAAATTTTCGCAGTTCTGATGCTCGAAACGAATAACTAGAACGGCCCAGGGGAAAAGTGCGCATACCGTTGTAATCGGGCGAGTTTCTACATTCAAATGCAACAGAAATTTTGCGGATTGGTCAATCCGTTCGCGAGATATGGCAGTTTGGAGGTAAGAAACGCTTGAGAAACTCAAAATTTTCGCAGTTCTGATTCTCGAAACGAATAACTGGAACGGTCTAGGGGAAAACTACACATACCGTTGTAATCAGGCGAGTTTCTACTTTCAGATGCAACAGAAATTTTGCGGATTGGTCAATCCGTTCGCGAGATGTGGCAGTTTGGATGTATGAAACGCTTGAGAAACTCAAAATTTTCGCAGTTCTGATGCTCGAAACGAATAACTAGAACGGCCTAGGGGAAAAGTACGCATACCGATGTAATCGGGCGAGTTTCTACTTTCAGATGCAATGGAAATTTTGCGGATTGGTCGATCCGTTCACGAGATATGGCATTTTGAAGGAGGAAACGCTTGAGAAACTCAAAATTTTCGCAGTTCTGATGCTCGAAACGAATGACTAGAACGGCCTAGGGGAAAAGTGCGCATACCGTTCTAATCGGGCGAGTTTCTACTTTCAGAAGCAACAGAAATTTTGCGGATTGATCAATCCGTTCGCGAGATATGGCAGTTTGGAAGTAAGAAACGCTTGAGAAACTCAAAATTTTCGCAGTTCTGATGCTCGAAATGAATAACTAGAACGGCCCAGGGGAAAACTACACATACCGTTGTAATCAGGCGAGTTTCTACTTTCAGATGCAACAGAAATTTTGCGGATTTGTCAATCCGTTCGCGAGATGTGGCAGTTTGGATGTAAGAAACGCTTGAGAAACTCAAAATTTTCGCAGTTCTGATGCTCGAAACGAATAACTAGAACGGCCTAGGGGAAAAGTACACATACCGATGTAATCGGGCGAGTTTCTACTTTCAAATGCAACAGAAATTTTGCGGATTGGTCGATCCGTTCGCGAGATGTGGCAGTTTGGATGTAAGAAACGCTTGAGAAGCTCAAAATTTTCGCAGTTCTGAAGCTCGAAACTAATAACTAGAACGGCCTAGGGGAAAACTACACCTACCGTTGTAGTCGGGCGAGTTTCTACTTTCAGATGCAACAGAAATCATGCGGATTGGTCAATCCGTTCGCGAGGTATGGCCGTTTGGATGTAAGAAACGCTTGAGAAACTCAAAATTTTCGCAGTTCTGATGCTCGAAACGAATAACTAGAACGGCCTAGGGGAAAAGTACGCATACCGATGTAATCGGGCGAGTTTCTACTTTCAGATGCAACGGAAATTTTGCGGATTGGTCGATCCGTTCACGAGATATGGCATTTTGAAGGAGGAAACGCTTGAGAAACTCAAAATTTTCGCAGTTCTGATGCTCGAAACGAATGACTAGAACGGCCTAGGGGAAAAGTGCGCATACCGTTCTAATCGGGCGAGTTTCTACTTTCAGAAGCAACAGAAATTTTGCGGATTGATCAATCCGTTCGCGAGATATGGCAGTTTGGAAGTAAGAAACGCTTGAGAAACTCAAAATATTCGCAGTTCTGATGCTCGAAATGAATAACTAGAACGGCCCAGGGGAAAACTACACATACCGTTGTAATCAGGCGAGTTTCTACTTTCAGATGCAACAGAAATTTTGCGGATTGGTCAATCCGTTCGCGAGATGTGGCAGTTTGGATGTAAGAAACGCTTGAGAAACTCAAAATTTTCGCAGTTCTGATGCTCGAAACGAATAACTAGAACGGCCTAGGGGAAAAGTACGCATACCGATGTAATCGGGCGAGTCTCTACTTTCAGATGCAACAGAAATTTTGCGGATTGGTCGATCCGTTCGCGAGATGTGGCAGTTTGGATGTAAGAAACGCTTGAGAAACTCAAAATTTTCGCAGTTCTGAAGCTCGAAACTAATAACTAGAACGGCCTAGGGGAAAACTACACCTACCGTTGTAGTCGGGCGAGTTTCTACTTTCAGATGCAACAGAAATCATGCGGATTGGTCAATCCGTTCGCGAGGTATGGCCGTTTGGATGTAAGAAACGCTTGAGAAACTCAAAATTTTCGCAGTTCTGATGCTCGAAACGAATAACCAGAACGGCCTATGGGAAAAGTGCGCAAACCGTTGTAATCGGGCGAGTTTCTACTTTCAGATGCAACAGAAATTTTGCGGATTGATCAATCCATTCGCGAGATATGGCAGTTTGGAGATAAGAAACGCTTTAGAATCTCAAAATTTTCGCAGTTCTGATGCTCGAAACGAATAACTAGAACGGCCCAGGGGAAGAGTGCGCATACCGTTGTAATCGGGCGAGTTTCTACTTTCAAATGCAATAGAAATCATGCGGATTGGTCAATCCGTTCGCGAGATATGGCAGTTTGGAGGTAAGAAACGCTTGAGAAACTCAAAATTTTCGCAGTTCTGATGCTCGAAACGAATGACTAGAACGGCCTAGGGGAGAAGTACGCATACCGTTGTAATCGGGCGGGTTTCTGCTTTCAGATGCAACAGAAATCATGCGGATTGGTCAATCCGTTCGCGAGATATGGCAGTTTGGATGTAAGAAACGCTTGAGAAACTCAAAATTTTCGCAGTTCTGATGCTCGAAACGAATGACTAGAAGGGCCTAGGGGAGAAGTACGCATACCGTTGTAATCGGGCGGGTTTCTACTTTCAGATGCAACAGAAATTTTGCGGATTGGTCAATCCGTTCGCGAGATGTGGCAGTTTGGATGTAAGAAACGCTTGAGAACCTCAAAATTTTCGCAGTTCTGATGCTCGAAACGAATAACTAGAATGGCCTAGGGGAAAAGTACGCATACCGATGTAATCGGGCGAGTTTCAACTTTCAGATGCAACAGAAATTTTGCGGATTGGTCGATCCGTTCACGAGATATGGCAGTTTGGAAGTAGGAAACGCTTGAGAAACTCAAAATTTTCGCAGTTCTGATGCTAGAAATGAATAACTGGAACGGCCTAGGGGAAAACCACACATACCGTTGTAATCGGGCGAGTTTCTACTTTCAGATGCAACAGAAATTTTGCGGATTGGTCAATCCGTTCGCGAGATGTGGCAGTTTGGATGTAAGAAACGCTTGAGAACCTCAAAATTTTCGCAGTTCTGATGCTCGAAACGAATAACTAGAACGGTCTAGGGGAAAAGTGCGCATACCGTTGTAATCGGGCGAGTTTCTACTTTCAGATGCAACAGAAATTTTGCGGATCGGTTAATCCGTTCGCGAGATATGGCAGTTTGGATGTAAGAAACGCTTGTGAAACTCAAAATTTTCGCAGTTCTGATGCTCGAAACGAATAACTGGAACGGCCTAGGGGAAAACTACACATACCGATGTAATCGGGCGAGTTTCTACTTTCAGATGCAACAGAAATTTTGCGGATTGGTCGATCCGTTCGCGAGATGTGGCAGTTTGGAAGTAAGAAACGCTTGAGAAACTCAAAATTTTCGCAGTTCTGAAGCTCGAAACTAATAACTAGAACGGCCTAGGGGAAAACTACACCTACCGTTGTAGACGGGCGAGTTTCTACTTTCAGATGCAACAGAAATCATGCGGATTGGTCAATCCGTTCGCGAGGTATGGCCGTTTGGATGTAAGAAACGCTTGAGAAACTCAAAATTTTCGCAGTTCTGATGCTCGAAACGAATAACCAGAACGGCCTAGGGGAAAAGTGCGCAAACCGTTGTAATCGGGCGAGTTTCTACTTTCAGATGCAACAGAAATTTTGCGGATTGATCAATCCGTTCGCGACATATGGCAGTTTGGAGATAAGAAACGCTTTAGAATCTCAAAATTTTCGCAGTTCTGATGCTCGAAACGAATAACTAGAACGGCCCAGGGGAAGAGTGCGCATACCGTTGTAATCGGGCGAGTTTCTACTTTCAAATGCAATACAAATCATGCGGATTGGTCAATCCGTTCGCGAGATATGGCAGTTTGGAGGTAAGAAACGCTTGAGAAACTCAAAATTTTCGCAGTTCTGATGCTCGAAACGAATGACTAGAACGGCCTAGGGGAGAAGTACGCATACCGTTGTAATCAGGCGAGTTTCTACTTTCAGATGCAACAGAAATTTTGCGGATTGGTCAATCCGTTCGCGAGATGTGGCAGTTTGGATGTAAGAAACGCTTGAGAAACTCAAAATTTTCGCAGTTCTGAAGCTCGAAACTAATAACTAGAACGGCCTAGGGGAAAACTACACCTACCGTTGTAGTCGGGCGAGTTTCTACTTTCAGATGCAACAGAAGTCATGCGGATTGGTCAATCCGTTCGCGAGGTATGGCCGTTTGGATGTAAGAAACGCTTGAGAAACTCAAAATTTTCGCAGTTCTGATGCTCGAAACGAATAACTAGAACGGCCCAGGGGAAAAGTGCGCATACCGTTGTAATCGGGCGAGTTTCTACATTCAAATGCAACAGAAATTTTGCGGATTGGTCAATCCGTTCGCGAGATATGGCAGTTTGGAGGTAAGAAACGCTTGAGAAACTCAAAATTTTCGCAGTTCTGATTCTCGAAACGAATAACTGGAACGGTCTAGGGGAAAACTACACATACCGTTGTAATCAGGCGAGTTTCTACTTTCAGATGCAACAGAAATTTTGCGGATTGGTCAATCCGTTCGCGAGATGTGGCAGTTTGGATGTATGAAACGCTTGAGAAACTCAAAATTTTCGCAGTTCTGATGCTCGAAACGAATAACTAGAACGGCCTAGGGGAAAAGTACGCATACCTATGTAATCGGGCGAGTTTCTACTTTCAGATGCAACGGAAATTTTGCGGATTGGTCGATCCGTTCACGAGATATGGCATTTTGAAGGAGGAAACGCTTGAGAAACTCAAAATTTTCGCAGTTCTGATGCTCGAAACGAATGACTAGAACGGCCTAGGGGAAAAGTGCGCATACCGTTCTAATCGGGCGAGTTTCTACTTTCAGAAGCAACAGAAATTTTGCGGATTGATCAATCCGTTCGCGAGATATGGCAGTTTGGAAGTAAGAAACGCTTGAGAAACTCAAAATTTTCGCAGTTCTGATGCTCGAAATGAATAACTAGAACGGCCCAGGGGAAAACTACACATACCGTTGTAATCAGGCGAGTTTCTACTTTCAGATGCAACAGAAATTTTGCGGATTGGTAAATCCGTTCGCGAGTTGTGGCAGTTTGGATGTAAGAAACGCTTGAGAAACTCAAAATTTTCGCAGTTCTGATGCTCGAAACGAATAACTAGAACGGCCTAGGAGAAAAGTACGCATACCGATGTAATCGGGCGAGTTTCTACTTTCAGATGCAACAGAAATTTTGCGGATTGGTCGATCCGTTCGCGAGATGTGGCAGTTTGGATGTAAGAAACGCTTGAGAAACTCAAAATTTTCGCAGTTCTGATGCTCGAAACGAATGACGAGAACGGCCTAGGGGAAAAGTGCGCATACCGTTGTAGTCGGGCGAGTTTCTACTTTCAGATGCAACAGAAATCATGCGGATTGGTCAATCCGTTCGCGAGGTATGGCCGTTTGGATGTAAGAAACGCTTGAGAAACTCAAAATTTTCGCAGTTCTGATGCTCGAAACGAATAACTAGAACGGCCTAGGGGAAAAGTACGCATACCGATGTAATCGGGCGAGTTTCTACTTTCAGATGCAACGGAAATTTTGCGGATTGGTCGATCCGTTCACGAGATATGGCATTTTGAAGGAGGAAACGCTTGAGAAACTCAAAATTTTCGCAGTTCTGATGCTCGAAACGAATGACTAGAACGGCCTAGGGGAAAAGTGCGCATACCGTTCTAATCGGGCGAGTTTCTACTTTCAGAAGCAACAGAAATTTTGCGGATTGATCAATCCGTTCGCGAGATATGGCAGTTTGGAAGTATGAAACGCTTGAGAAACTCAAAATATTCGCAGTTCTGATGCTCGAAATGAATAACTAGAACGGCCCAGGGGAAAACTACACATACCGTTGTAATCAGGCGAGTTTCTACTTTCAGATGCAACAGAAATTTTGCGGATTGGTCAATCCGTTCGCGAGATGTGGCAGTTTGGATGTAAGAAACGCTTGAGAAACTCAAAATTTTCGCAGTTCTGATGCTCGAAACGAATAACTAGAACGCCCTAGGGGAAAAGTACGCATACCGATGTAATCGGGCGAGTTTCTACTTTCAGATGCAACAGAAATTTTGCGGATTGGTCGATCCGTTCGCGAGATGTGGCAGTTTGGATGTAAGAAACGCTTGAGAAACTCAAAATTTTCGCAGTTCTGATGCTCGAAACGAATGACGAGAACGGCCTAGGGGAAAAGTGCGCATACCGTTGTAGTCGGGCGAGTTTCTACTTTCAGATGCAACAGAAATCATGCGGATTGGTCAATCCGTTCGCGAGGTATGGCCGTTTGGATGTAAGAAACGCTTGAGAAACTCAAAATTTTCGCAGTTCTGATGCTCGAAACGAATAACTAGAACGGCCTAGGGGAAAAGTACGCATACCGATGTAATCGGGCGAGTTTCTACTTTCAGATGCAACGGAAATTTTGCGGATTGGTCGATCCGTTCACGAGATATGGCATTTTGAAGGAGGAAACGCTTGAGAAACTCAAAATTTTCGCAGTTCTGATGCTCGAAACGAATGACTAGAACGGCCTAGGGGAAAAGTGCGCATACCGTTCTAATCGGGCGAGTTTCTACTTTCAGAAGCAACAGAAATTTTGCGGATTGATCAATCCGTTCGCGAGATGTGGCAGTTTGGAAGTAAGAAACGCTTGAGAAACTCAAAATTTTCGCAGTTCTGAAGCTCGAAACTAATAACTAGAACGGCCTAGGGGAAAACTACACCTACCGTTGTAGACGGGCGAGTTTCTACTTTCAGATGCAACAGAAATCATGCGGATTGGTCAATCCGTTCGCGAGGTATGGCCGTTTGGATGTAAGAAACGCTTGAGAAACTCAAAATTTTCGCAGTTCTGATGCTCGAAACGAATAACCAGAACGGCCTAGGGGAAAAGTGCGCAAACCGTTGTAATCGGGCGAGTTTCTACTTTCAGATGCAACAGAAATTTTGCGGATTGATCAATCCGTTCGCGACATATGGCAGTTTGGAGATAAGAAACGCTTTAGAATCTCAAAATTTTCGCAGTTCTGATGCTCGAAACGAATAACTAGAACGGCCCAGGGGAAGAGTGCGCATACCGTTGTAATCGGGCGAGTTTCTACTTTCAAATGCAATACAAATCATGCGGATTGGTCAATCCGTTCGCGAGATATGGCAGTTTGGAGGTAAGAAACGCTTGAGAAACTCAAAATTTTCGCAGTTCTGATGCTCGAAACGAATGACTAGAACGGCCTAGGGGAGAAGTACGCATACCGTTGTAATCAGGCGAGTTTCTACTTTCAGATGCAACAGAAATTTTGCGGATTGGTCAATCCGTTCGCGAGATGTGGCAGTTTGGATGTAAGAAACGCTTGAGAAACTCAAAATTTTCGCAGTTCTGAAGCTCGAAACTAATAACTAGAACGGCCTAGGGGAAAACTACACCTACCGTTGTAGTCGGGCGAGTTTCTACTTTCAGATGCAACAGAAGTCATGCGGATTGGTCAATCCGTTCGCGAGGTATGGCCGTTTGGATGTAAGAAACGCTTGAGAAACTCAAAATTTTCGCAGTTCTGATGCTCGAAACGAATAACTAGAACGGCCCAGGGGAAAAGTGCGCATACCGTTGTAATCGGGCGAGTTTCTACATTCAAATGCAACAGAAATTTTGCGGATTGGTCAATCCGTTCGCGAGATATGGCAGTTTGGAGGTAAGAAACGCTTGAGAAACTCAAAATTTTCGCAGTTCTGATTCTCGAAACGAATAACTGGAACGGTCTAGGGGAAAACTACACATACCGTTGTAATCAGGCGAGTTTCTACTTTCAGATGCAACAGAAATTTTGCGGATTGGTCAATCCGTTCGCGAGATGTGGCAGTTTGGATGTATGAAACGCTTGAGAAACTCAAAATTTTCGCAGTTCTGATGCTCGAAACGAATAACTAGAACGGCCTAGGGGAAAAGTACGCATACCTATGTAATCGGGCGAGTTTCTACTTTCAGATGCAACGGAAATTTTGCGGATTGGTCGATCCGTTCACGAGATATGGCATTTTGAAGGAGGAAACGCTTGAGAAACTCAAAATTTTCGCAGTTCTGATGCTCGAAACGAATGACTAGAACGGCCTAGGGGAAAAGTGCGCATACCGTTCTAATCGGGCGAGTTTCTACTTTCAGAAGCAACAGAAATTTTGCGGATTGATCAATCCGTTCGCGAGATATGGCAGTTTGGAAGTAAGAAACGCTTGAGAAACTCAAAATTTTCGCAGTTCTGATGCTCGAAATGAATAACTAGAACGGCCCAGGGGAAAACTACACATACCGTTGTAATCAGGCGAGTTTCTACTTTCAGATGCAACAGAAATTTTGCGGATTGGTAAATCCGTTCGCGAGTTGTGGCAGTTTGGATGTAAGAAACGCTTGAGAAACTCAAAATTTTCGCAGTTCTGATGCTCGAAACGAATAACTAGAACGGCCTAGGAGAAAAGTACGCATACCGATGTAATCGGGCGAGTTTCTACTTTCAGATGCAACAGAAATTTTGCGGATTGGTCGATCCGTTCGCGAGATGTGGCAGTTTGGATGTAAGAAACGCTTGAGAAACTCAAAATTTTCGCAGTTCTGATGCTCGAAACGAATGACGAGAACGGCCTAGGGGAAAAGTGCGCATACCGTTGTAGTCGGGCGAGTTTCTACTTTCAGATGCAACAGAAATCATGCGGATTGGTCAATCCGTTCGCGAGGTATGGCCGTTTGGATGTAAGAAACGCTTGAGAAACTCAAAATTTTCGCAGTTCTGATGCTCGAAACGAATAACTAGAACGGCCTAGGGGAAAAGTACGCATACCGATGTAATCGGGCGAGTTTCTACTTTCAGATGCAACGGAAATTTTGCGGATTGGTCGATCCGTTCACGAGATATGGCATTTTGAAGGAGGAAACGCTTGAGAAACTCAAAATTTTCGCAGTTCTGATGCTCGAAACGAATGACTAGAACGGCCTAGGGGAAAAGTGCGCATACCGTTCTAATCGGGCGAGTTTCTACTTTCAGAAGCAACAGAAATTTTGCGGATTGATCAATCCGTTCGCGAGATATGGCAGTTTGGAAGTATGAAACGCTTGAGAAACTCAAAATATTCGCAGTTCTGATGCTCGAAATGAATAACTAGAACGGCCCAGGGGAAAACTACACATACCGTTGTAATCAGGCGAGTTTCTACTTTCAGATGCAACAGAAATTTTGCGGATTGGTCAATCCGTTCGCGAGATGTGGCAGTTTGGATGTAAGAAACGCTTGAGAAACTCAAAATTTTCGCAGTTCTGATGCTCGAAACGAATAACTAGAACGCCCTAGGGGAAAAGTACGCATACCGATGTAATCGGGCGAGTTTCTACTTTCAGATGCAACAGAAATTTTGCGGATTGGTCGATCCGTTCGCGAGATGTGGCAGTTTGGATGTAAGAAACGCTTGAGAAACTCAAAATTTTCGCAGTTCTGATGCTCGAAACGAATGACGAGAACGGCCTAGGGGAAAAGTGCGCATACCGTTGTAGTCGGGCGAGTTTCTACTTTCAGATGCAACAGAAATCATGCGGATTGGTCAATCCGTTCGCGAGGTATGGCCGTTTGGATGTAAGAAACGCTTGAGAAACTCAAAATTTTCGCAGTTCTGATGCTCGAAACGAATAACTAGAACGGCCTAGGGGAAAAGTACGCATACCGATGTAATCGGGCGAGTTTCTACTTTCAGATGCAACGGAAATTTTGCGGATTGGTCGATCCGTTCACGAGATATGGCATTTTGAAGGAGGAAACGCTTGAGAAACTCAAAATTTTCGCAGTTCTGATGCTCGAAACGAATGACTAGAACGGCCTAGGGGAAAAGTGCGCATACCGTTCTAATCGGGCGAGTTTCTACTTTCAGAAGCAACAGAAATTTTGCGGATTGATCAATCCGTTCGCGAGATATGGCAGTTTGGAAGTATGAAACGCTTGAGAAACTCAAAATATTCGCAGTTCTGATGCTCGAAATGAATAACTAGAACGGCCCAGGGGAAAACTACACATACCGTTGTAATCAGGCGAGTTTCTACTTTCAGATGCAACAGAAATTTTGCGGATTGGTCAATCCGTTCGCGAGATGTGGCAGTTTGGATGTAAGAAACGCTTGAGAAACTCAAAATTTTCGCAGTTCTGATGCTCGAAACGAATGACTAGAACGTCCTAGGGGAAAAGTACGCATACCGATGTAATCGGGCGAGTTTCTACTTTCAGATGCAACAGAAATTTTGCGGATTGGTCGATCCGTTCGCGAGATGTGGCAGTTTGGATGTAAGAAACGCTTGAGAACCTCAAAATTTTCGCAGTTCTGATGCTCGAAACGAATAACTAGAATGGCCTAGGGGAAAAGTACGCATACCGATGTAATCAGGCGAGTTTCAACTTTCAGATGCAACAGAAATTTTGCGGATTGGTCGATCCGTTCACGAGATATGGCAGTTTGGATGTAGGAAACGCTTGAGAAACTCAAAATTTTCGCAGTTCTGATGCTAGAAATGAATAACTGGAACGGCCTAGGGGAAAACCACACATACCGTTGTAATCGGGCGAGTTTCTACTTTCAGATGCAACAGAAATTTTGCGGATTGGTCAATCCGTTCGCGAGATGTGGCAGTTTGGATGTAAGAAACGCTTGAGAACCTCAAAATTTTCGCAGTTCTGATGCTCGAAACGAATATCTAGAACGGCCTAGGGGAAAAGTGCGCATACCGTTGTAATCGGGCGAGTTTCTACTTTCAGATGCAACAGAAATTTTGCGGATCGGTTAATCCGTTCGCGAGATATGGCAGTTTGGATGTAAGAAACGCTTGAGAAACTCAAAATTTTCGCAGTTCTGATGCTCGAAACGAATAACTGGAACGGCCTAGGGGAAAACTACACATACCGATGTAATCGGGCGAGTTTCTACTTTCAGATGCAACAGAAATTTTGCGGATTGGTCGATCCGTTCGCGAGATGTGGCAGTTTGGAAGTAAGAAACGCTTGAGAAACTCAAAATTTTCGCAGTTCTGAAGCTCGAAACTAATAACTAGAACGGCCTAGGGGAAAACTACACCTACCGTTGTAGTCGGGCGAGTTTCTACTTTCAGATGCAACAGAAATCATGCGGATTGGTCAATACGTTCGCGAGGTATGCCGTTTGGATGTAAGAATCGCTTGAGAAACTCAAAATTTTCGCAGTTCTGATGCTCGAAACGAATAACCAGAACGGCCTAGGGGAAAACTACACATACCGTTGTAATCGGGCGAGTTTCTACTTTCAGATGCAACAGAAATTTTGCGGATTGGTCAATCCGTTCGCGAGATGTGGCAGTTTGGAGGTAAGAAACGCTTGAGAAACTCAAAATTTTCGCAGTTCTGATGCTCGAAACGAGTAACTAGAACGGCCTAGGGGAATAGTACGCACACCGTTGTAATCGGGCGAGTTTCTACTTTCAGACGCAACAGAAATTTTGCGGATTGGTCAATCCGTTCGCGAGATATGGCAGTTTGGAAGTAAGAAACGCTTGAGAAACTCAAAATTTTCGCAGTTCTGATGCTCGAAACGAATAACTAGAATGGCCTAGGGGAAAAGTACGCATACCGATGTAATCGGGCGAGGTTCAACTTTCAGATGCAAAAGAAATTTTGCGGATTGGTCGATCCGTTCACGAGATATGGCAGTTTGGAAGTAGGAAACGCTTGAGAAACTCAAAATTTTCGCAGTTCTGATGCTAGAAATGAATAACTGGAACGGCCTAGGGGAAAACCACACATACCGTCGTAATCGGGCGAGTTTCTACTTTCAGATGCAACAGAAATTTTGCGGATTGGTCAATCCGTTCGCGAGATATGGCAGTTTGGAGGTAAGGAACGCTTGAGAAACTCAAAATTTGCGCAGTTCTGATGCTTGAAACGAATAACTAGAACGGCCTAGGGGAAAAGTGCGCATACCGTTGTAATCGGGCGAGTTTCTACTTTCAGATGCAACAGAAATTTTGCGGATCGGTTAATCCGTTCGCGAGATATCGCAGTATGGATGTAAGAAACGCTTGAGAAACTCAAAATTTTCGCAGTTCTGATGCTCGAAACGAATAACTGGAACGGCCTAGGGGAAAACTACACATACCGATGTAATCGGGCGAGTTTCTACTTTCAGAGGCAACAGAAATTTTGCGGATTGGTCGATCCGTTCGCGAGATGTGGCAGTTTGGAAGTAAGAAACGCTTGAGAAACTCAAAATTTTCGCAGTTCTGAAGCTCGAAACTAATAACTAGAACGGCCTAGGGGAAAACTACACCTACCGTTGTAGTCGGGCGAGTTTCTACTTTCAGATGCAACAGAAATCATGCGGATTGGTCAATACGTTCGCGAGGTATGGCCGTTTGGATGTAAGAAACGCTTGAGAAACTCAAAATTTTCGCAGTTCTGATGCTCGAAACGAATAACCAGAACGGCCTAGGGGAAAACTACACATACCGTTGTAATCGGGCGAGTTTCTACTTTCAGATGCAACAGAAATTTTGCGGATTGGTCAATCCGTTCGCGAGATGTGGTAGTTTGGAGGTAAGAAACGCTTGAGAAACTCAAAATTTTCGCAGTTCTGATGCTCGAAACGAGTAACTAGAACGGCCTAGGGGAATAGTACGCACACCGTTGTAATCGGGCGAGTTTCTACTTTCAGACGCAACAGAAATTTTGCGGATTGGTCAATCCGTTCGCGAGATATGGCAGTTTGGAAGTAAGAAACGCTTGAGAAACTCAAAATTTTCGCAGTTCTGAAGCTCGAAACGAATAACTAGAACGGCCTAGGGGAAAAGTACGCATACCGTTGTAATCGGGCGAGTTTCTACTTGCAGATGCAACAGAAATTTTGCGGATTGGTCGATCTGTTCGCGAGATATGGCAGTTTGGATGTAGGAAACGCTTGAGAAACTCAAAATTTTCGCAGTTCTGATGCTCGAAACGAATGACGAGAACGGCCTAGGGGAAAAGTGCGCATACCGTTGTAATCGGGCGAGTTTCTACTTTCAGAAGCAACAGAAATTTTGCGGATTGATCAATCCGTTCGCGAGATATGGCAGTTTGGAGGTAAGAAACGCTTGAGAAACTCAAAATTTTCGCAGTTCTGATGCTCGACACGAATAACTAGAACGGCCTAGGAGAAAAGTGCGCATACCGTTGTAATCGGGCGAGTTTCTACTTTCAGATGCCACAGAAATTTTGCGGATTGATCAATCCGTTCGCGAGATATGGCAGTTTGGAAATAAGAAACGCTTGATAAACTCAAAATTTTCGCAGTTCTGATGCTCGAAACGAGTAACTAGAACGGCATAGGGGAAAAGTACGCATACCGTTGTAATCGGGCGAGTTTCTACTTGCACATGCAACAGAAATTTTGCGGATTGGTCGATCCGTTCGCGAGATATGGCAGTTTGGAAGTAAGAAACGCTTGAGAAACTCAAAATTTTCGCAGTTCTGATGCTCGAAACGAATAACTAGAACCGCCTAGGGGAAAAGTACGCATACCGTTGTAATCGGGCGAGTTTCTACTTGCAGATGCAACAGAAATTTTGCGGATTGGTCGATCTGTTCGCGAGATATGGCAGTTTGGAAGTAGGAAACGCTTGAGAAACTCAAAATTTTCGCAGTTCTGATGCTCGAAACGAATAACTAGAACGGCCTAGGGGAAAAGTACGCATACCGATGTAATCGGGCGAGTTTCTACTTTCAGATGCAACAGAAATTTTGCGGATTGGTCGATCTGTTCGCGAGATATGGCAGTTTGGAAGTAGGAAACGCTTGAGAAACTCAAAATTTTCGCAGTTCTGATGCTCGAAACGAATGACGAGAACGGCCTAGGGGAAAAGTGCGCATACCGTTGTAATCGGGCGAGTTTCTACTTTCAGAAGCAACAGAAATTTTGCGGATTGAACAATCCGTTCGCGAGATATGGCAGTTTGGAGGTAAGAAACGCTTGAGAAACTCAAAATTTTCGCAGTTCTGATGCTCGAAATGAATAACTGGAACGGCCTAGGGGAAAACTACACATACCGTTGTAATCGGGCGAGTTTCTACTTTCAGATGCAACAGAAATTTTGCGGATTGGTCGATCCGTTCGCGAGATGTGGCAGTTTGGAAGTAAGAAACGCTTGAGAAACTCAAAATTTTCGCAGTTCTGAAGCTCGAAACTAATAACTAGAACGGCCTAGGGGAAAACTACACCTACCGTTGTAGTCGGGCGAGTTTCTACTTTCAGATGCAACAGAAATCATGCGGATTGGTCAATACGTTCGCGAGGTATGGCCGTTTGGATGTAAGAAACGCTTGAGAAACTCAAAATTTTCGCAGTTCTGATGCTCGAAACGAATAACCAGAACGGCCTAGGGGAAAACTACACATACCGTTGTAATCGGGCGAGTTTCTACTTTCAGATGCAACAGAAATTTTGCGGATTGGTCAATCCGTTCGCGAGATGTGGCAGTTTGGAGGTAAGAAACGCTTGAGAAATTCAAAATTTTCGCAGTTCTGATGCTCGAAACGAGTAACTAGAACGGCCTAGGGGAATAGTACGCATACCGTTGTAATCGGGCGAGTTTCTACTTTCAGACGCAACAGAAATTTTGCGGATTGGTCAATCCGTTCGCGAGATATGGCAGTTTGGAAGTAAGAAACGCTTGAGAAACTCAAAATTTTCGCAGTTCTGAAGCTCGAAACGAATAACTAGAACGGCCTAGGGGAAAAGTACGCATACCGTTGTAATCGGGCGAGTTTCTACTTGCAGATGCAACAGAAATTTTGCGGATTGGTCGATCTGTTCGCGAGATATGGCAGTTTGGAAGTAGGAAACGCTTGAGAAACTTAAAATTTTCGCAGTTCTGATGCTCGAAACGAATGACGAGAACGGCCTAGGGGAGAACTACGCATACCGTTGTAATCGGGCGGGTTTCTACTTTCAGATGCAACAGAAATCATGCGGATTGGTCAATCCGTTCGCGAGATATGGCCGTTTGGATGTAAGAAACGCTTGAGAAACTCAAAATTTTCGCAGTTCTGATGCTCGAAACGAATAACTAGAACGGCCTAGGCGAAAAGTGCGCATACCGTTGTAATCGGGCGAGTTTCTACTTTCAGAAGCAACAGAAATTTTGCGGATTGAACAATCCGTTCGCGAGATATGGCAGTTTGGAGGTAAGAAACGCTTGAGAGACTCAAAATTTTCGCAGTTCTGATGCTCGAAACGAATAACTAGAACGGCCTAGGGGAAAAGCACGCATACCGTTGTAATCGGGCGAGTTTCTACTTTCAGAAGCAACAGAAATTTTGCGGATTGATCAATCCGTTCGCGAGATATGGCAGTTTGGAGGTAAGAAACGCTTGAGAAACTCAAAATTTTCGCAGTTCTGATGCTCGAAATGAATAACTGGAACGGACTAGGGGAAAACTACACATACCGTTGTAATCGGGCGAGTTTCTACTTTCAGATGCAACAGAAATTTTGCGGATTGGTCGATCCGTTCGCGAGATGTGGCAGTTTGGAAGTAAGAAACGCTTGAGAAACTCAAAATTTTCGCAGTTCTGAAGCTCGAAACTAATAACTAGAACGGCCTATGGGAAAACTACACCTACCGTTGTAGTCGGGCGAGTTTCTACTTTCAGATGCAACAGAAATCATGCGGATTGGTCAATACGTTCGCGAGGTATGGCCGTTTGGATGTAAGAAACGCTTGAGAAACTCAAAATTTTCGCAGTTCTGATGCTCGAAACGAATAACCAGAACGGCCTAGGGGAAAACTACACATACCGTTGTAATCGGGCGAGTTTCTACTTTCAGATGAAACAGAAATTTTGCGGATTGGTCAATCCGTTCGCGAGATGTGGCAGTTTGGAGGTAAGAAACGCTTGAGAAACTCAAAATTTTCGCAGTTCTGAAGCTCGAAACTAATAACTAGAACGGCCTAGGGGAAAACTACACCTACCGTTGTAGTCGGGCGAGTTTCTACTTTCAGATGCAACAGAAGTCATGCGGATTGGTCAATCCGTTCGCGAGATATGGCAGTTTGGAGGTAAGAAACGCTTGAGAAACTCAAAATTTTCGCAGTTCTGATGCTCGAAACGAATGACTAGAACGGCCTAGGGGAGAAGTACGCATACCGTTGTAATCAGGCGAGTTTCTACTTTCAGATGCAACAGAAATTTTGCGGATTGGTCAATCCGTTCGCGAGATGTGGCAGTTTGGATGTAAGAAACGCTTGAGAAACTCAAAATTTTCGCAGTTCTGAAGCTCGAAACTAATAACTAGAACGGCCTAGGGGAAAACTACACCTACCGTTGTAGTCGGGCGAGTTTCTACTTTCAGATGCAACAGAAGTCATGCGGATTGGTCAATCCGTTCGCGAGGTATGGCCGTTTGGATGTAAGAAACGCTTGAGAAACTCAAAATTTTCGCAGTTCTGATGCTCGAAACGAATAACTAGAACGGCCCAGGGGAAAAGTGCGCATACCGTTGTAATCGGGCGAGTTTCTACATTCAAATGCAACAGAAATTTTGCGGATTGGTCAATCCGTTCGCGAGATATGGCAGTTTGGAGGTAAGAAACGCTTGAGAAACTCAAAATTTTCGCAGTTCTGATTCTCGAAACGAATAACTGGAACGGTCTAGGGGAAAACTACACATACCGTTGTAATCAGGCGAGTTTCTACTTTCAGATGCAACAGAAATTTTGCGGATTGGTCAATCCGTTCGCGAGATGTGGCAGTTTGGATGTATGAAACGCTTGAGAAACTCAAAATTTTCGCAGTTCTGATGCTCGAAACGAATAACTAGAACGGCCTAGGGGAAAAGTACGCATACCTATGTAATCGGGCGAGTTTCTACTTTCAGATGCAACGGAAATTTTGCGGATTGGTCGATCCGTTCACGAGATATGGCATTTTGAAGGAGGAAACGCTTGAGAAACTCAAAATTTTCGCAGTTCTGATGCTCGAAACGAATGACTAGAACGGCCTAGGGGAAAAGTGCGCATACCGTTCTAATCGGGCGAGTTTCTACTTTCAGAAGCAACAGAAATTTTGCGGATTGATCAATCCGTTCGCGAGATATGGCAGTTTGGAAGTAAGAAACGCTTGAGAAACTCAAAATTTTCGCAGTTCTGATGCTCGAAATGAATAACTAGAACGGCCCAGGGGAAAACTACACATACCGTTGTAATCAGGCGAGTTTCTACTTTCAGATGCAACAGAAATTTTGCGGATTGGTAAATCCGTTCGCGAGTTGTGGCAGTTTGGATGTAAGAAACGCTTGAGAAACTCAAAATTTTCGCAGTTCTGATGCTCGAAACGAATAACTAGAACGGCCTAGGGGAAAAGTACGCATACCGATGTAATCGGGCGAGTTTCTACTTTCAGATGCAACAGAAATTTTGCGGATTGGTCGATCCGTTCGCGAGATGTGGCAGTTTGGATGTAAGAAACGCTTGAGAAACTCAAAATTTTCGCAGTTCTGATGCTCGAAACGAATGACGAGAACGGCCTAGGGGAAAAGTGCGCATACCGTTGTAGTCGGGCGAGTTTCTACTTTCAGATGCAACAGAAATCATGCGGATTGGTCAATCCGTTCGCGAGGTATGGCCGTTTGGATGTAAGAAACGCTTGAGAAACTCAAAATTTTCGCAGTTCTGATGCTCGAAACGAATAACTAGAACGGCCTAGGGGAAAAGTACGCATACCGATGTAATCGGGCGAGTTTCTACTTTCAGATGCAACGGAAATTTTGCGGATTGGTCGATCCGTTCACGAGATATGGCATTTTGAAGGAGGAAACGCTTGAGAAACTCAAAATTTTCGCAGTTCTGATGCTCGAAACGAATGACTAGAACGGCCTAGGGGAAAAGTGCGCATACCGTTCTAATCGGGCGAGTTTCTACTTTCAGAAGCAACAGAAATTTTGCGGATTGATCAATCCGTTCGCGAGATATGGCAGTTTGGAAGTATGAAACGCTTGAGAAACTCAAAATATTCGCAGTTCTGATGCTCGAAATGAATAACTAGAACGGCCCAGGGGAAAACTACACATACCGTTGTAATCAGGCGAGTTTCTACTTTCAGATGCAACAGAAATTTTGCGGATTGGTCAATCCGTTCGCGAGATGTGGCAGTTTGGATGTAAGAAACGCTTGAGAAACTCAAAATTTTCGCAGTTCTGATGCTCGAAACGAATGACTAGAACGTCCTAGGGGAAAAGTACGCATACCGATGTAATCGGGCGAGTTTCTACTTTCAGATGCAACAGAAATTTTGCGGATTGGTCGATCCGTTCGCGAGATGTGGCAGTTTGGATGTAAGAAACGCTTGAGAAACTCAAAATTTTCGCAGTTCTGAAGCTCGAAACTAATAACTAGAACGGCCTAGGGGAAAACTACACCTACCGTTGTAGTCGGGCGAGTTTCTACTTTCAGATGCAACAGAAATCATGCGGATTGATCAATCCGTTCGCGAGGTATGGCCGTTTGGATGTAAGAAACGCTTGAGAAACTCAAAATTTTCGCAGTTCTGATGCTCGAAACGAATAACCAGAACGGCCTATGGGAAAAGTGCGCAAACCGTTGTAAACGGGCGAGTTTCTACTTTCAGATGCAACAGAAATTTTGCGGATTGATCAATCCATTCGCGAGATATGGCAGTTTGGAGATAAGAAACGCTTTAGAATCTCAAAATTTTCGCAGTTCTGATGCTCGAAACGAATAACTAGAACGGCCCAGGGGAAGAGTGCGCATACCGTTGTAATCGGGCGAGTTTCTACTTTCAAATGCAATAGAAATCATGCGGATTGGTCAATCCGTTCGCGAGATATGGCAGTTTGGAGGTAAGAAACGCTTGAGAAACTCAAAATTTTCGCAGTTCTGATGCTCGAAACGAATGACTAGAACGGCCTAGGGGAAAAGTACGCATACCGTTGTAATCGGGCGAGTTTCTACTTGCAGATGCAACAGAAATTTTGCGGATTGGTCGATCTGTTCGCGAGATATGGCAGTTTGGAAGTAGGAAACGCTTGAGAAACTTAAAATTTTCGCAGTTCTGATGCTCGAAACGAATGACGAGAACGGCCTAGGGGAGAACTACGCATACCGTTGTAATCGGGCGGGTTTCTACTTTCAGATGCAACAGAAATCATGCGGATTGGTCAATCCGTTCGCGAGATATGGCCGTTTGGATGTAAGAAACGCTTGAGAAACTCAAAATTTTCGCAGTTCTGATGCTCGAAACGAATAACTAGAACGGCCTAGGCGAAAAGTGCGCATACCGTTGTAATCGGGCGAGTTTCTACTTTCAGAAGCAACAGAAATTTTGCGGATTGAACAATCCGTTCGCGAGATATGGCAGTTTGGAGGTAAGAAACGCTTGAGAGACTCAAAATTTTCGCAGTTCTGATGCTCGAAACGAATAACTAGAACGGCCTAGGGGAAAAGCACGCATACCGTTGTAATCGGGCGAGTTTCTACTTTCAGAAGCAACAGAAATTTTGCGGATTGATCAATCCGTTCGCGAGATATGGCAGTTTGGAGGTAAGAAACGCTTGAGAAACTCAAAATTTTCGCAGTTCTGATGCTCGAAATGAATAACTGGAACGGACTAGGGGAAAACTACACATACCGTTGTAATCGGGCGAGTTTCTACTTTCAGATGCAACAGAAATTTTGCGGATTGGTCGATCCGTTCGCGAGATGTGGCAGTTTGGAAGTAAGAAACGCTTGAGAAACTCAAAATTTTCGCAGTTCTGAAGCTCGAAACTAATAACTAGAACGGCCTATGGGAAAACTACACCTACCGTTGTAGTCGGGCGAGTTTCTACTTTCAGATGCAACAGAAATCATGCGGATTGGTCAATACGTTCGCGAGGTATGGCCGTTTGGATGTAAGAAACGCTTGAGAAACTCAAAATTTTCGCAGTTCTGATGCTCGAAACGAATAACCAGAACGGCCTAGGGGAAAACTACACATACCGTTGTAATCGGGCGAGTTTCTACTTTCAGATGAAACAGAAATTTTGCGGATTGGTCAATCCGTTCGCGAGATGTGGCAGTTTGGAGGTAAGAAACGCTTGAGAAACTCAAAATTTTCGCAGTTCTGATGCTCGAAACGAGTAACTAGAACGGCCTAGGGGAATAGTACGCACACCGTTGTAATCGGGCGAGTTTCTACTTTCAGACGCAACAGAAATTTTGCAGATTGGTCAATCCGTTCGCGAGATATGGCAGTTTGGAAGTAAGAAACGCTTGAGAAACTCAAAATTTTCGCAGTTCTGAAGCTCGAAACGAATAACTAAAACGGCCTAGGCGAAAAGTGCGCATACCGTTGTAATCGGGCGAGTTTCTACTTTCAGAAGCAACAGAAATTTTGCGGATTGAACAATCCGTTCGCGAGATATGGCAGTTTGGAGGTAAGAAACGCTTGAGAGACTCAAAATTTTCGCAGTTCTGATGCTCGAAACGAATAACTAGAACGGCCTAGGGGAAAAGCACGCATACCGTTGTAATCGGGCGAGTTTCTACTTTCAGATGCAACAGAAATTTTGCGGATTGGTCGATCCGTTCGCGAGATGTGGCAGTTTGGAAGTAAGAAACGCTTGAGAAACTCAAAATTTTCGCAGTTCTGAAGCTCGAAACTAATAACTAGAACGGCCTATGGGAAAACTACACCTACCGTTGTAGTCGGGCGAGTTTCTACTTTCAGATGCAACAGAAATCATGCGGATTGGTCAATACGTTCGCGAGGTATGGCCGTTTGGATGTAAGAAACGCTTGAGAAACTCAAAATTTTCGCAGTTCTGATGCTCGAAACGAATAACCAGAACGGCCTAGGGGAAAACTACACATACCGTTGTAATCGGGCGAGTTTCTACTTTCAGATGAAACCGAAATTTTGCGGATTGGTCAATCCGTTCGCGAGATGTGGCAGTTTGGAGGTAAGAAACGCTTGAGAAACTCAAAATTTTCGCAGTTCTGATGCTCGAAACGAATGACTAGAACGGCCTAGGGGAGAAGTACGCATACCGTTGTAATCGGGCGGGTTTCTACTTTCAGATGCAACAGAAATCATGCGGATTGGTCAATCCGTTCGCGAGATATGGCCGTTTGGATGTAAGAAACGCTTGAGAAACTCAAAATTTTCGCAGTTCTGATGCTCGAAACGAATAACTGGAACGGCCTAGGGGAAAACTATACCTACCGATGTAATCGGGCGAGTTTCTACTTTCAGATGCAACAGAAATTTTGCGGATTGGTCGATCCGTTCGCGAGATGTGGCAGTTTGGAAGTAAGAAACGCTTGAGAAACTCAAAATTTTCGCAGTTCTGAAGCTCGAAACTAATAACTAGAACGGCCTAGGGGAAAACTACACCTACCGTTGTAGTCGGGCGAGTTTCTACTTTCAGATGCAACAGAAATCATGCGGATCGGTCAATACGTTCGCGAGGTATGGCCGTTTGGATGTAAGAAACGCTTGAGAAACTCAAAATTTTCGCAGTTCTGATGCTCGAAACGAATAACTAGAACGGCCTAGGGGAATAGTACGCACACCGTTGTAATCGGGCGAGTTTCTACTTTCAGACGCAACAGAAATTTTGCGGATTGGTCAATCCGTTCGCGAGATATGGCAGTTTGGAAGTAAGAAACGCTTGAGAAACTCAAAATTTTCGCAGTTCTGAAGCTCGAAACGAGTAACTAGAACGGCCTAGGGGAAAAGTACGCATACCGTTGTAATCGGGCGAGTTTCTACTTGCAGATGCAACAGAAATTTTGCGGATGGGTCGATCTGTTCGCGAGATATGGCAGTTTGGAAGTAGGTAACGCTTGAGAAACTCAAAATTTTCGCAGTTCTGATGCTCGAAACGAATGACGAGAACGGCCTAGGGGAAAAGTGCGCATACCGTTGTAATCGGGCGAGTTTCTACTTTCAGAAGCAACAGAAATTTTGCGGATTGATCAATCCGTTCGCGAGATATGGCAGTTTGGAGGTAAGAAACGCTTGAGAAACTCAAAATTTTCGCAGTTCTGATGCTCGACACGAATAACTAGAACGGCCTAGGAGTAAAGTGCGCATACCCTTGTAATCGGGCGAGTTTCTACTTTCAGATGCAACAGAAATTTTGCGGATTGATCAATCCGTTCGCGAGATATGGCAGTTTGGAGATAAGAAACGCTTGAGAAACTCAAAATTTTCGCAGTTCTGATGCTCGAAACGAATGACTAGAACGGCCTAGGGGAGAACTACGCATACCGTTGTAATCGGGCGGGTTTCTACTTTCAGATGCAACAGAAATCATGCGGATTGGTCAATCCGTTCGCGAGATATGGCCGTTTGGATGTAAGAAACGCTTGAGAAACTCAAAATTTTCGCAGTTCTGACGCTCGAAACGAGTAACTAGAACGGCCTAGGGGAATAGTACGCACACCGTTGTAATCGGGCGAGTTTCTACTTTCAGACGCAACAGAAATTTTGCAGATTGGTCAATCCGTTCGCGAGATATGGCAGTTTGGAAGTAAGAAACGCTTGAGAAACTCAAAATTTTCGCAGTTCTGAAGCTCGAAACGAATAACTAGAACGGCCTAGGCGAAAAGTGCGCATACCGTTGTAATCGGGCGAGTTTCTACTTTCAGAAGCAACAGAAATTTTGCGGATTGAACAATCCGTTCGCGAGATATGGCAGTTTGGAGGTAAGAAACGCTTGAGAGACTCAAAATTTTCGCAGTTCTGATGCTCGAAACGAATAACTAGAACGGCCTAGGGGAAAAGCACGCATACCGTTGTAATCGGGCGAGTTTCTACTTTCAGATGCAACAGAAATTTTGCGGATTGGTCGATCCGTTCGCGAGATGTGGCAGTTTGGAAGTAAGAAACGCTTGAGAAACTCAAAATTTTCGCAGTTCTGAAGCTCGAAACTAATAACTAGAACGGCCTATGGGAAAACTACACCTACCGTTGTAGTCGGGCGAGTTTCTACTTTCAGATGCAACAGAAATCATGCGGATTGGTCAATACGTTCGCGAGGTATGGCCGTTTGGATGTAAGAAACGCTTGAGAAACTCAAAATTTTCGCAGTTCTGATGCTCGAAACGAATAACCAGAACGGCCTAGGGGAAAACTACACATACCGTTGTAGTCGGGCGAGTTTCTACTTTCAGATGAAACAGAAATTTTGCGGATTGGTCAATCCGTTCGCGAGATGTGGCAGTTTGGAGGTAAGAAACGCTTGAGAAACTCAAAATTTTCGCAGTTCTGATGCTCGAAACGAATAACTAGAACGGCATAGGGGAAAAGTACGCATACCGTTGTAATCGGGCGAGTTTCTACTTGCACATGCAACAGAAATTTTGCGGATTGGTCGATCCGTTCGCGAGATATGGCAGTTTGGAAGTAGGAAACGCTTGAGAAACTCAAAATTTTCGCAGTTCTGATGCTCGAAACGAATAACTAGAACGGCCTAGGGGAAAAGTACGCATACCGATGTAATCGGGCGAGTTCCTACTTTCCGATGCAACAGAAATTTTGCGGATTGGTCGATCTGTTCGCGAGATATGGCAGTTTGGAAGTAGGAAACGCTTGAGAGACTCAAAATTTTCGCAGTTCTGATGCTCGAAACGAATAACTAGAACGGCCTAGGGGAAAAGTACGCATACCGTTGTAATCGGGCGAGTTTCTACTTTCAGAAGCAACAGAAATTTTGCGGATTGATCAATCCGTTCGCGAGATATGGCAGTTTGGAAGTAAGAAACGCTTGAGAAACTCAAAATTTTCGCAGTTCTGAAGCACGAAACTAATAACTAGAACGGCCTAGTGGAAAACTACACCTACCTTTGTAGTCGGGCGAGTTTCTACTTTCAGATGCAACAGAAATCATGCGGATTGGTCAATACGTTCGCGAGGTATGGCCGTTTGGATGTAAGAAACGCTTGAGAAACTCAAAATTTTCGCAGTTCTGATGCTCGAAACGAATAACCAGAACGGCCTAGGGGAAAACTACACATACCGTTGTAATCGGGCGAGTTTCTACTTTCAGATGCAACAGAAATTTTGCGGATTGGTCAATCCGTTCGCGAGATGTGGCAGTTTGGAGGTAAGAAACGCTTGAGAAACTCAAAATTTTCACAGTTCTGATGCTCGAAACGAGTAACTAGAACGGCCTAGGGGAATAGTACGCACACCGATGTAATCGGGCGAGTTTCTACTTTCAGACGCAACAGAAATTTTGCGGATTGGTCAATCCGTTCGCGAGATATGGCAGTTTGGAAGTAAGAAACGCTTGAGAAACTCAAAATTTTCGCAGTTCTGAAGCTCGAAACGAATAACTAGAACGGCCTAGGGGAAAAGTACGCATACCGTTGTAATCGGGCGAGTTTCTACTTGCAGATGCAACAGAAATTTTGCGGATGGGTCGATCTGTTCGCGAGATATGGCAGTTTGGAAGTAGGAAACGCTTGAGAAACTCAAAATTTTCGCAGTTCTGATGCTCGAAACGAATGACGAGAACGGCCTAGGGGAAAAGTGCGCATACCGTTGTAATCGGGCGAGTTTCTACTTTCAGAAGCAACAGAAATTTTGCGGATTGATCAATCCGTTCGCGAGATATGGCAGTTTGGAGGTAAGAAACGCTTGAGAAACTCAAAATTTTCGCAGTTCTGATGCTCGACACGAATAACTAGAACGGCCTAGGAGTAAAGTGCGCATACCCTTGTAATCGGGCGAGTTTCTACTTTCAGATGCAACAGAAATTTTGCGGATTGATCAATCCGTTCGCGAGATATGGCAGTTTGGAGATAAGAAACGCTTGAGAAACTCAAAATTTTCGCAGTTCTGATGCTCGAAACGAATGACTAGAACGGCCTAGGGGAGAACTACGCATACCGTTGTAATCGGGCGGGTTTCTACTTTCAGATGCAACAGAAATCATGCGGATTGGTCAATCCGTTCGCGAGATATGGCCGTTTGGATGTAAGAAACGCTTGAGAAACTCAAAATTTTCGCAGTTCTGACGCTCGAAACGAGTAACTAGAACGGCCTAGGGGAATAGTACGCACACCGTTGTAATCGGGCGAGTTTCTACTTTCAGACGCAACAGAAATTTTGCAGATTGGTCAATCCGTTCGCGAGATATGGCAGTTTGGAAGTAAGAAACGCTTGAGAAACTCAAAATTTTCGCAGTTCTGAAGCTCGAAACGAATAACTAGAACGGCCTAGGCGAAAAGTGCGCATACCGTTGTAATCGGGCGAGTTTCTACTTTCAGAAGCAACAGAAATTTTGCGGATTGAACAATCCGTTCGCGAGATATGGCAGTTTGGAGGTAAGAAACGCTTGAGAGACTCAAAATTTTCGCAGTTCTGATGCTCGAAACGAATAACTAGAACGGCCTAGGGGAAAAGCACGCATACCGTTGTAATCGGGCGAGTTTCTACTTTCAGATGCAACAGAAATTTTGCGGATTGGTCGATCCGTTCGCGAGATGTGGCAGTTTGGAAGTAAGAAACGCTTGAGAAACTCAAAATTTTCGCAGTTCTGAAGCTCGAAACTAATAACTAGAACGGCCTATGGGAAAACTACACCTACCGTTGTAGTCGGGCGAGTTTCTACTTTCAGATGCAACAGAAATCATGCGGATTGGTCAATACGTTCGCGAGGTATGGCCGTTTGGATGTAAGAAACGCTTGAGAAACTCAAAATTTTCGCAGTTCTGATGCTCGAAACGAATAACCAGAACGGCCTAGGGGAAAACTACACATACCGTTGTAATCGGGCGAGTTTCTACTTTCAGATGAAACAGAAATTTTGCGGATTGGTCAATCCGTTCGCGAGATGTGGCAGTTTGGAGGTAAGAAACGCTTGAGAAACTCAAAATTTTCGCAGTTCTGATGCTCGAAACGAATAACTAGAACGGCATAGGGGAAAAGTACGCATACCGTTGTAATCGGGCGAGTTTCTACTTGCACATGCAACAGAAATTTTGCGGATTGGTCGATCCGTTCGCGAGATATGGCAGTTTGGAAGTAGGAAACGCTTGAGAAACTCAAAATTTTCGCAGTTCTGATGCTCGAAACGAATAACTAGAACGGCCTAGGGGAAAAGTACGCATACCGATGTAATCGGGCGAGTTCCTACTTTCCGATGCAACAGAAATTTTGCGGATTGGTCGATCTGTTCGCGAGATATGGCAGTTTGGAAGTAGGAAACGCTTGAGAGACTCAAAATTTTCGCAGTTCTGATGCTCGAAACGAATAACTAGAACGGCCTAGGGGAAAAGTACGCATACCGTTGTAATCGGGCGAGTTTCTACTTTCAGAAGCAACAGAAATTTTGCGGATTGATCAATCCGTTCGCGAGATATGGCAGTTTGGAAGTAAGAAACGCTTGAGAAACTCAAAATTTTCGCAGTTCTGAAGCACGAAACTAATAACTAGAACGGCCTAGTGGAAAACTACACCTACCTTTGTAGTCGGGCGAGTTTCTACTTTCAGATGCAACAGAAATCATGCGGATTGGTCAATACGTTCGCGAGGTATGGCCGTTTGGATGTAAGAAACGCTTGAGAAACTCAAAATTTTCGCAGTTCTGATGCTCGAAACGAATAACCAGAACGGCCTAGGGGAAAACTACACATACCGTTGTAATCGGGCGAGTTTCTACTTTCAGATGCAACAGAAATTTTGCGGATTGGTCAATCCGTTCGCGAGATGTGGCAGTTTGGAGGTAAGAAACGCTTGAGAAACTCAAAATTTTCACAGTTCTGATGCTCGAAACGAGTAACTAGAACGGCCTAGGGGAATAGTACGCACACCGATGTAATCGGGCGAGTTTCTACTTTCAGACGCAACAGAAATTTTGCGGATTGGTCAATCCGTTCGCGAGATATGGCAGTTTGGAAGTAAGAAACGCTTGAGAAACTCAAAATTTTCGCAGTTCTGAAGCTCGAAACGAATAACTAGAACGGCCTAGGGGAAAAGTACGCATACCGTTGTAATCGGGCGAGTTTCTACTTGCAGATGCAACAGAAATTTTGCGGATTGGTCGATCTGTTCGCGAGATATGGCAGTTTGGAAGTAGGAAACGCTTGAGAAACTCAAAATTTTCGCAGTTCTGATGCTCGAAACGAATGACGAGAACGGCCTAGGGGAAAAGTGCGCATACCGTTGTAATCGGGCGAGTTTCTACTTTCAGAAGCAACAGAAATTTTGCGGATTGATCAATCCGTTCGCGAGATATGGCAGTTTGGAGGTAAGAAACGCTTGAGAAACTCAAAATTTTCGCAGTTCTGATGCTCGAAACGAATAACCAGAACGGCCTAGGGGAAAACTACACATACCGTTGTAATCGGGCGAGTTTCTACTTTCAGATGCAACAGAAATCATGCGGATTGGTCAATACGTTCGCGAGGTATGGCCGTTTGGATGTAAGAAACGCTTGAGAAACTCAAAATTTTCGCAGTTCTGATGCTCGAAACGAATAACCAGAACGGCCTAGGGGAAAACTACACATACCGTTGTAATCGGGCGAGTTTCTACTTTCAGATGCAACAGAAATTTTGCGGATTGGTCAATCCGTTCGCGAGATATGGCAGTTTGGAAGTAAGAAACGCTTGAGAAACTCAAAATTTTCGCAGTTCTGAAGCTCGAAACGAATAACTAGAACGGCCTAGGGGAAAAGTACGCATACCGTTGTAATCGGGCGAGTTTCTACTTGCAGATGCAACAGAAATTTTGCGGATTGGTCGATCTGTTCGCGAGATATGGCAGTTTGGAAGTAGGAAACGCTTGAGAAACTCAAAATTTTCGCAGTTCTGATGCTCGAAACGAATGACGAGAACGGCCTAGGGGAAAAGTGCGCATACCGTTGTAATCGG
Organism: Ptiloglossa arizonensis; assembly: GCF_051014685.1. Taxonomy (NCBI): domain Eukaryota; kingdom Metazoa; phylum Arthropoda; class Insecta; order Hymenoptera; family Colletidae; genus Ptiloglossa; species Ptiloglossa arizonensis. The sequence continues at coordinate 1,371,140 of NW_027478460.1, read as the reverse complement.
GCGAGTTTCTACTTTCAGAAGCAACAGAAATTTTGCGGATTGAACAATCCGTTCGCGAGATATGGCAGTTTGGAGGTAAGAAACGCTTGAGAGACTCAAAATTTTCGCAGTTCTGATGCTCGAAACGAATAACTAGAACGGCATAGGGGAAAAGTACGCATACCGTTGTAATCGGGCGAGTTTCTACTTGCACATGCAACAGAAATTTTGCGGATTGGTCGATCCGTTCGCGAGATATGGCAGTTTGGATGTAAGAAACGCTTGAGAAACTCAAAATTTTCGCAGTTCTGATGCTCGAAACGAATAACTAGAACCGCCTAGGGGAAAAGTAAGCATACCGTTGTAATCGGGCGAGTTTCTACTTGCAGATGCAACAGAAATTTTGCGGATTGGTCGATCTGTTCGCGAGATATGGCAGTTTGGAAGTAGGAAACGCTTGAGAAACTCAAAATTTTCGCAGTTCTGATGCTCGAAACGAATAACTAGAACGGCCTAGGGGAAAAGTACGCATACCGATGTAATCGGGCGAGTTCCTACTTTCAGATGCAACAGAAATTTTGCGGATTGGTCGATCTGTTCGCGAGATATGGCAGTTTGGAAGTAGGAAACGCTTGAGAGACTCAAAATTTTCGCAGTTCTGATGCTCGAAACGAATAACTAGAACGGCCTAGGGGAAAAGTACGCATACCGTTGTAATCGGGCGAGTTTCTACTTTCAGAAGCAACAGAAATTTTGCGGATTGATCAATCCGTTCGCGAGATATGGCAGTTTGGAGGTAAGAAACGCTTGAGAAACTCAAAATTTTCGCAGTTCTGATGCTCGAAATGAATAACTGGAACGGCCTAGGGGAAAACTACACATACCGTTGTAATCGGGCGAGTTTCTACTTTCAAATGCAACAGAAATTTTGCGGATTGGTCGATCCGTTCGCGAGATGTCGCAGTTTGGAAGTAAGAAACGCTTGAGAAACTCAAAATTTTCGCAGTTCTGAAGCTCGAAACTAATAACTAGAACGGCCTAGTGGAAAACTACACCTACCTTTGTAGTCGGGCGAGTTTCTACTTTCAGATGCAACAGAAATCATGCGGATTGGTCAATACGTTCGCGAGGTATGGCCGTTTGGATGTAAGAAACGCTTGAGAAACTCAAAATTTTCGCAGTTCTGATGCTCGAAACGAATAACCAGAACGGCCTAGGGGAAAACTACACATACCGTTGTAATCGGGCGAGTTTCTACTTTCAGATGCAACAGAAATTTTGCGGATTGGTCAATCCGTTCGCGAGATGTGGCAGTTTGGAGGTAAGAAACGCTTGAGAAACTCAAAATTTTCGCAGTTCTGATGCTAGAAACGAATAACTGGAACGCCCTAGGGGAGAAGTACGCATACCGTTGTAATCGGGCGCGTTTCTACTTTCAGATGCAACAGAAATTTTGCGGATTGGTAAATCCGTTCGCCAGATATGGCAGTTTGGAGGTAAGAAACGCTTGAGAAACTCAAAGTTTTCGCAGTTCTGATGCTCGACACGAATAAATAGAACGGCCTAGGGGAACACTACACATACCGTTGTAATCGGGCGAGTTTCTACTTTCAGATGCAACAAAAATTTTGCGGATGGTTCAATCTGTTCGCGAGATATGGCAGTTTGGAGGTAAGAAACGCTTGAGAAACTCAAAATTTTCGCAGTTCTGATTCTCGAAACGAATAACTAGAACGGCCTAGGGGAAAACTACACCTACCGTTGTAATCGGGCGAGTTTCTACTTTCAGACGCAACAGAAATTTTGTGGATTGGTCAATCGGTTCGCGAGATATGGCAGTTTGGAGGTAAGAAACGCTTGAGAAACTCAAAATTTTCGCAGTTCTGATGCTCGAAACGAATAACTGGAACGGCCTAGGCGAAAACTACACATACCGTTGTAATCGGGCGAGTTTCTACTTTCAAATGCAACAGAAATTTTGCGGATTGGTCGATCCGTTCGCGAGATGTCGCAGTTTGGAAGTAAGAAACGCTTGAGAAACTCAAAATTTTCGCAGTTCTGAAGCTCGAAACGAATAACTAGAACGGCCTAGGGGAAAAGTACGCATACCGTTGTAATCGGGCGAGTTTCTACTTGCAGATGCAACAGAAATTTTGCGGATTGGTCGATCTGTTCGCGAGATATGGCAGTTTGGAAGTAGGAAACGCTTGAGAAACTTAAAATTTTCGCAGTTCTGATGCTCGAAACGAATGACGAGAACGGCCTAGGGGAGAACTACGCATACCGTTGTAATCGGGCGGGTTTCTACTTTCAGATGCAACAGAAATCATGCGGATTGGTCAATCCGTTCGCGAGATATGGCCGTTTGGATGTAAGAAACGCTTGAGAAACTCAAAATTTTCGCAGTTCTGATGCTCGAAACGAATAACTAGAACGGCCTAGGCGAAAAGTGCGCATACCGTTGTAATCGGGCGAGTTTCTACTTTCAGAAGCAACAGAAATTTTGCGGATTGAACAATCCGTTCGCGAGATATGGCAGTTTGGAGGTAAGAAACGCTTGAGAGACTCAAAATTTTCGCAGTTCTGATGCTCGAAACGAATAACTAGAACGGCCTAGGGGAAAAGCACGCATACCGTTGTAATCGGGCGAGTTTCTACTTTCAGAAGCAACAGAAATTTTGCGGATTGATCAATCCGTTCGCGAGATATGGCAGTTTGGAGGTAAGAAACGCTTGAGAAACTCAAAATTTTCGCAGTTCTGATGCTCGAAATGAATAACTGGAACGGACTAGGGGAAAACTACACATACCGTTGTAATCGGGCGAGTTTCTACTTTCAGATGCAACAGAAATTTTGCGGATTGGTCGATCCGTTCGCGAGATGTGGCAGTTTGGAAGTAAGAAACGCTTGAGAAACTCAAAATTTTCGCAGTTCTGAAGCTCGAAACTAATAACTAGAACGGCCTATGGGAAAACTACACCTACCGTTTTAGTCGGGCGAGTTTCTACTTTCAGATGCAACAGAAATCATGCGGATTGGTCAATACGTTCGCGAGGTATGGCCGTTTGGATGTAAGAAACGCTTGAGAAACTCAAAATTTTCGCAGTTCTGATGCTCGAAACGAATAACCAGAACGGCCTAGGGGAAAACTACACATACCGTTGTAATCGGGCGAGTTTCTACTTTCAGATGAAACAGAAATTTTGCGGATTGGTCAATCCGTTCGCGAGATGTGGCAGTTTGGAGGTAAGAAACGCTTGAGAAACTCAAAATTTTCGCAGTTCTGATGCTCGAAACGAGTAACTAGAACGGCCTAGGGGAATAGTACGCACACCGTTGTAATCGGGCGAGTTTCTACTTTCAGACGCAACAGAAATTTTGCAGATTGGTCAATCCGTTCGCGAGATATGGCAGTTTGGAAGTAAGAAACGCTTGAGAAACTCAAAATTTTCGCAGTTCTGAAGCTCGAAACGAATAACTAGAACGGCCTAGGCGAAAAGTGCGCATACCGTTGTAATCGGGCGAGTTTCTACTTTCAGAAGCAACAGAAATTTTGCGGATTGAACAATCCGTTCGCGAGATATGGCAGTTTGGAGGTAAGAAACGCTTGAGAGACTCAAAATTTTCGCAGTTCTGATGCTCGAAACGAATAACTAGAACGGCCTAGGGGAAAAGCACGCATACCGTTGTAATCGGGCGAGTTTCTACTTTCAGATGCAACAGAAATTTTGCGGATTGGTCGATCCGTTCGCGAGATGTGGCAGTTTGGAAGTAAGAAACGCTTGAGAAACTCAAAATTTTCGCAGTTCTGAAGCTCGAAACTAATAACTAGAACGGCCTATGGGAAAACTACACCTACCGTTGTAGTCGGGCGAGTTTCTACTTTCAGATGCAACAGAAATCATGCGGATTGGTCAATACGTTCGCGAGGTATGGCCGTTTGGATGTAAGAAACGCTTGAGAAACTCAAAATTTTCGCAGTTCTGATGCTCGAAACGAATAACCAGAACGGCCTAGGGGAAAACTACACATACCGTTGTAATCGGGCGAGTTTCTACTTTCAGATGAAACCGAAATTTTGCGGATTGGTCAATCCGTTCGCGAGATGTGGCAGTTTGGAGGTAAGAAACGCTTGAGAAACTCAAAATTTTCGCAGTTCTGATGCTCGAAACGAATGACTAGAACGGCCTAGGGGAGAAGTACGCATACCGTTGTAATCGGGCGGGTTTCTACTTTCAGATGCAACAGAAATCATGCGGATTGGTCAATCCGTTCGCGAGATATGGCCGTTTGGATGTAAGAAACGCTTGAGAAACTCAAAATTTTCGCAGTTCTGATGCTCGAAACGAATAACTGGAACGGCCTAGGGGAAAACTATACCTACCGATGTAATCGGGCGAGTTTCTACTTTCAGATGCAACAGAAATTTTGCGGATTGGTCGATCCGTTCGCGAGATGTGGCAGTTTGGAAGTAAGAAACGCTTGAGAAACTCAAAATTTTCGCAGTTCTGAAGCTCGAAACTAATAACTAGAACGGCCTAGGGGAAAACTACACCTACCGTTGTAGTCGGGCGAGTTTCTACTTTCAGATGCAACAGAAATCATGCGGATCGGTCAATACGTTCGCGAGGTATGGCCGTTTGGATGTAAGAAACGCTTGAGAAACTCAAAATTTTCGCAGTTCTGATGCTCGAAACGAATAACTAGAACGGCCTAGGGGAATAGTACGCACACCGTTGTAATCGGGCGAGTTTCTACTTTCAGACGCAACAGAAATTTTGCGGATTGGTCAATCCGTTCGCGAGATATGGCAGTTTGGAAGTAAGAAACGCTTGAGAAACTCAAAATTTTCGCAGTTCTGAAGCTCGAAACGAGTAACTAGAACGGCCTAGGGGAAAAGTACGCATACCGTTGTAATCGGGCGAGTTTCTACTTGCAGATGCAACAGAAATTTTGCGGATGGGTCGATCTGTTCGCGAGATATGGCAGTTTGGAAGTAGGAAACGCTTGAGAAACTCAAAATTTTCGCAGTTCTGATGCTCGAAACGAATGACGAGAACGGCCTAGGGGAAAAGTGCGCATACCGTTGTAATCGGGCGAGTTTCTACTTTCAGAAGCAACAGAAATTTTGCGGATTGATCAATCCGTTCGCGAGATATGGCAGTTTGGAGGTAAGAAACGCTTGAGAAACTCAAAATTTTCGCAGTTCTGATGCTCGACACGAATAACTAGAACGGCCTAGGAGTAAAGTGCGCATACCCTTGTAATCGGGCGAGTTTCTACTTTCAGATGCAACAGAAATTTTGCGGATTGATCAATCCGTTCGCGAGATATGGCAGTTTGGAGATAAGAAACGCTTGAGAAACTCAAAATTTTCGCAGTTCTGATGCTCGAAACGAATGACTAGAACGGCCTAGGGGAGAACTACGCATACCGTTGTAATCGGGCGGGTTTCTACTTTCAGATGCAACAGAAATCATGCGGATTGGTCAATCCGTTCGCGAGATATGGCCGTTTGGATGTAAGAAACGCTTGAGAAACTCAAAATTTTCGCAGTTCTGACGCTCGAAACGAGTAACTAGAACGGCCTAGGGGAATAGTACGCACACCGTTGTAATCGGGCGAGTTTCTACTTTCAGACGCAATAGAAATTTTGCAGATTGGTCAATCCGTTCGCGAGATATGGCAGTTTGGAAGTAAGAAACGCTTGAGAAACTCAAAATTTTCGCAGTTCTGAAGCTCGAAACGAATAACTAGAACGGCCTAGGCGAAAAGTGCGCATACCGTTGTAATCGGGCGAGTTTCTACTTTCAGAAGCAACAGAAATTTTGCGGATTGAACAATCCGTTCGCGAGATATGGCAGTTTGGAGGTAAGAAACGCTTGAGAGACTCAAAATTTTCGCAGTTCTGATGCTCGAAACGAATAACTAGAACGGCCTAGGGGAAAAGCACGCATACCGTTGTAATCGGGCGAGTTTCTACTTTCAGATGCAACAGAAATTTTGCGGATTGGTCGATCCGTTCGCGAGATGTGGCAGTTTGGAAGTAAGAAACGCTTGAGAAACTCAAAATTTTCGCAGTTCTGAAGCTCGAAACTAATAACTAGAACGGCCTATGGGAAAACTACACCTACCGTTGTAGTCGGGCGAGTTTCTACTTTCAGATGCAACAGAAATCATGCGGATTGGTCAATACGTTCGCGAGGTATGGCCGTTTGGATGTAAGAAACGCTTGAGAAACTCAAAATTTTCGCAGTTCTGATGCTCGAAACGAATAACCAGAACGGCCTAGGGGAAAACTACACATACCGTTGTAATCGGGCGAGTTTCTACTTTCAGATGAAACAGAAATTTTGCGGATTGGTCAATCCGTTCGCGAGATGTGGCAGTTTGGAGGTAAGAAACGCTTGAGAAACTCAAAATTTTCGCAGTTCTGATGCTCGAAACGAATGACTAGAACGGCCTAGGGGAGAAGTACGCATACCGTTGTAATCGGGCGGGTTTCTACTTTCAGATGCAACAGAAATCATGCGGATTGGTCAATCCGTTCGCGAGATATGGCCGTTTGGATGTAAGAAACGCTTGAGAAACTCAAAATTTTCGCAGTTCTGATGCTCGAAACGAATAACTGGAACGGCCTAGGGGAAAACTATACATACCGATGTAATCGGGCGAGTTTCTACTTTCAGATGCAACAGAAATTTTGCGGATTGGTCGATCCGTTCGCGAGATGTGGCAGTTTGGAAGTAAGAAACGCTTGAGAAACTCAAAATTTTCGTAGTTCTGAAGCTCGAAACTAATAACTAGAACGGCCTAGGGGAAAACTACACCTACCGTTGTAGTCGGGCGAGTTTCTACTTTCAGATGCAACAGAAATCATGCGGATCGGTCAATACGTTCGCGAGGTATGGCCGTTTGGATGTAAGAAACGCTTGAGAAACTCAAAATTTTCGCAGTTCTGATGCTCGAAACGAATAACTAGAACGGCCTAGGGGAATAGTACGCACACCGTTGTAATCGGGCGAGTTTCTACTTTCAGACGCAACAGAAATTTTGCGGATTGGTCAATCCGTTCGCGAGATATGGCAGTTTGGAAGTAAGAAACGCTTGAGAAACTCAAAATTTTCGCAGTTCTGAAGCTCGAAACGAGTAACTAGAACGGCCTAGGGGAAAAGTACGCATACCGTTGTAATCGGGCGAGTTTCTACTTGCAGATGCAACAGAAATTTTGCGGATGGGTCGATCTGTTCGCGAGATATGGCAGTTTGGAAGTAGGAAACGCTTGAGAAACTCAAAATTTTCGCAGTTCTGATGCTCGAAACGAATGACGAGAACGGCCTAGGGGAAAAGTGCGCATACCGTTGTAACCGGGCGAGTTTCTACTTTCAGAAGCAACAGAAATTTTGCGGATTGATCAATCCGTTCGCGAGATATGGCAGTTTGGAGGTAAGAAACGCTTGAGAAACTCAAAATTTTCGCAGTTCTGATGCTCGAAACGAATAACTAGAACGGCATAGGGGAAAAGTACGCATACCGTTGTAATCGGGCGAGTTTCTACTTGCACATGCAACAGAAATTTTGCGGATTGGTCGATCCGTTCGCGAGATATGGCAGTTTGGAAGTAGGAAACGCTTGAGAAACTCAAAATTTTCGCAGTTCTGATGCTCGAAACGAATAACTAGAACGGCCTAGGGGAAAAGTACGCATACCGATGTAATCGGGCGAGTTCCTACTTTCCGATGCAACAGAAATTTTGCGGATTGGTCGATCTGTTCGCGAGATATGGCAGTTTGGAAGTAGGAAACGCTTGAGAGACTCAAAATTTTCGCAGTTCTGATGCTCGAAACGAATAACTAGAACGGCCTAGGGGAAAAGTACGCATACCGTTGTAATCGGGCGAGTTTCTACTTTCAGAAGCAACAGAAATTTTGCGGATTGATCAATCCGTTCGCGAGATATGGCAGTTTGGAGGTAAGAAACGCTTGAGAAACTCAAAATTTTCGCAGTTCTGAAGCACGAAACTAATAACTAGAACGGCCTAGTGGAAAACTACACCTACCTTTGTAGTCGGGCGAGTTTCTACTTTCAGATGCAACAGAAATCATGCGGATTGGTCAATACGTTCGCGAGGTATGGCCGTTTGGATGTAAGAAACGCTTGAGAAACTCAAAATTTTCGCAGTTCTGATGCTCGAAACGAATAACCAGAACGGCCTAGGGGAAAACTACACATACCGTTGTAATCGGGCGAGTTTCTACTTTCAGATGCAACAGAAATTTTGCGGATTGGTCAATCCGTTCGCGAGATGTGGCAGTTTGGAGGTAAGAAACGCTTGAGAAACTCAAAATTTTCACAGTTCTGATGCTCGAAACGAGTAACTAGAACGGCCTAGGGGAATAGTACGCACACCGATGTAATCGGGCGAGTTTCTACTTTCAGACGCAACAGAAATTTTGCGGATTGGTCAATCCGTTCGCGAGATATGGCAGTTTGGAAGTAAGAAACGCTTGAGAAACTCAAAATTTTCGCAGTTCTGAAGCTCGAAACGAATAACTAGAACGGCCTAGGGGAAAAGTACGCATACCGTTGTAATCGGGCGAGTTTCTACTTGCAGATGCAACAGAAATTTTGCGGATTGGTCGATCTGTTCGCGAGATATGGCAGTTTGGAAGTAGGAAACGCTTGAGAAACTCAAAATTTTCGCAGTTCTGATGCTCGAAACGAATGACGAGAACGGCCTAGGGGAAAAGTGCGCATACCGTTGTAATCGGGCGAGTTTCTACTTTCAGAAGCAACAGAAATTTTGCGGATTGATCAATCCGTTCGCGAGATATGGCAGTTTGGAGGTAAGAAACGCTTGAGAAACTCAAAATTTTCGCAGTTCTGATGCTCGAAACGAATAACCAGAACGGCCTAGGGGAAAACTACACATACCGTTGTAATCGGGCGAGTTTCTACTTTCAGATGCAACAGAAATCATGCGGATTGGTCAATACGTTCGCGAGGTATGGCCGTTTGGATGTAAGAAACGCTTGAGAAACTCAAAATTTTCGCAGTTCTGATGCTCGAAACGAATAACCAGAACGGCCTAGGGGAAAACTACACATACCGTTGTAATCGGGCGAGTTTCTACTTTCAGATGCAACAGAAATTTTGCGGATTGGTCAATCCGTTCGCGAGATATGGCAGTTTGGAAGTAAGAAACGCTTGAGAAACTCAAAATTTTCGCAGTTCTGAAGCTCGAAACGAATAACTAGAACGGCCTAGGGGAAAAGTACGCATACCGTTGTAATCGGGCGAGTTTCTACTTGCAGATGCAACAGAAATTTTGCGGATTGGTCGATCTGTTCGCGAGATATGGCAGTTTGGAAGTAGGAAACGCTTGAGAAACTCAAAATTTTCGCAGTTCTGATGCTCGAAACGAATGACGAGAACGGCCTAGGGGAAAAGTGCGCATACCGTTGTAATCGGGCGAGTTTCTACTTTCAGAAGCAACAGAAATTTTGCGGATTGAACAATCCGTTCGCGAGATATGGCAGTTTGGAGGTAAGAAACGCTTGAGAGACTCAAAATTTTCGCAGTTCTGATGCTCGAAACGAATAACTAGAACGGCATAGGGGAAAAGTACGCATACCGTTGTAATCGGGCGAGTTTCTACTTGCACATGCAACAGAAATTTTGCGGATTGGTCGATCCGTTCGCGAGATATGGCAGTTTGGATGTAAGAAACGCTTGAGAAACTCAAAATTTTCGCAGTTCTGATGCTCGAAACGAATAACTAGAACCGCCTAGGGGAAAAGTAAGCATACCGTTGTAATCGGGCGAGTTTCTACTTGCAGATGCAACAGAAATTTTGCGGATTGGTCGATCTGTTCGCGAGATATGGCAGTTTGGAAGTAGGAAACGCTTGAGAAACTCAAAATTTTCGCAGTTCTGATGCTCGAAACGAATAACTAGAACGGCCTAGGGGAAAAGTACGCATACCGATGTAATCGGGCGAGTTCCTACTTTCAGATGCAACAGAAATTTTGCGGATTGGTCGATCTGTTCGCGAGATATGGCAGTTTGGAAGTAGGAAACGCTTGAGAGACTCAAAATTTTCGCAGTTCTGATGCTCGAAACGAATAACTAGAACGGCCTAGGGGAAAAGTACGCATACCGTTGTAATCGGGCGAGTTTCTACTTTCAGAAGCAACAGAAATTTTGCGGATTGATCAATCCGTTCGCGAGATATGGCAGTTTGGAAGTAAGAAACGCTTGAGAAACTCAAAATTTTCGCAGTTCTGATGCTCGAAATGAATAACTGGTACGGCCTAGGGGAAAACTACACATACCGTTGTAATCGGGCGAGTTTCTACTTTCAAATGCAACAGAAATTTTGCGGATTGGTCGATCCGTTCGCGAGATGTCGCAGTTTGGAAGTAAGAAACGCTTGAGAAACTCAAAATTTACGCAGTTCTGAAGCTCGAAACTAATAACTAGAACGGCCTAGTGGAAAACTACACCTACCTTTGTAGTCGGGCGAGTTTCTACTTTCAGATGCAACAGAAATCATGCGGATTGGTCAATACGTTCGCGAGGTATGGCCGTTTGGATGTAAGAAACGCTTGAGAAACTCAAAATTTTCGCAGTTCTGATGCTCGAAACGAATAACCAGAACGGCCTAGGGGAAAACTACACATACCGTTGTAATCGGGCGAGTTTCTACTTTCAGATGCAACAAAAATTTTGCGGATGGTTCAATCTGTTCGCGAGATATGGCAGTTTGGAGGTAAGAAACGCTTGAGAAACTCAAAATTTTCGCAGTTCTGATTCTCGAAACGAATAACTAGAACGGCCTAGGGGAAAACTACACCTACCGTTGTAATCGGGCGAGTTTCTACTTTCAGACGCAACAGAAATTTTGTGGATTGGTCAATCGGTTCGCGAGATATGGCAGTTTGGAGGTAAGAAACGCTTGAGAAACTCAAAATTTTCGCAGTTCTGATGCTCGAAACGAATAACTGGAACGGCCTAGGCGAAAACTACACATACCGTTGTAATCGGGCGAGTTTCTACTTTCAAATGCAACAGAAATTTTGCGGATTGGTCGATCCGTTCGCGAGATGTCGCAGTTTGGAAGTAAGAAACGCTTGAGAAACTCAAAATTTTCGCAGTTCTGAAGCTCGAAACGAATAACTAGAACGGCCTAGGGGAAAAGTACGCATACCGTTGTAATCGGGCGAGTTTCTACTTGCAGATGCAACAGAAATTTTGCGGATTGGTCGATCTGTTCGCGAGATATGGCAGTTTGGAAGTAGGAAACGCTTGAGAAACTCAAAATTTTCGCAGTTCTGATGCTCGAAACGAATGACGAGAACGGCCTAGGGGAAAAGTGCGCATACCGTTGTAATCGGGCGAGTTTCTACTTTCAGAAGCAACAGAAATTTTGCGGATTGAACAATCCGTTCGCGAGATATGGCAGTTTGGAGGTAAGAAACGCTTGAGAGACTCAAAATTTTCGCAGTTCTGATGCTCGAAACGAATAACTAGAACGGCATAGGGGAAAAGTACGCATACCGTTGTAATCGGGCGAGTTTCTACTTGCACATGCAACAGAAATTTTGCGGATTGGTCGATCCGTTCGCGAGATATGGCAGTTTGGAAGTAAGAAACGCTTGAGAAACTCAAAATTTTCGCAGTTCTGATGCTCGAAACGAATAACTAGAACCGCCTAGGGGAAAAGTAAGCATACCGTTGTAATCGGGCGAGTTTCTACTTGCAGATGCAACAGAAATTTTGCGGATTGGTCGATCTGTTCGCGAGATATGGCAGTTTGGAAGTAGGAAACGCTTGAGAAACTCAAAATTTTCGCAGTTCTGATGCTCGAAACGAATAACTAGAACGGCCTAGGGGAAAAGTACGCATACCGATGTAATCGGGCGAGTTCCTACTTTCAGATGCAACAGAAATTTTGCGGATTGGTCGATCTGTTCGCGAGATATGGCAGTTTGGAAGTAGGAAACGCTTGAGAGACTCAAAATTTTCGCAGTTCTGATGCTCGAAACGAATAACTAGAACGGCCTAGGGGAAAAGTACGCATACCGTTGTAATCGGGCGAGTTTCTACTTTCAGAAGCAACAGAAATTTTGCGGATTGATCAATCCGTTCGCGAGATATGGCAGTTTGGAAGTAAGAAACGCTTGAGAAACTCAAAATTTTCGCAGTTCTGATGCTCGAAATGAATAACTGGTACGGCCTAGGGGAAAACTACACATACCGTTGTAATCGGGCGAGTTTCTACTTTCAAATGCAACAGAAATTTTGCGGATTGGTCGATCCGTTCGCGAGATGTCGCAGTTTGGAAGTAAGAAACGCTTGAGAAACTCAAAATTTACGCAGTTCTGAAGCTCGAAACTAATAACTAGAACGGCCTAGTGGAAAACTACACCTACCTTTGTAGTCGGGCGAGTTTCTACTTTCAGATGCAACAGAAATCATGCGGATTGGTCAATACGTTCGCGAGGTATGGCCGTTTGGATGTAAGAAACGCTTGAGAAACTCAAAATTTTCGCAGTTCTGATGCTCGAAACGAATAACCAGAACGGCCTAGGGGAAAACTACACATACCGTTGTAATCGGGCGAGTTTCTACTTTCAGATGCAACAAAAATTTTGCGGATGGTTCAATCTGTTCGCGAGATATGGCAGTTTGGAGGTAAGAAACGCTTGAGAAACTCAAAATTTTCGCAGTTCTGATTCTCGAAACGAATAACTAGAACGGCCTAGGGGAAAACTACACCTACCGTTGTAATCGGGCGAGTTTCTACTTTCAGACGCAACAGAAATTTTGTGGATTGGTCAATCGGTTCGCGAGATATGGCAGTTTGGAGGTAAGAAACGCTTGAGAAACTCAAAATTTTCGCAGTTCTGATGCTCGAAACGAATAACTGGAACGGCCTAGGCGAAAACTACACATACCGTTGTAATCGGGCGAGTTTCTACTTTCAAATGCAACAGAAATTTTGCGGATTGGTCGATCCGTTCGCGAGATGTCGCAGTTTGGAAGTAAGAAACGCTTGAGAAACTCAAAATTTTCGCAGTTCTGAAGCTCGAAACGAATAACTAGAACGGCCTAGGGGAAAAGTACGCATACCGTTGTAATCGGGCGAGTTTCTACTTGCAGATGCAACAGAAATTTTGCGGATTGGTCGATCTGTTCGCGAGATATGGCAGTTTGGAAGTAGGAAACGCTTGAGAAACTCAAAATTTTCGCAGTTCTGATGCTCGAAACGAATGACGAGAACGGCCTAGGGGAAAAGTGCGCATACCGTTGTAATCGGGCGAGTTTCTACTTTCAGAAGCAACAGAAATTTTGCGGATTGAACAATCCGTTCGCGAGATATGGCAGTTTGGAGGTAAGAAACGCTTGAGAGACTCAAAATTTTCGCAGTTCTGATGCTCGAAACGAATAACTAGAACGGCATAGGGGAAAAGTACGCATACCGTTGTAATCGGGCGAGTTTCTACTTGCACATGCAACAGAAATTTTGCGGATTGGTCGATCCGTTCGCGAGATATGGCAGTTTGGAAGTAAGAAACGCTTGAGAAACTCAAAATTTTCGCAGTTCTGATGCTCGAAACGAATAACTAGAACCGCCTAGGGGAAAAGTAAGCATACCGTTGTAATCGGGCGAGTTTCTACTTGCAGATGCAACAGAAATTTTGCGGATTGGTCGATCTGTTCGCGAGATATGGCAGTTTGGAAGTAGGAAACGCTTGAGAAACTCAAAATTTTCGCAGTTCTGATGCTCGAAACGAATAACTAGAACGGCCTAGGGGAAAAGTACGCATACCGATGTAATCGGGCGAGTTCCTACTTTCAGATGCAACAGAAATTTTGCGGATTGGTCGATCTGTTCGCGAGATATGGCAGTTTGGAAGTAGGAAACGCTTGAGAGACTCAAAATTTTCGCAGTTCTGATGCTCGAAACGAATAACTAGAACGGCCTAGGGGAAAAGTACGCATACCGTTGTAATCGGGCGAGTTTCTACTTTCAGAAGCAACAGAAATTTTGCGGATTGATCAATCCGTTCGCGAGATATGGCAGTTTGGAGGTAAGAAACGCTTGAGAAACTCAAAATTTTCGCAGTTCTGATGCTCGAAATGAATAACTGGAACGGCCTAGGGGAAAACTACACATACCGTTGTAATCGGGCGAGTTTCTACTTTCAAATGCAACAGAAATTTTGCGGATTGGTCGATCCGTTCGCGAGATGTCGCAGTTTGGAAGTAAGAAACGCTTGAGAAACTCAAAATTTTCGCAGTTCTGAAGCTCGAAACTAATAACTAGAACGGCCTAGTGGAAAACTACACCTACCTTTGTAGTCGGGCGAGTTTCTACTTTCAGATGCAACAGAAATCATGCGGATTGGTCAATACGTTCGCGAGGTATGGCCGTTTGGATGTAAGAAACGCTTGAGAAACTCAAAATTTTCGCAGTTCTGATGCTCGAAACGAATAACCAGAACGGCCTAGGGGAAAACTACACATACCGTTGTAATCGGGCGAGTTTCTACTTTCAGATGCAACAGAAATTTTGCGGATTGGTCAATCCGTTCGCGAGATGTGGCAGTTTGGAGGTAAGAAACGCTTGAGAAACTCAAAATTTTCGCAGTTCTGATGCTCGAAACGAGTAACTAGAACGGCCTAGGGGAATAGTACGCACACCGTTGTAATCGGGCGAGTTTCTACTTTCAGACGCAACAGAAATTTTGCGGATTGGTCAATCCGTTCGCGAGATATGGCAGTTTGGAAGTAAGAAACGCTTGAGAAACTCAAAATTTTCGCAGTTCTGAAGCTCGAAACGAATAACTAGAACGGCCTAGGGGAAAAGTACGCATACCGTTGTAATCGGGCGAGTTTCTACTTGCAGATGCAACAGAAATTTTGCGGATTGGTCGATCTGTTCGCGAGATATGGCAGTTTGGAAGTAGGAAACGCTTGAGAAACTCAAAATTTTCGCAGTTCTGATGCTCGAAACGAATGACGAGAACGGCCTAGGAGAAAAGTGCGCATACCGTTGTAATCGGGCGAGTTTCTACTTTCAGAAGCAACAGAAATTTTGCGGATTGATCAATCCGTTCGCGAGATATGGCAGTTTGGAGGTAAGAAACGCTTGAGAAACTCAAAATTTTCGCAGTTCTGATGCTCGAAACGAATAACCAGAACGGCCTAGGGGAAAACTACACATACCGTTGTAATCGGGCGAGTTTCTACTTTCAGATGCAACAGAAATCATGCGGATTGGTCAATACGTTCGCGAGGTATGGCCGTTTGGATGTAAGAAACGCTTGAGAAACTCAAAATTTTCGCAGTTCTGATGCTCGAAACGAATAACCAGAACGGCCTAGGGGAAAACTACACATACCGTTGTAATCGGGCGAGTTTCTACTTTCAGATGCAACAGAAATTTTGCGGATTGGTCAATCCGTTCGCGAGATGTGGCAATTTGGAGGTAAGAAACGCTTGAGAAACTCAAAATTTTCGCAGTTCTGATGCTCGAAACGAGTAACTAGAACGGCCTAGGGGAATAGTACGCACACCGTTGTAATCGGGCGAGTTTCTACTTTCAGACGCAACAGAAATTTTGCGGATTGGTCAATCCGTTCGCGAGATATGGCAGTTTGGAAGTAAGAAACGCTTGAGAAACTCAAAATTTTCGCAGTCCTGAAGCTCGAAACGAATAACTAGAACGGCCTAGGGGAAAAGTACGCATACCGTTGTAATCGGGCGAGTTTCTACTTGCAGATGCAACAGAAATTTTGCGGATTGGTCGATCTGTTCGCGAGATATGGCAGTTTGGAAGTAGGAAACGCTTGAGAAACTCAAAATTTTCGCAGTTCTGATGCTCGAAACGAATGACGAGAACGGCCTAGGGGAAAAGTGCGCATACCGTTGTAATCGGGCGAGTTTCTACTTTCAGAAGCAACAGAAATTTTGCGGATTGATCAATCCGTTCGCGAGATATGGCAGTTTGGAGGTAAGAAACGCTTGAGAAACTCAAAATTTTCGCAGTTCTGATGCTCGACACGAATAACTAGAACGGCCTAGGAGAAAAGTGCGCATACCCTTGTAATCGGGCGAGTTTCTACATTCAGATGCAACAGAAATTTTGCGGATTGATCAATCCGTTCGCGAGATATGGCAGTTTGGAGATAAGAAACGCTTGAGAAACTCAAAATTTTCGCAGTTCTGATGCTCGAAACGAATAACTAGAACGGCATAGGGGAAAAGTACGCATACCGTTGTAATCGGGCGAGTTTCTACTTTCAGATGCAACAGAAATTTTGCGGATTGGTCGATCTGTTCGCGAGATATGGCAGTTTGGAAGTAGGAAACGCTTGAGAGACTCAAAATTTTCGCAGTTCTGATGCTCGAAACGAATAACTAGAACGGCCTAGGGGAAAAGTACGCATACCGTTGTAATCGGGCGAGTTTCTACTTGCAGATGCAACAGAAATTTTGCGGATTGGTCGATCTGTTCGCGAGATATGGCAGTTTGGAAGTAGGAAACGCTTGAGAGACTCAAAATTTTCGCAGTTCTGATGCTCGAAACGAATAACTAGAACGGCCTAGGGGAAAAGTGCGCATACCCTTGTAATCGGGCGAGTTTCTACTTTCAAATGCAACAGAAATTTTGCGGATTGGTCGATCCGTTCGCGAGATGTCGCAGTTTGGAAGTAAGAAACGCTTGAGAAACTCAAAATTTTCGCAGTTCTGAAGCTCGAAACTAATAACTAGAACGGCCTAGTGGAAAACTACACCTACCTTTGTAGTCGGGCGAGTTTCTACTTTCAGATGCAACAGAAATCATGCGGATTGGTCAATACGTTCGCGAGGTATGGCCGTTTGGATGTAAGAAACGCTTGAGAAACTCAAAATTTTCGCAGTTCTGATGCTCGAAACGAATAACCAGAACGGCCTAGGGGAAAACTACACATACCGTTGTAATCGGGCGAGTTTCTACTTTCAGATGCAACAGAAATTTTGCGGATTGGTCAATCCGTTCGCGAGATGTGGCAGTTTGGAGGTAAGAAACGCTTGAGAAACTCAAAATTTTCGCAGTTCTGATGCTCGAAACGAGTAACTAGAACGGCCTAGGGGAATAGTACGCACACCGTTGTAATCGGGCGAGTTTCTACTTTCAGACGCAACAGAAATTTTGCGGATTGGTCAATCCGTTCGCGAGATATGGCAGTTTGGAAGTAAGAAACGGTTGAGAAACTCAAAATTTTCGCAGTTCTGAAGCTCGAAACGAATAACTAGAACGGCCTAGGGGAAAAGTACGCATACCGTTGTAATCGGGCTAGTTTCTACTTGCAGATGCAACAGAAATTTTGCGGATTGGTCGATCTGTTCGCGAGATATGGCAGTTTGGAAGTAGGAAACGCTTGAGAAACTCAAAATTTTCGCAGTTCTGATGCTCGAAACGAATGACGAGAACGGCCTAGGGGAAAAGTGCGCATACCGTTGTAATCGGGCGAGTTTCTACTTTCAGAAGCAACAGAAATTTTGCGGATTGATCAATCCGTTCGCGAGATATGGCAGTTTGGAGGTAAGAAACGCTTGAGAAACTCAAAATTTTCGCAGTTCTGATGCTCGACACGAATAACTAGAACGGCCTAGGAGAAAAGTGCGCATACCCTTGTAATCGGGCGAGTTTCTACATTCAGATGCAACAGAAATTTTGCGGATTGATCAATCCGTTCGCGAGATATGGCAGTTTGGAGATAAGAAACGCTTGAGAAACTCAAAATTTTCGCAGTTCTGATGCTCGAAACGAATAACTAGAACGGCATAGGGGAAAAGTACGCATACCGTTGTAATCGGGCGAGTTTCTACTTTCAGATGCAACAGAAATTTTGCGGATTGGTCAATCCGTTCGCGAGATATGGCAGTTTGGAAGTAAGAAACGGTTGAGAAACTCAAAATTTTCGCAGTTCTGAAGCTCGAAACGAATAACTAGAACGGCCTAGGGGAAAAGTACGCATACCGTTGTAATCGGGCGAGTTTCTACTTGCAGATGCAACAGAAATTTTGCGGATTGGTCGATCTGTTCGCGAGATATGGCAGTTTGGAAGTAGGAAACGCTTGAGAAACTCAAAATTTTCGCAGTTCTGATGCTCGAAACGAATGACGAGAACGGCCTAGGGGAAAAGTGCGCATACCGTTGTAATCGGGCGAGTTTCTACTTTCAGAAGCAACAGAAATTTTGCGGATTGATCAATCCGTTCGCGAGATATGGCAGTTTGGAGGTAAGAAACGCTTGAGAAACTCAAAATTTTCGCAGTTCTGATGCTCGAAACGAATAACCAGAACGGCCTAGGGGAAAACTACACATACCGTTGTAATCGGGCGAGTTTCTACTTTCAGATGCAACAGAAATGATGCGGATTGGTCAATACGTTCGCGAGGTATGGCCGTTTGGATGTAAGAAACGCTTGAGAAACTCAAAATTTTCGCAGTTCTGATGCTCGAAACGAATAACCAGAACGGCCTAGGGGAAAACTACACATACCGTTGTAATCGGGCGAGTTTCTACTTTCAGATGCAACAGAAATTTTGCGGATTGGTCAATCCGTTCGCGAGATGTGGCAGTTTGGAGGTAAGAAACGCTTGAGAAACTCAAAATTTTCGCAGTTCTGATGCTAGAAACGAGTAACTAGAACGGCCTAGGGGAATAGTACGCACACCGTTGTAATCGGGCGAGTTTCTACTTTCAGACGCAACAGAAATTTTGCGGATTGGTCAATCCGTTCGCGAGATATGGCAGTTTGGAAGTAAGAAACGCTTGAGAAACTCAAAATTTTCGCAGTTCTGAAGCTCGAAACGAATAACTAGAACGGCCTAGGGGAAAAGAACGCATACCGTTGTAATCGGGCGAGTTTCTACTTGCAGATGCAACAGAAATTTTGCGGATTGGTCGATCTGTTCGCGAGATATGGCAGTTTGGAAGTAGGAAACGCTTGAGAAACTCAAAATTTTCGCAGTTCTGATGCTCGAAACGAATGACGAGAACGGCCTAGGGGAAAAGTGCGCATACCGTTGTAATCGGGCGAGTTTCTACTTTCAGAAGCAACAGAAATTTTGCGGATTGATCAATCCGTTCGCGAGATATGGCAGTTTGGAGGTAAGAAACGCTTGAGAAACTCAAAATTTTCGCAGTTCTGATGCTCGACACGAATAACTAGAACGGCCTAGGAGAAAAGTGCGCATACCGTTGTAATCGGGCGAGTTTCTACTTTCAGATGCAACAGAAATTTTGCGGATTGATCAATCCGTTCGCGAGATATGGCAGTTTGGAGGTAAGAAACGCTTGAGAAACTCAAAATTTTCGCAGTTCTGATGCTCGAAATGAATAACTGGAACGGCCTAGGGGAAAACTACACATACCGTTGTAATCGGGCGAGTTTCTACTTTCAGATGCAACAGAAATTTTGCGGATTGGTCGATCCGTTCGCGAGATGTGGCAGTTTGGAAGTAAGAAACGCTTGAGAAACTCAAAATTTTCGCAGTTCTGAAGCTCGAAACTAATAACTAGAACGGCCTAGGGGAAAACTACACCTACCGTTGTAGTCGGGCGAGTTTCTACTTTCAGATGCAACAGAAATCATGCGGATTGGTCAATACGTTCGCGAGGTATGGCCGTTTGGATGTAAGAAACGCTTGAGAAACTCAAAATTTTCGCAGTTCTGATGCTCGAAACGAATAACCAGAACGGCCTAGGGGAAAACTACACATACCGTTGTAATCGGGCGAGTTTCTACTTTCAGATGCAACAGAAATTTTGCGGATTGGTCAATCCGTTCGCGAGATGTGGCAGTTTGGAGGTTAGAAACGCTTGAGAAACTCAAAATTTTCGCAGTTCTGATGCTCGAAACGAGTAACTAGAACGGCCTAGGGGAATAGTACGCACACCGTTGTAATCGGGCGAGTTTCTACTTTCAGACGCAACGGAAATTTTGCGGATTGGTCAATCCGTTCGCGAGATATGGCAGTTTGGAAGTAAGAAACGCTTGAGAAACTCAAAATTTTCGCAGTTCTGAAGCTCGAAACGAATAACTAGAACGGCCTAGGGGAAAAGTACGCATACCGTTGTAATCGGGCGAGTTTCTACTTGCAGATGCAACAGAAATTTTGCGGATTGGTCGATCTGTTCGCGAGATATGGCAGTTTGGAAGTAGGAAACGCTTGAGAAACTCAAAATTTTCGCAGTTCTGATGCTCGAAACGAATGACGGGAACGGCCTAGGGGAAAAGTGCGCATACCGTTGTAATCGGGCGAGTTTCTACTTTCAGAAGCAACAGAAATTTTGCGGATTGATCAATCCGTTCGCGAGATATGGCAGTTTGGAGGTAAGAAACGCTTGAGAAACTCAAAATTTTCGCAGTTCTGATGCTCGAAACGAATAACCAGAACGGCCTAGGGGAAAACTACACATACCGTTGTAATCGGGCGAGTTTCTACTTTCAGATGCAACAGAAATTTTGCGGATTGGTCAATCCGTTCGCGAGATGTGGCAGTTTGGAGGTAAGAAACGCTTGAGAAACTCAAAATTTTCGCAGTTCTGATGCTCGAAACGAGTAACTAGAACGGCCTAGGGGAATAGTACGCACACCGTTGTAATCGGGCGAGTTTCTACTTTCAGACGCAACAGAAATTTTGCGGATTGGTCAATCCGTTCGCGAGAT
Source organism: Ptiloglossa arizonensis (assembly GCF_051014685.1). Lineage (NCBI taxonomy): Eukaryota > Metazoa > Arthropoda > Insecta > Hymenoptera > Colletidae > Ptiloglossa > Ptiloglossa arizonensis. The sequence continues at coordinate 1,350,429 of NW_027478460.1, read as the reverse complement.
ATGGCAGTTTGGAAGTAAGAAACGCTTGAGAAACTCAAAATTTTCGCAGTTCTGAAGCTCGAAACGAATAACTAGAACGGCCTAGGGGAAAAGTACGCATACCGTTGTAATCGGGCGAGTTTCTACTTGCAGATGCAACAGAAATTTTGCGGATTGGTCGATCTGTTCGCGAGATATGGCAGTTTGGAAGTAGGAAACGCTTGAGAAACTCAAAATTTTCGCAGTTCTGATGCTCGAAACGAATGACGAGAACGGCCTAGGGGAAAAGTGCGCATACCGTTGTAATCGGGCGAGTTTCTACTTTCAGAAGCAACAGAAATTTTGCGGATTGATCAATCCGTTCGCGAGATATGGCAGTTTGGAGGTAAGAAACGCTTGAGAAACTCAAAATTTTCGCAGTTCTGATGCTCGACACTAATAACTAGAACGGCCTAGGAGAAAAGTGCGCATACTGTTGTAATCGGGCGAGTTTCTACTTTCAGATGCAACAGAAATTTTGCGGATTGATCAATCCGTTCGCGAGATATGGCAGTTTGGAGATAAGAAACGCTTGAGAAACTCAAAATTTTCGCAGTTCTGATGCTCGAAACGAATGACTAGAACGGCCTAGGGGAGAACTACGCATACCGTTGTAATCGGGCGGGTTTCTACTTTCAGATGCAACAGAAATCATGCGGATTGGTCAATCCGTTCGCGAGATATGGCCGTTTGGATGTAAGAAACGCTTGAGAAACTCAAAATTTTCGCAGTTCTGATGCTCGAAACGAATAACTAGAACGGCCTAGGCGAAAAGTGCGCATACCGTTGTAATCGGGCGAGTTTCTACTTTCAGAAGCAACAGAAATTTTGCGGATTGAACAATCCGTTCGCGAGATATGGCAGTTTGGAGGTAAGAAACGCTTGAGAGACTCAAAATTTTCGCAGTTCTGATGCTCGAAACGAATAACCAGAACGGCCTAGGGGAAAAGTACGCATACCGTTGTAATCGGGCGAGTTTCTACTTTCAGAAGCAACAGAAATTTTGCGGATTGATCAATCCGTTCGCGAGATATGGCAGTTTGGAGGTAAGAAACGCTTGAGAAACTCAAAATTTTCGCAGTTCTGATGCTCGAAATGAATAACTGGAACGGCCTAGGGGAAAACTACACATACCGTTGTAATCGGGCGAGTTTCTACTTTCAGATGCAACAGAAATTTTGCGGATTGGTCGATCCGTTCGCGAGATGTGGCAGTTTGGAAGTAAGAAACGCTTGAGAAACTCAAAATTTTCGCAGTTCTGAAGCTCGAAACTAATAACTAGAACGGCCTATGGGAAAACTACACCTACCGTTGTAGTCGGGCGAGTTTCTACTTTCGGATGCAACAGAAATCATGCGGATTGGTCAATACGTTCGCGAGGTATGGCCGTTTGGATGTAAGAAACGCTTGAGAAACTCAAAATTTTCGCAGTTCTGATGCTCGAAACGAATAACCAGAACGGCCTAGGGGAAAACTACACATACCGTTGTAATCGGGCAAGTTTCTACTTTCAGATGAAACAGAAATTTTGCGGATTGGTCAATCCGTTCGCGAGATGTGGCAGTTTGGAGGTAAGAAACGCTTGAGAAACTCAAAATTTTCGCAGTTCTGATGCTCGAAACGAGTAACTAGAACGGCCTAGGGGAATAGTACGCACACCGTTGTAATCGGGCGAGTTTCTACTTTCAGACGCAATAGAAATTTTGCGGATTGGTCAATCCGTTCGCGAGATATGGCAGTTTGGAGGTAAGAAACGCTTGAGAAACTCAAAATTTTCGCAGTTCTGATGCTCGAAACGAATGACTAGAACGGCCTAGGGGAAAAGTACGCATACCGATGTAATCGGGCGAGTTTCTACTTTCAGATGCAACAGAAATTTTGCGGATTGGTCGATCTGTTCGCGAGATATGGCAGTTTGGAAGTAGGAAACGCTTGAGAAACTCAAAATTTTCGCAGTTCTGATGCTCGAAACGAATAACTAGAACCGCCTAGGGGAAAAGTACGCATACCGTTGTAATCGGGCGAGTTTCTACTTTCAGATGCAACAGAAATTTTGCGGATTGGTCAATCCGTTCGCGAGATGTGGCAGTTTGGATGTAAGAAACGCTTGAGAAACTCAAAATTTTCGCAGTTCTGATGCTCGAAACGAATAACTAGAACGGCCTAGGGGAAAAGTACGCATACCGATGTAATCGGGCGAGTTTCTACTTTCAGATGCAACAGAAATTTTGCGGATTGGTCGATCCGTTCGCGAGATGTGGCAGTTTGGATGTAAGAAACGCTTGAGAAACTCAAAATTTTCGCAGTTCTGAAGCTCGAAACTAATAACTAGAACGGCCTAGGGGAAAACTACACCTACCGTTGTAGTCGGGCTAGTTTCTACTTTCAGATGCAACAGAAATCATGCGGATTGGTCAATCCGTTCGCGAGGTATGGCCGTTTGGATGTAAGAAACGCTTGAGAAACTCAAAATTTTCGCAGTTCTAATGCTCGAAACGAATAACCAGAACGGCCTAGGGGAAAAGTGCGCAAACCGGTGTAATCGGGCGAGTTTCTACTTTCAGATGCAACAGAAATTTTGCGGATTGATCAATCCATTCGCGAGATATGGCAGTTTGGAGATAAGAAACGCTTTAGAATCTCAAAATTTTCGCAGTTCTGATGCTCGAAACGAATAACTAGAACGGCCCAGGGGAAGAGTGCGCATACCGTTGTAATCGGGCGAGTTTCTACTTTCAAATGCAATAGAAATCATGCGGATTGGTCAATCCGTTCGCGAGATATGGCAGTTTGGAGGTAAGAAACGCTTGAGAAACTCAAAATTTTCGCAGTTCTGATGCTCGAAACGAATAACTAGAATGGCCTAGGGGAAAAGTACGCATACCGATGTAATCGGGCGAGTTTCAACTTTCAGATGCAACAGAAATTTTGCGGATTGGTCGATCCGTTCACGAGATATGGCAGTTTGGAAGTAGGAAACGCTTGAGAAACTCAAAATTTTCGCAGTTCTGATGCTAGAAATGAATAACTGGAACGGCCTAGGGGAAAGCCACACATACCGTTGTAATCGGGCGAGTTTCTACTTTCAGATGCAACAGAAATTTTGCGGATTGGTCAATCCGTTCGCGAGATATGGCAGTCTGGAGGTAAGGAACGCTTGAGAAACTCAAAATTTGCGCAGTTCTGATGCTTGAAACGAATAACTAGAACGGCCTAGGGGAATAGTACGCACACCGTTGTAATCGGGCGAGTTTCTACTTTCAGACGCTACAGAAATTTTGCGGATTGGTCAATCCGTTCGCGAGATATGGCAGTTTGGAAGTAAGAAACGCTTGAGAAACTCAAAATTTTCGCAGTTCTGAAGCTCGAAACGAATAACTAGAACGGCCTAGGGGAAAAGTACGCATACCGTTGTAATCGGGCGAGTTTCTACTTGCAGATGCAACAGAAATTTTGCGGATTGGTCAATCCGTTCGCGAGATATGGCAGTTTGGAAGTAAGAAACGCTTGAGAAACTCAAAATTTTCGCAGTTCTGAAGCTCGAAACGAATAACTAGAACGGCCTAGGGGAAAACTACACCTACCGTTGTAGTCGGGCGAGTTTCTACTTTCAGATGCAACAGAAATCATGCGGATTGGTCAATCCGTTCGCGAGGTATGGCCGTTTGGATGTAAGAAACGCTTGAGAAACTCAAAATTTTCGCAGTTCTGATGCTCGAAACGAATAACCAGAACGGCCTAGGGGAAAACTACACATACCGTTGTAATCGGGCGAGTTTCTACTTTCAGATGAAACAGAAATTTTGCGGATTGGTCAATCCGTTCGCGAGATGTGGCAGTTTGGAGGTAAGAAACGCTTGAGAAACTCAAAATTTTCGCAGTTCTGATGCTCGAAACGAGTAACTAGAACGGCCTAGGGGAATAGTACGCACACCGTTGTAATCGGGCGAGTTTCTACTTTCAGACGCAACAGAAATTTTGCGGATTGGTCAATCCGTTCGCGAGATATGGCAGTTTGGATGTAAGAAACGCTTGAGAAACTCAAAATTTTCGCAGTTCTGATGCTCGAAACGAATAACTAGAACGGCCTAGGGGAAAAGTACGCATACCGATGTAATCGGGCGAGTTTCTACTTTCAGATGCAACAGAAATTTTGCGGATTGGTCGATCCGTTCGCGAGATGTGGCAGTTTGGATGTAAGAAACGCTTGAGAAACTCAAAATTTTCGCAGTTCTGAAGCTCGAAACTAATAACTAGAACGGCCTAGGGGAAAACTACACCTACCGTTGTAGTCGGGCGAGTTTCTACTTTCAGATGCAACAGAAATCATGCGGATTGGTCAATCCGTTCGCGAGGTATGGCCGTTTGGATGTAAGAAACGCTTGAGAAACTCAAAATTTTCGCAGTTCTAATGCTCGAAACGAATAACCAGAACGGCCTAGGGGAAAAGTGCGCAAACCGGTGTAATCGGGCGAGTTTCTACTTTCAGATGCAACAGAAATTTTGCGGATTGATCAATCCATTCGCGAGATATGGCAGTTTGGAGATAAGAAACGCTTTAGAATCTCAAAATTTTCGCAGTTCTGATGCTCGAAACGAATAACTAGAACGGCCCAGGGGAATAGTACGCACACCGTTGTAATCGGGCGAGTTTCTACTTTCAGACGCAATAGAAATTTTGCGGATTGGTCAATCCGTTCGCGAGATATGGCAGTTTGGAGGTAAGAAACGCTTGAGAAACTCAAAATTTTCGCAGTTCTGATGCTCGAAACGAATGACTAGAACGGCCTAGGGGAAAAGTACGCATACCGATGTAATCGGGCGAGTTTCTACTTTCAGATGCAACAGAAATTTTGCGGATTGGTCGATCTGTTCGCGAGATATGGCAGTTTGGAAGTAGGAAACGCTTGAGAAACTCAAAATTTTCGCAGTTCTGATGCTCGAAACGAATAACTAGAACCGCCTAGGGGAAAAGTACGCATACCGTTGTAATCGGGCGAGTTTCTACTTTCAGATGCAACAGAAATTTTGCGGATTGGTCAATCCGTTCGCGAGATGTGGCAGTTTGGATGTAAGAAACGCTTGAGAAACTCAAAATTTTCGCAGTTCTGATGCTCGAAACGAATAACTAGAACGGCCTAGGGGAAAAGTACGCATACCGATGTAATCGGGCGAGTTTCTACTTTCAGATGCAACAGAAATTTTGCGGATTGGTCGATCCGTTCGCGAGATGTGGCAGTTTGGATGTAAGAAACGCTTGAGAAACTCAAAATTTTCGCAGTTCTGAAGCTCGAAACTAATAACTAGAACGGCCTAGGGGAAAACTACACCTACCGTTGTAGTCGGGCGAGTTTCTACTTTCAGATGCAACAGAAATCATGCGGATTGGTCAATCCGTTCGCGAGGTATGGCCGTTTGGATGTAAGAAACGCTTGAGAAACTCAAAATTTTCGCAGTTCTAATGCTCGAAACGAATAACCAGAACGGCCTAGGGGAAAAGTGCGCAAACCGGTGTAATCGGGCGAGTTTCTACTTTCAGATGCAACAGAAATTTTGCGGATTGATCAATCCATTCGCGAGATATGGCAGTTTGGAGATAAGAAACGCTTTAGAATCTCAAAATTTTCGCAGTTCTGATGCTCGAAACGAATAACTAGAACGGCCCAGGGGAAGAGTGCGCATACCGTTGTAATCGGGCGAGTTTCTACTTTCAAATGCAATAGAAATCATGCGGATTGGTCAATCCGTTCGCGAGATATGGCAGTTTGGAGGTAAGAAACGCTTGAGAAACTCAAAATTTTCGCAGTTCTGATGCTCGAAACGAATAACTAGAATGGCCTAGGGGAAAAGTACGCATACCGATGTAATCGGGCGAGTTTCAACTTTCAGATGCAACAGAAATTTTGCGGATTGGTCGATCCGTTCACGAGATATGGCAGTTTGGAAGTAGGAAACGCTTGAGAAACTCAAAATTTTCGCAGTTCTGATGCTAGAAATGAATAACTGGAACGGCCTAGGGGAAAGCCACACATACCGTTGTAATCGGGCGAGTTTCTACTTTCAGATGCAACAGAAATTTTGCGGATTGGTCAATCCGTTCGCGAGATATGGCAGTCTGGAGGTAAGGAACGCTTGAGAAACTCAAAATTTGCGCAGTTCTGATGCTTGAAACGAATAACTAGAACGGCCTAGGGGAATAGTACGCACACCGTTGTAATCGGGCGAGTTTCTACTTTCAGACGCTACAGAAATTTTGCGGATTGGTCAATCCGTTCGCGAGATATGGCAGTTTGGAAGTAAGAAACGCTTGAGAAACTCAAAATTTTCGCAGTTCTGAAGCTCGAAACGAATAACTAGAACGGCCTAGGGGAAAAGTACGCATACCGTTGTAATCGGGCGAGTTTCTACTTGCAGATGCAACAGAAATTTTGCGGATTGGTCAATCCGTTCGCGAGATATGGCAGTTTGGAAGTAAGAAACGCTTGAGAAACTCAAAATTTTCGCAGTTCTGAAGCTCGAAACGAATAACTAGAACGGCCTAGGGGAAAACTACACCTACCGTTGTAGTCGGGCGAGTTTCTACTTTCAGATGCAACAGAAATCATGCGGATTGGTCAATCCGTTCGCGAGGTATGGCCGTTTGGATGTAAGAAACGCTTGAGAAACTCAAAATTTTCGCAGTTCTGATGCTCGAAACGAATAACCAGAACGGCCTAGGGGAAAACTACACATACCGTTGTAATCGGGCGAGTTTCTACTTTCAGATGAAACAGAAATTTTGCGGATTGGTCAATCCGTTCGCGAGATGTGGCAGTTTGGAGGTAAGAAACGCTTGAGAAACTCAAAATTTTCGCAGTTCTGATGCTCGAAACGAGTAACTAGAACGGCCTAGGGGAATAGTACGCACACCGTTGTAATCGGGCGAGTTTCTACTTTCAGACGCAACAGAAATTTTGCGGATTGGTCAATCCGTTCGCGAGATATGGCAGTTTGGATGTAAGAAACGCTTGAGAAACTCAAAATTTTCGCAGTTCTGATGCTCGAAACGAATAACTAGAACGGCCTAGGGGAAAAGTACGCATACCGATGTAATCGGGCGAGTTTCTACTTTCAGATGCAACAGAAATTTTGCGGATTGGTCGATCCGTTCGCGAGATGTGGCAGTTTGGATGTAAGAAACGCTTGAGAAACTCAAAATTTTCGCAGTTCTGAAGCTCGAAACTAATAACTAGAACGGCCTAGGGGAAAACTACACCTACCGTTGTAGTCGGGCGAGTTTCTACTTTCAGATGCAACAGAAATCATGCGGATTGGTCAATCCGTTCGCGAGGTATGGCCGTTTGGATGTAAGAAACGCTTGAGAAACTCAAAATTTTCGCAGTTCTAATGCTCGAAACGAATAACCAGAACGGCCTAGGGGAAAAGTGCGCAAACCGGTGTAATCGGGCGAGTTTCTACTTTCAGATGCAACAGAAATTTTGCGGATTGATCAATCCATTCGCGAGATATGGCAGTTTGGAGATAAGAAACGCTTTAGAATCTCAAAATTTTCGCAGTTCTGATGCTCGAAACGAATAACTAGAACGGCCCAGGGGAAGAGTGCGCATACCGTTGTAATCGGGCGAGTTTCTACTTTCAAATGCAATAGAAATCATGCGGATTGGTCAATCCGTTCGCGAGATATGGCAGTTTGGAGGTAAGAAACGCTTGAGAAACTCAAAATTTTCGCAGTTCTGATGCTCGAAACGAATAACTAGAATGGCCTAGGGGAAAAGTACGCATACCGATGTAATCGGGCGAGTTTCAACTTTCAGATGCAACAGAAATTTTGCGGATTGGTCGATCCGTTCACGAGATATGGCAGTTTGGAAGTAGGAAACGCTTGAGAAACTCAAAATTTTCGCAGTTCTGATGCTAGAAATGAATAACTGGAACGGCCTAGGGGAAAACCACACATACCGTTGTAATCGGGCGAGTTTCTACTTTCAGATGCAACAGAAATTTTGCGGATTGGTCAATCCGTTCGCGAAATATGGCAGTCTGGAGGTAAGGAACGCTTGAGAAACTCAAAATTTTCGCAGTTCTGATGCGCGAAACGAATAACCAGAACGGCCTAGGGGAATAGTACGCACACCGTTGTAATCGGGCGAGTTTCTACTTTCAGACGCAACAGAAATTTTGCGGATTGGTCAATCCGTTCGCGAGATATGGCAGTTTGGAAGTAAGAAACGCTTGAGAAACTCAAAATTTTCGCAGTTCTGATGCTCGAAACGAATAACTGGAACGGCCTAGGGGAAAACTACACATACCGATGTAATCGGGCGAGTTTCTACTTTCAGATGCAACAGAAATTTTGCGGATTGGTCGATCCGTTCGCGAGATGTGGCAGTTTGGAAGTAAGAAACGCTTGAGAAACTCAAAATTTTCGCAGTTCTGATGCGCGAAACGAATAACCAGAACGGCCTAGGGGAATAGTACGCACACCGTTGTAATCGGGCGAGTTTCTACTTTCAGACGCAACAGAAATTTTGCGGATTGGTCAATCCGTTCGCGAGATATGGCAGTTTGGAAGTAAGAAACGCTTGAGAAACTCAAAATTTTCGCAGTTCTGAAGCTCGAAACGAATAACTAGAACGGCCTAGGGGAAAAGTACGCATACCGTTGTAATCGGGCGAGTTTCTACTTGCAGATGCAACAGAAATTTTGCGGATTGGTCAATCCGTTCGCGAGATATGGCAGTTTGGAAGTAAGAAACGCTTGAGAAACTCAAAATTTTCGCAGTTCTGAAGCTCGAAACGAATAACTAGAACGGCCTAGGGGAAAAGTACGCATACCGTTGTAATCGGGCGAGTTTCTACTTGCAGATGCAACAGAAATTTTGCGGATTGGTCGATCTGTTCGCGAGATATGGCAGTTTGGAAGTAGGAAACGCTTGAGAAACTCAAAATTTTCGCAGTTCTGATGCTCGAAACGAATGACGAGAACGGCCTAGGGGAAAAGTGCGCATACCGTTGTAATCGGGCGAGTTTCTACTTTCAGAAGCAACAGAAATTTTGCGGATTGATCAATCCGTTCGCGAGATATGGCAGTTTGGAGGTAAGAAACGCTTGAGAAACTCAAAATTTTCGCAGTTCTGATGCTCGACACGAATAACTAGAACGGCCTAGGAGAAAAGTGCGCATACCGTTGTAATCGGGCGAGTTTCTACTTTCAGATGCCACAGAAATTTTGCGGATTGATCAATCCGTTCGCGAGATATGGCAGTTTGGAAATAAGAAACGCTTGATAAACTCAAAATTTTCGCAGTTCTGATGCTCGAAACGAGTAACTAGAACGGCATAGGGGAAAAGTACGCATACCGCTGTAATCGGGCGAGTTTCTACTTGCACATGCAACAGAAATTTTGCGGATTGGTCGATCCGTTCGCGAGATATGGCAGTTTGGAAGTAAGAAACGCTTGAGAAACTCAAAATTTTCGCAGTTCTGATGCTCGAAACGAATGACGAGAACGGCCTAGGGGAAAAGTGCGCATACCGTTGTAATCGGGCGAGTTTCTACTTTCAGAAGCAACAGAAATTTTGCGGATTGATCAATCCGTTCGCGAGATCTGGCAGTTTGGAGGTAAGAAACGCTTGAGAAACTCAAAATTTTCGCAGTTCTGATGCTCGAAATGAATAACTGGAACGGCCTATGGGAAAACTACACATACCGTTGTAATCGGGCGAGTTTCTACTTTCAGATGCAACAGAAATTTTGCGGATTGGTCGATCCGTTCGCGAGATGTGGCAGTTTGGAAGTAAGAAACGCTTGAGAAACTCAAAATTTTCGCAGTTCTGAAGCTCGAAACTAATAACTAGGACGGCCTAGGGGAAAACTACACCTACCGTTGTAGTCGGGCGAGTTTCTACTTTCAGATGCAACAGAAATCATGCGGATTGGTCAATACGTTCGCGAGGTATGGCCGTTTGGAAGTAAGAAACGCTTGAGAAACGCAAAATTTTCGCAGTTCTGATGCTCGAAACGAATAACTAGAACGGTCTAGGGGAAAACTACACCTACCGTTGTAGTCGGGCGAGTTTCTACTTTCAGATGCAACAGAAATCATGCGGATTGGTCAATACGTTCGCGAGGTATGGCCGTTTGGAAGTAAGAAACGCTTGAGAAACGCAAAATTTTCGCAGTTCTGATGCTCGAAACGAATAACTGGAACGGCCTAGGGGAAAACTACACATACCGATGTAATCGGGCGAGTTTCTACTTTCAGATGCAACAGAAATTTTGCGGATTGGTCGATCCGTTCGCGAGATGTGGCAGTTTGGAAGTAAGAAACGCTTGAGAAACTCAAAATTTTCGCAGTTCTGAAGCTCGAAACGAATAACTAGAACGGCCTAGGGGAAAAGTACGCATACCGTTGTAATCGGGCGAGTTTCTACTTGCAGATGCAACAGAAATTTTGCGGATTGGTCAATCCGTTCGCGAGATATGGCAGTTTGGAAGTAAGAAACGCTTGAGAAACTCAAAATTTTCGCAGTTCTGAAGCTCGAAACGAATAACTAGAACGGCCTAGGGGAAAAGTACGCATACCGTTGTAATCGGGCGAGTTTCTACTTGCAGATGCAACAGAAATTTTGCGGATTGGTCGATCTGTTCGCGAGATATGGCAGTTTGGAAGTAGGAAACGCTTGAGAAACTCAAAATTTTCGCAGTTCTGATGCTCGAAACGAATGACGAGAACGGCCTAGGGGAAAAGTGCGCATACCGTTGTAATCGGGCGAGTTTCTACTTTCAGAAGCAACAGAAATTTTGCGGATTGATCAATCCGTTCGCGAGATATGGCAGTTTGGAGGTAAGAAACGCTTGAGAAACTCAAAATTTTCGCAGTTCTGATGCTCGACACGAATAACTAGAACGGCCTAGGAGAAAAGTGCGCATACCGTTGTAATCGGGCGAGTTTCTACTTTCAGATGCCACAGAAATTTTGCGGATTGATCAATCCGTTCGCGAGATATGGCAGTTTGGAAATAAGAAACGCTTGATAAACTCAAAATTTTCGCAGTTCTGATGCTCGAAACGAGTAACTAGAACGGCATAGGGGAAAAGTACGCATACCGCTGTAATCGGGCGAGTTTCTACTTGCACATGCAACAGAAATTTTGCGGATTGGTCGATCCGTTCGCGAGATATGGCAGTTTGGAAGTAAGAAACGCTTGAGAAACTCAAAATTTTCGCAGTTCTGATGCTCGAAACGAATAACTAGAACCGCCTAGGGGAAAAGTACGCATACCGTTGTAATCGGGCGAGTTTCTACTTGCAGATGCAACAGAAATTTTGCGGATTGGTCGATCTGTTCGCGAGATATGGCAGTTTGGAAGTAGGAAACGCTTGAGAAACTCAAAATTTTCGCATTTCTGATGCTCGAAACGAATAACTAGAACGGCCTAGGGGAAAAGTACGCATACCGATGTAATCGGGCGAGTTTCTACTTTCAGATGAAGCAGAAATTTTGCGGATTGGTCAATCCGTTCGCGAGATGTGGCAGTTTGGAGGTAAGAAACGCTTGAGAAACTCAAAATTTTCGCAGTTCTGATGCTCGAAACGAGTAACTAGAACGGCCTAGGGGAAAAGTACGCATACCGATGTAATCGGGCGAGTTTCTACTTTCAGATGAAGCAGAAATTTTGCGGATTGGTCAATCCGTTCGCGAGATGTGGCAGTTTGGAGGTAAGAAACGCTTGAGAAACTCAAAATTTTCGCAGTTCTGATGCTCGAAACGAATGACTAGAACGGCCTAGGGGAGAAGTACGCATACCGTTATAATCGGGCGGGTTTCTACTTTCAGATGCAACAGAAATCATGCGGATTGGTCAATCCGTTCGCGAGATATGGCCGTTTGGATGTAAGAAACGCTTGAGAAACTCAAAATTTTCGCAGTTCTGATGCTCGAAACGAATGACGAGAACGGCCTAGGGGAAAAGTGCGCATACCGTTGTAATCGGGCGAGTTTCTACTTTCAGAAGCAACAGAAATTTTGCGGATTGATCAATCCGTTCGCGAGATCTGGCAGTTTGGAGGTAAGAAACGCTTGAGAAACTCAAAATTTTCGCAGTTCTGATGCTCGAAATGAATAACTGGAACGGCCTATGGGAAAACTACACATACCGTTGTAATCGGGCGAGTTTCTACTTTCAGATGCAACAGAAATTTTGCGGATTGGTCGATCCGTTCGCGAGATGTGGCAGTTTGGAAGTAAGAAACGCTTGAGAAACTCAAAATTTTCGCAGTTCTGAAGCTCGAAACTAATAACTAGGACGGCCTAGGGGAAAACTACACCTACCGTTGTAGTCGGGCGAGTTTCTACTTTCAGATGCAACAGAAATCATGCGGATTGGTCAATACGTTCGCGAGGTATGGCCGTTTGGAAGTAAGAAACGCTTGAGAAACGCAAAATTTTCGCAGTTCTGATGCTCGAAACGAATAACTAGAACGGTCTAGGGGAAAAGTACGCACACCGTTGTAATCGGGCGAGTTTCTACTTGCAGATGCAACAGAAATTTTGCGGATTGGTCGATCCGTTCGCGAGATATGGCAGTTTGGAGGTAAGAAACGCTTGAGAAACTCAAAATTTTCGCAGTTCTGATGCTCGACACGAATAACTAGAACGGCCTAGGGGAAAAGTGCGCATACCGTTGTAATCGGGCGAGCTTCTACTTTCAGATGCAATAGAAATTTTGCGGATTGATCAATCCGTTCGCGAGATATGGCAGTTTGGAAATAAGAAACGCTTGAGAAACTCAAAATTTTCGCAGTTCTGATGCTCGAAACGAATAGCTAGAACAGCCAAGGAGAAAAGTGCGCATACCGTTGTAATCGGGCGAGTTTCTACTTTCAGATGCCACAGAAATTTTGCGGATTGTTCAATCCGTTCGCGAGATATGGCAGTTTGGAAGTAAAAAACGCTTGATAAACTCAAAATTTTCGCAGTTCTGATGCTCGACACGAATAACTAGAACCGCCTAGGGGAAAAGTGCGCATACCGTTGTAATCGGGCGAGTTTCTACTTTCAGATGCAACAGAAATTTTGCGGATTGATCAATCCGTTCGCGAGATATGGCAGTTTGGAAATAAGAAACGCTTGAGAAACTCAAAATTTTCGCAGTTCTGATGCTCGAAACGAATAACTAGAACAGCCTAGGAGAAAAGTGCGCATACCGTTGTAATCGGGCGAGTTTCTACTTTCAGATGCCACAGAAATTTTGCGGATTGATCAATCCGTTCGCGAGATATGGCAGTTTGGAAATAAGAAACGCTTGATAAACTCAAAATTTTCGCAGTTCTGATGCTCGAAACGAGTAACTAGAACGGCATAGGGGAAAAGTACGCATACCGTTGTAATCGGGCGAGTTTCTACTTTCAGATGCAACAGAAATTTTGCGGATTGATCAATCCGTTCGCGAGATATGGCAGTTTGGAGGTAAGAAACGCTTGAGAAACTCAAAATTTTCGCAGTTCTGATGCTCGAAACGAATAACTAGAACGGCCTAGGGGAAAAGTACGCATACCGTTGTAATCGGGCGAGTTTCTACTTGCACATGCAACAGAAATTTTGCGGATTGGTCGATCCGTTCGCGAGATATGGCAGTTTGGAAATAAGAAACGCTTGAGAAACTCAAAATTTTCGCAGTTCTGATGCTCGAAACGAATAACTAGAACTGCCTAGGGGAAAACTACACCTACCGTTGTAATCGGGCGAGTTTCTACTTTCAGATGCAACAGAAACTTTGCGGATTGGTCAATCCGTTCGCGAGATATGGCAGTTTGGAGGTAAGAAGCGCCAGAGAAACTCAAAATGTTCGCAGTTCTGATGCTCGAACGAATAACTAGAACGGCCTAGGGGAAAAGTACGCATACCGATGTAATCGGGCGAGTTTCTACTTTCAAATGCAAAAGAAATTTTGGGGATTGGTCAATCCGTTCGCGAGATATGGCAGTTTGGACGTAAGAAACGCTTGAGAAACTCAAATTTTCGCAGTTCTGATGCTCGGAACGAATAACTGGAACGGGGTAGGGGAAATCTACAAATACCGTTGTAATCGGGCGTGTTTCTACTTTCAGATGCAACAGAAATTTTGCGGATTGGTCAATCCGTTCGCGAGATGTGGCAGTTTGGATGTAAGAAACGCTTGAGAAACTCAAAATTTTCGCAGTTCTGATGCTCGAAACGAATAACTAGAACGGCCTAGGGGAGAAGCTCGAATACCGTTGTAATCGGGCGAGTTTCTACTTTCAGATGCAACAGAAATTTTGCGGATTGGTCAATCCGTTCGCGAGATGTGGCAGTTTGGAGGTAAAAAACGCTTGAGAAACTCAAAATTTTCGCAGTTCTGATGCTCGAAACGAATAACTGGAACGGCCTAGGGGAAAACTACACATACCGTTGTAATCGGGCGTGTTTCTACTTTCAGATGCAACAGAAATTTTGCGGATCGGTCAATCCGTTCGCGGGATGTGGCAGTTTGGAGATAAGAAACGCTTGAGAAACTCAAAATTTTCGCAGTTCTGATGCCGAAACGAATAACTAGAACGACCTAGGGGAAAAGTGCGCATACCGTTGTAATCGGGCGAGTTTCTACTTTCAGATGCAACAGAAATTTTGCGGATTGATCAATCCGTTCGCGAGATATGGCAGTTTGGAAGTAAGAAACGCTTGAGAAACTCAAAATTTTCGCAGTTCTGATGCTCGAAACGTATAACTAGAACCGCCTAGGGGAAAAGTGCGCATACCGTTGTAATCGGGCGAGTTTCTACTTTCAGATGCAACAGAAATTTTGCGGATTGATCAATCCGTTCGCGAGATATGGCAGTTTGGAAATAAGAAACGCTTGAGAAACTCAAAATTTTCGCAGTTCTGATGCTCGAAACGAATAACTAGAACAGCCTAGGAGAAAAGTGCGCATACCGTTGTAATCGGGCGAGTTTCTACTTTCAGATGCCACAGAAATTTTGCGGATTGATCAATCCGTTCGCGAGATATGGCAGTTTGGAAATAAGAAACGCTTGATAAACTCAAAATTTTCGCAGTTCTGATGCTCGAAACGAGTAACTAGAACGGCATAGGGGAAAAGTACGCATACCGTTGTAATCGGGCGAGTTTCTACTTTCAGATGCAACAGAAATTTTGCGGATTGATCAATCCGTTCGCGAGATATGGCAGTTTGGAGGTAAGAAACGCTTGAGAAACTCAAAATTTTCGCAGTTCTGATGCTCGAAACGAATAACTAGAACGGCCTAGGGGAAAAGTACGCATACCGTTGTAATCGGGCGAGTTTCTACTTGCACATGCAACAGAAATTTTGCGGATTGGTCGATCCGTTCGCGAGATATGGCAGTTTGGAAATAAGAAACGCTTGAGAAACTCAAAATTTTCGCAGTTCTGATGCTCGAAACGAATAACTAGAACTGCCTAGGGGAAAACTACACCTACCGTTGTAATCGGGCGAGTTTCTACTTTCAGATGCAACAGAAACTTTGCGGATTGGTCAATCCGTTCGCGAGATATGGCAGTTTGGAGGTAAGAAGCGCCAGAGAAACTCAAAATGTTCGCAGTTCTGATGCTCGAACGAATAACTAGAACGGCCTAGGGGAAAAGTACGCATACCGATGTAATCGGGCGAGTTTCTACTTTCAAATGCAAAAGAAATTTTGGGGATTGGTCAATCCGTTCGCGAGATATGGCAGTTTGGAGGTAAGAAACGCTTGAGAAACTCAAAATTTTCGCAGTTCTGATGCTCGGAACGAATAACTGGAACGGGGTAGGGGAAATCTACAAATACCGTTGTAATCGGGCGTGTTTCTACTTTCAGATGCAACAGAAATTTTGCGGATTGGTCAATCCGTTCGCGAGATGTGGCAGTTTGGATGTAAGAAACGCTTGAGAAACTCAAAATTTTCGCAGTTCTGATGCTCGAAACGAATAACTAGAACGGCCTAGGGGAGAAGCTCGAATACCGTTGTAATCGGGCGAGTTTCTACTTTCAGATGCAACAGAAATTTTGCGGATTGGTCAATCCGTTCGCGAGATGTGGCAGTTTGGAGGTAAAAAACGCTTGAGAAACTCAAAATTTTCGCAGTTCTGATGCTCGAAACGAATAACTGGAACGGCCTAGGGGAAAACTACACATACCGTTGTAATCGGGCGTGTTTCTACTTTCAGATGCAACAGAAATTTTGCGGATCGGTCAATCCGTTCGCGGGATGTGGCAGTTTGGAGATAAGAAACGCTTGAGAAACTCAAAATTTTCGCAGTTCTGATGCCGAAACTAATAACTAGAACGACCTAGGGGAAAACAACACCTACCGTTGTAATCGGGCGAGTTTCTACTTTCAGATGCAACAGAAATTTTGCGGATTGGTCAATCCGTTCGCGAGATATGGCCGTTTGAATGTAAGAAACGCTTGAGAAACTCAAAATCTTCGCAGTTCTGATGCTCGAAACGAGTAACTAGAACGGCCTAGGGGAAAAGTACGCATACCGTTGTAATCGGGCGAGTTTCTACTTTCAGATGCAACAGAAATTTTGCGGACTGGTCAATCCGTTCGCGAGATATGGCAGTTTGGAAGTAAGAATCGCTTGAGAAACTCAAAATTTTCGCAGTTCTGATGATCGAAACGAATAACTAGAACGGCCTAGGGGAAAACTACACATACCGTTGTAATCGGGCGAGTTTCTACTTTCAGATGCAACAGAAATTTTGCGGATTGGTCAATCCGTTCGCTAGATATGGCAGTTTGGAGGTAAGAAACGCTTGAGAAACTCAAAATTTTCGCAGTTCTGTTGCTCGAAACGAGTAACTAGAACGGCCTAGGCGAAAACTACACATACCGTTGTAATCGGGCGAGTTTCTACTTTCAGATGCAACAGAAATTTTGCGGATTGATCAATCCGTTCGCTAGATATGGCAGTTTGGAGGTAAGAAACGCTTGAGAAACTCAAAATTTTCGCAGTTCTGATGCTCGAAACGAATGACTAGAACGGCCTAGGGGAGAAGTACCCATACCGTTGTAATCGGGCGAGTTTCTACTTTCAGATGCAACAGAAATTTTGCGGATTGATCAATCCGTTCGCGAGATATGGCAGTTCCGAGATAAGAAACGCTTGAGAAACTCAAAATTTTCGCAGTTCTGATGCTCGAAACGAGTAACTAGGACGGCCTAGGGGAAAAGTGCGCATACCGTTGTAATCGGGCGAGTTTCTACTTTCAGATGCAACAGAAATTTTGCGGATTGATCAATCCGTTCGCCAGATATGGCAGTTTGGAGATAAGAAACGCTTTAGAAACTCAAAATTTTCGCAGTTCTGATGCTCGAAACGAATAACTAGAACGGCCCAGGGGAAAACTACACCTACCGTTGTAATCGGGCGAGTTTCTACTTTCAGATGCAACAGAAATTTTGCGGATTGGTCAATCCGTTCGCTATATATGGCAGTTTGGAGGTAAGAAACGCTTGAGAAACTCAAAATTTTCGCAGTTCTGATGCTCGAAACGAATAACTAGAACGGCCTAGGGGAAAACTACACCTACCGTTGTAATCGGGCGAGTTTCTACTTTCAGATGCAACAGAAATTTTGCGGATTGGTAAATCCGTTCGCGAGATATGGCCGTTTGGATGTAAGAAACGCTTGAGAAACTCAAAATTTTCGCAGTTCTGATGCTCTAAACGAGTAACTAGAACGGCCTAGGGGAAAAGTACGCATACCGTTGTAATCGGGCGAGTTTCTACTTTCAGATGCAACAGAAATTTTGCGGACTGGTCAATCCGTTCGCGAGATATGGCAGTTTGGAGGTAAGAATCGCTTGAGAAACTCAAAATTTTCGCAGTTCTGATGATCGAAACGAATAACTAGAACGGCCTAGGGGAAAACTACACCTACCGTTGTAATCGGGCGAGTTTCTACTTTCAGACGCAACAGAAATTTTGCGGATTGGTCAATCGGTTCGCGAGATATGGCAGTTTGGAGATAAGAAACGCTTGAGAAACTCAAAATTTTCGCAGTTCTGATGCTCGAAACGAATAACTAGAACGACCTAGGGGAAAAGTGCGCATACCGTTGTAATCGGGCGAGTTTCTACTTTCAGATGCAACAGAAATTTTGCGGATTGATCAATCCGTTCGCGAGATATGGCAGTTTGGAAATAAGAAACGCTTGAGAAACTCAAAATTTTCGCAGTTCTGATGCTCGAAACGAATAACTAGAACAGCCTAGGAGAAAAGTGCGCATACCGTTGTAATCGGGCGAGTTTCTACTTTCAGATGCCACAGAAATTTTGCGGATTGATCAATCCGTTCGCGAGATATGGCAGTTTGGAAATAAGAAACGCTTGATAAACTCAAAATTTTCGCAGTTCTGATGCTCGAAACGAGTAACTAGAACGGCATAGGGGAAAAGTACGCATACCGTTGTAATCGGGCGAGTTTCTACTTTCAGATGCAACAGAAATTTTGCGGATTGATCAATCCGTTCGCGAGATATGGCAGTTTGGAGGTAAGAAACGCTTGAGAAACTCAAAATTTTCGCAGTTCTGATGCTCGAAACGAATAACTAGAACGGCCTAGGGGAAAAGTACGCATACCGTTGTAATCGGGCGAGTTTCTACTTGCACATGCAACAGAAATTTTGCGGATTGGTCGATCCGTTCGCGAGATATGGCAGTTTGGAAATAAGAAACGCTTGAGAAACTCAAAATTTTCGCAGTTCTGATGCTCGAAACGAATAACTAGAACTGCCTAGGGGAAAACTACACCTACCGTTGTAATCGGGCGAGTTTCTACTTTCAGATGCAACAGAAACTTTGCGGATTGGTCAATCCGTTCGCGAGATATGGCAGTTTGGAGGTAAGAAGCGCCAGAGAAACTCAAAATGTTCGCAGTTCTGATGCTCGAAACGAATAACTAGAACGGCCTAGGGGAAAAGTACGCATACCGATGTAATCGGGCGAGTTTCTACTTTCAAATGCAAAAGAAATTTTGGGGATTGGTCAATCCGTTCGCGAGATATGGCAGTTTGGAGGTAAGAAACGCTTGAGAAACTCAAAATTTTCGCAGTTCTGATGCTCGGAACGAATAACTGGAACGGGGTAGGGGAAATCTACAAATACCGTTGTAATCGGGCGTGTTTCTACTTTCAGATGCAACAGAAATTTTGCGGATTGGTCAATCCGTTCGCGAGATGTGGCAGTTTGGATGTAAGAAACGCTTGAGAAACTCAAAATTTTCGCAGTTCTGATGCTCGAAACGAATAACTAGAACGGCCTAGGGGAGAAGCTCGAATACCGTTGTAATCGGGCGAGTTTCTACTTTCAGATGCAACAGAAATTTTGCGGATTGGTCAATCCGTTCGCGAGATGTGGCAGTTTGGAGGTAAGAATCGCTTGAGAAACTCAAAATTTTCGCAGTTCTGATGATCGAAACGAATAACTAGAACGGCCTAGGGGAAAACTACACATACCGTTGTAATCGGGCGAGTTTCTACTTTCAGATGCAACAGAAATTTTGCGGATTGGTCAATCCGTTCGCTAGATATGGCAGTTTGGAGGTAAGAAACGCTTGAGAAACTCAAAATTTTCGCAGTTCTGTTGCTCGAAACGAGTAACTAGAACGGCCTAGGCGAAAACTACACATACCGTTGTAATCGGGCGAGTTTCTACTTTCAGATGCAACAGAAATTTTGCGGATTGATCAATCCGTTCGCTAGATATGGCAGTTTGGAGGTAAGAAACGCTTGAGAAACTCAAAATTTTCGCAGTTCTGATGCTCGAAACGAATGACTAGAACGGCCTAGGGGAGAAGTACCCATACCGTTGTAATCGGGCGAGTTTCTACTTTCAGATGCAACAGAAATTTTGCGGATTGATCAATCCGTTCGCGAGATATGGCAGTTCCGAGATAAGAAACGCTTGAGAAACTCAAAATTTTCGCAGTTCTGATGCTCGAAACGAGTAACTAGGACGGCCTAGGGGAAAAGTGCGCATACCGTTGTAATCGGGCGAGTTTCTACTTTCAGATGCAACAGAAATTTTGCGGATTGATCAATCCGTTCGCCAGATATGGCAGTTTGGAGATAAGAAACGCTTTAGAAACTCAAAATTTTCGCAGTTCTGATGCTCGAAACGAATAACTAGAACGGCCCAGGGGAAAACTACACCTACCGTTGTAATCGGGCGAGTTTCTACTTTCAGATGCAACAGAAATTTTGCGGATTGGTCAATCCGTTCGCTATATATGGCAGTTTGGAGGTAAGAAACGCTTGAGAAACTCAAAATTTTCGCAGTTCTGATGCTCGAAACGAATAACTAGAACGGCCTAGGGGAAAACTACACCTACCGTTGTAATCGGGCGAGTTTCTACTTTCAGATGCAACAGAAATTTTGCGGATTGGTAAATCCGTTCGCGAGATATGGCCGTTTGGATGTAAGAAACGCTTGAGAAACTCAAAATTTTCGCAGTTCTGATGCTCTAAACGAGTAACTAGAACGGCCTAGGGGAAAAGTACGCATACCGTTGTAATCGGGCGAGTTTCTACTTTCAGATGCAACAGAAATTTTGCGGACTGGTCAATCCGTTCGCGAGATATGGCAGTTTGGAGGTAAGAATCGCTTGAGAAACTCAAAATTTTCGCAGTTCTGATGATCGAAACGAATAACTAGAACGGCCTAGGGGAAAACTACACCTACCGTTGTAATCGGGCGAGTTTCTACTTTCAGACGCAACAGAAATTTTGCGGATTGGTCAATCGGTTCGCGAGATATGGCAGTTTGGAGATAAGAAACGCTTGAGAAACTCAAAATTTTCGCAGTTCTGATGCTCGAAACGAATAACTAGAACGACCTAGGGGAAAAGTACGCACACCGTTGTAATCGGGCGCGTTTCTACTTTCAGATGCAACAGAAATTTTGCGGATTGATCAATCCGTTAGCGAGATATGGCCGTTTGGAGATAAGAAACGCTTGAGAACCTCAAAATTTTCGCAGTTCTGGTGCTCGAAACGAGTAACTAGTGCGTCCTAGGGGAAAAGTACGCATACCGTTGTAATCGGGCGAGTTTCTACTTTCAGATGCAATAGAAATTTCGCAGATTTGTCAATCCGTTCGCGAGATATGGCAGTTTGGAGGTAAGAAACGCTTGAGAAACTCAAAATTTTCGCAGTTCTGATGCTCGAAACGAATAACTAGAACGACCTAGGGGAAAACTACACCTACCGTTGTAATCGGGCGAGTTTCTACTTTCAGATGCAACAGAAATTTTGCGGATTGGTCAATCCGTTCGCGAGATATGGCCGTTTGGATGTAAGAAACGCTTGAGAAACTCAAAATTTTCGCAGTTCTGATGCTCGAAACGAGTAACTAGAACGGCCTAGGGGAAAAGTACGCATACCGTTGTAATCGGGCGAGTTTCTACTTTCAGATGCAACAGAAATTTTGCGGACTGGTCAATCCGTTCGCGAGATATGGCAGTTTGGAGGTAAGAATCGCTTGAGAAACTCAAAATTTTCGCAGTTCTGGTGCTCGAAACGAGTAACTAGAACGGCCTAGGGGAAAAGTACGCACACCGTTGTAATCGGGCGCGTTTCTACTTTCAGATGCAACAGAAATTTTGCGGATCGGTCAATCCGTTCGCGAGATATGGCAGTTTGGAGGTAAGAAACGCTTGAGAAACTCAAAATTTTCGCAGTTCTGATGCTCGAAACGAATAACTGGAACGCCCTAGCGGAGAAGTACGCATACCGTTGTAATCGGGCGCGTTTCTACTTTCAGATGCAACAGAAATTTTGCGGATTTGTCAATCCGTTCGCGAGATATGGCAGTTTGGAGGAAAGAAACGCTTGAGAAACTCAAAATTTTCGCAGTTATGATGCTCGAGACGAGTAACTAGAACGGCCTAGGGGAAAAGCACGGATACCGTTGTAATCGGGCGAGTTTCTACTTTCAGATGCAACAAAAATTTTGCGAATTGATCAATCTGTTCGCGAGATATGGCAGTTTGGAGGTAAGAAACGCTTGAGAAACTCAAAATTTTCGCAGTTCTGATTCTCGAAACGAATAACTAGAACGGCCTAGGGGAATACTACACCTACCGTTGTAATCGGGCGAGTTTCTACTTTCAGACGCAACAGAAATTCTGCGGATTGGTCAATCGGTTCGCCAGATATGGCAGTTTGGAGATAAGAAACACTTGAGAAACTCAAAATTTTCGCAGTTCTGATGCTCGAAACGAATGACTAGAACTGCCTAGGGGAGAAGTACGCATACCGTTGTAATCGGGCGAGATTCTACTTTCAGATGCAGCAGAAATTTTGCGGATCGGTCAATCCGTTCGCGAGATATGGCAGTTTGGAAGTAAGAAACGCTTGAGAAACACAAAATTTTCGCAGTTCTGATGCTCGAAACGAATAACTAGAACGACCTAGGGGAAAACTACACCTACCGTTGTAATCGGGCGAGTTTCTACTTTCAGATGCAACAGAAACTTTGCGGATTGGTCAATCCGTTCGCGAGATATGGCAGTTTGGAGGTAAGAAGCGCCAGAGAAACTCAAAATCTTCGCAGTTCTGATGCTCGAAACGAGTAACTAGAACGGCCTAGGGGAAAAGTACGCATACCGTTGTAATCGGGCGAGTTTCTACTTTCAGATGCAACAGAAATTTTGCGGACTGGTCAATCCGTTCGCGAGATATGGCAGTTTGGAAGTAAGAATCGCTTGAGAAACTCAAAATTTTCGCAGTTCTGATGATCGAAACGAATAACTAGAACGGCCTAGGGGAAAACTACACATACCGTTGTAATCGGGCGAGTTTCTACTTTCAGATGCAACAGAAATTTTGCGGATTGGTCAATCCGTTCGCTAGATATGGCAGTTTGGAGGTAAGAAACGCTTGAGAAACTCAAAATTTTCGCAGTTCTGATGCTCGAAACGAGTAACTAGAACGGCCTAGGCGAAAACTACACATACCGTTGTAATCGGGCGAGTTTCTACTTTCAGATGCAACAGAAATTTTGCGGATTGGTCAATCCGTTCGCTAGTTATGGCAGTTTGGAGGTAAGAAACGCTTGAGAAACTCAAAATTTTCGCAGTTCTGATGCTCGAAACGAATGACTAGAACGGCCTAGGGGAGAAGTACCCATACCGTTGTAATCGGGCGAGTTTCTACTTTCAGATGCAACAGAAATTTTGCGGATTGATCAATCCGTTCGCGATATATGGCAGTTCCGAGATAAGAAACGCTTGAGAAACTCAAAATTTTCGCAGTTCTGATGCTCGAAACGAGTAACTAGAACGGCCTAGGGGAAAAGTGCGCATACCATTGTAATCGGGCGAGTTTCTACTTTCAGATGCAACAGAAATTTTGCGGATTGATCAATCCGTTCGCGAGATATGGCAGTTTGGAGATAAGAAACGCTTTAGAAACTCAAAATTTTCGCAGTTCTGATGCTCGAAACGAATAACTGGAACGGCCTAGGCGAAAACTACACATACCGTTGTAATCGGGCGAGTTTCTACTTTCAGATGCAACAGAAATTTTGCGAATTGGTCAATCCGTTCGCTAGATATGGCAGTTTGGAGGTAAGAAACGCTTGAGAAACTCAAAATTTTCGCAGTTCTGATGCTCGAAACGAATAACTAGAACGGCCTAGGGGAAAAGTACGCATACCGTTGTAATCGGGCGAGTTTCTACTTTCAGATGCAACAGAAATTTTGCGGATTGATCAATCCGTTCGCGAGATATGGCAGTTTGGAGATAAGAAACGCTTTAGAAACTCAAAATTTTCGCAGTTCTGATGCTCGAAACGAATAACTAGAACGGCCCAGGGGAAAAGTGCGCATACCGTTGTAATCGGGCGAGATTCTACTTTCAGATGCAACAGAAATTTTGCGGATTGGTCAATCCGTTCGCGAGATATGGCCGTTTGGATGTAAGAAACGCTTGAGAAACTCAAAATTTTCGCAGTTCTGATGCTCTAAACGAGTAACTAGAACGGCCTAGGGGAAAAGTACGCATACCGTTGTAATCGGGCGAGTTTCTACTTTCAGATGCAACAGAAATTTTGCGGACTGCTCAATCCGTTCGCGAGATATGGCAGTTTGGAGGTAAGAAACGCTTGAGAAACTCAAAATTTTCGCAGTTCTGATGCTCGAAACGAATGACTAGAACGGCCTAGGGGAGAAGTACCCATACCGTTGTAATCGGGCGAGTTTCTACTTTCAGATGCAACAGAAATTTTGCGGATTGATCAATCCGTTCGCGAGATATGGCAGTTCCGAGATAAGATACGCTTGAGAAACTCAAAATTTTCGCAGTTCTGATGCTCGAAACGAGTAACTAGAACGGCCTAGGGGAAAAGTGCGCATACCGTTGTAATCGGGCGAGTTTCTACTTTCAGATGCAACAGAAATTTTGCGGATTGATCAATCCGTTCGCGAGATATGGCAGTTTGGAGATAAGAAACGCTTTAGAAACTCAAAATTTTCGCAGTTCTGATGCTCGAAACGAATAACTAGAACGGCCCAGGGGAAAAGTGCGCATACCGTTGTAATCGGGCGAGTCTCTACTTTCAAATGCAACAGAAATTTTGCGGATTGGTCAATCCGTTCGCGAGATATGGCAGTTTGGAGGTAAGAAACGCTTGAGAAACTCAAAATTTTCGCAGTTCTGATGCTCGAAACGAATAACTGGAACGGCCTAGGCGAAAACTACACATACCGTTGTAATCGGGCGAGTTTCTACTTTCAGATGCAACAGAAATTTTGCGGATTGGTCAATCCGTTCGCGAGATATGGCAGTTTGGAGGTAAGAAACGCTTGAGAAACTCAAAATTTTCGCAGTTCTGATTCTCGAAACGAATAACTAGAACGGCGTAGGGGAAAACTACACCTACCGTTGTAATCGGGCGAGTTTCTACTTTCAGACGCAACAGAAATTTTGCGGATTGGTCAATCGGTTCGCCAGATATGGCAGTTTGGAGATAAGAAACGCTTGAGAAACTCAAAATTTTCGCAGTTCTGATGCTCGAAACGAATAACTAGAACGGCCCAGGGGAAAAGTGCGCATACCGTTGTAATCGGGCGAGTCTCTACTTTCAAATGCAACAGAAATTTTGCGGATTGGTCAATCCGTTCGCGAGATATGGCAGTTTGGAAGTAAGAAACGCTTGAGAAACACAAAATTTTCGCAGTTCTGATGCTCGAAACGAATAACTAGAACGACCTAGGGGAAAACTACACCTACCGTTGTAATCGGGCGAGTTTCTACTTTCAGATGCAACAGAAACTTTGCGGATTGGTCAATCCGTTCGCGAGATATGGCAGTTTGGAGGTAAGAAGCGCCAGAGAAACTCAAAATTTTCGCAGTTCTGATGCTCGAAACGAATAACTAGAACGGCCTAGGGGAAAAGTACGCATACCGATGTAATCGGGCGAGTTTCTACTTTCAAATGCAAAAGAAATTTTGGGGATTGGTCAATCCGTTCGCGAGATATGGCAGTTTGGAGGTAAGAAACGCTTGAGAAACTCAAAATTTTCGCAGTTCTGATGCTCGGAACGAATAACTGGAACGGGGTAGGGGAAATCTACACATACCGTTGTAATCGGGCGTGTTTCTACTTTCAGATGCAACAGAAATTTTGCGGATTGGTCAATCCGTTCGCGAGATGTGGCAGTTTGGATGTAAGAAACGCTTGAGAAACTCAAAATTTTCGCAGTTCTGATGCTCGAAACGAATAACTAGAACGGCCTAGGGGAGAAGCTCGAATACCGTTGTATTCGGGCGAGTTTCTACTTTCAGATGCAACAGAAATTTTGCGGATTGGTCAATCCGTTCGCGAGATGTGGCAGTTTGGAGGTAAAAAACGCTTGAGAAACTCAAAATTTTCGCAGTTCTGATGCTCGAAACGAATAACTGGAACGGCCTAGGGGAAAACTACACATACCGTTGTAATCGGGCGTGTTTCTACTTTCAGATGCAACAGAAATTTTGCGGATCGGTCAATCCGTTCGCGGGATGTGGCAGTTTGGAGATAAGAAACGCTTGAGAAACTCAAAATTTTCGCAGTTCTGATGCTCGAAACGAATAACTAGAACGACCTAGGGGAAGACTACACCTACCGTTGTAATCGGGCGAGTTTCTACTTTCATATGCAACAGAAATTTTGCGGATTGGTCAATCCGTTCGCGAGATATGGCCGTTTGAATGTAAGAAACGCTTGAGAAACTCAAAATCTTCGCAGTTCTGATGCTCGAAACGAGTAACTAGAACGGCCAAGGGGAAAAGTACGCATACCGTTGTAATCGGGCGAGTTTCTACTTTCAGATGCAACAGAAATTTTGCGGACTGGTCAATCCGTTCGCGAGATATGGCAGTTTGGAAGTAAGAATCTCTTGAGAAACTCAAAATTTTCGCAGTTCTGATGATCGAAACGAATAACTAGAACGGCCTAGGGGAAAACTACACATACCGTTGTAATCGGGCGAGTTTCTACTTTCAGAAGCAACAGAAATTTTGCGGATTGGTCAATCCGTTCGCGAGATGTGGCAGTTTGGATGTAAGAAACGCTTGAGAAACTCAAAATTTTCGCAGTTCTGATGCTCGAAACGAATAACTAGAACGGCCTAGGGGAGAAGCTCGAATACCGTTGTAATCGGGCGAGTTTCTACTTTCAGATGCAACAGAAATTTTGCGGATTGGTCAATCCGTTCGCGAGATGTGGCAGTTTGGAGGTAAAAAACGCTTGAGAAACTCAAAATTTTCGCAGTTCTGATGCTCGAAACGAATAACTGGAACGGCCTAGGGGAAAACTACACATACCGTTGTAATCGGGCGTGATTCTACTTTCAGATGCAACCGAAATTTTGCGGATCGGTCAATCCGTTCGCGGGATGTGGCAGTTTGGAGATAAGAAACGCTTGAGAAACTCAAAATTTTCGCAGTTCTGATGCTCGAAACGAATAACTAGAACGACCTAGGGGAAAACTACACCTACCGTTGTAATCGGGCGAGTTTCTACTTTCAGATGCAACAGAAATTTTGCGGATTGGTCAATCCGTTCGCGAGATATGGCCGTTTGAATGTAAGAAACGCTTGAGAAACTAAAAATCTTCGCAGTTCTGATGCTCGAAACGAGTAACTAGAACGACCTAGGGGAAAAGTACGCACACCGTTGTAATCGGGCGCGTTTCTACTTTCAGATGCAACAGAAATTTTGCGGATTGATCAATCCGTTAGCGAGATATGGCCGTTTGGAGATAAGAAACGCTTGAGAACCTCAAAATTTTCGCAGTTCTGGTGCTCGAAACGAGTAACTAGTGCGGCCTAGGGGAAAAGTACGCATACCGTTGTAATCGGGCGAGTTTCTACTTTCAGATGCAATAGAAATTTCGCAGATTTGTCAATCCGTTCGCGAGATATGGCAGTTTGGAGGTAAGAAACGCTTGAGAAACTCAAAATTTTCGCAGTTCTGATGCTCGAAACGAATAACTAGAACGACCTAGGGGAAAACTACACCTACCGTTGTAATCGGGCGAGTTTCTACTTTCAGATGCAACAGAAATTTTGCGGATTGGTCAATCCGTTCGCGAGATATGGCCGTTTGGATGTAAGAAACGCTTGAGAAACTCAAAATTTTCGCAGTTCTGATGCTCGAAACGAGTAACTAGAACGGCCTAGGGGAAAAGTACGCATACCGTTGTAATCGGGCGAGTTTCTACTTTCAGATGCAACAGAAATTTTGCGGACTGGTCAATCCGTTCGCGAGATATGGCAGTTTGGAGGTAAGAATCGCTTGAGAAACTCAAAATTTTCGCAGTTCTGGTGCTCGAAACGAGTAACTAGAACGGCCTAGGGGAAAAGTACGCACACCGTTGTAATCGGGCGCGTTTCTACTTTCAGATGCAACAGAAATTTTGCGGATCGGTCAATCCGTTCGCGAGATATGGCAGTTTGGAGGTAAGAAACGCTTGAGAAACTCAAAATTTTCGCAGTTCTGATGCTCGAAACGAATAACTGGAACGCCCTAGCGGAGAAGTACGCATACCGTTGTAATCGGGCGCGTTTCTACTTTCAGATGCAACAGAAATTTTGCGGATTTGTCAATCCGTTCGCGAGATATGGCAGTTTGGAGGAAAGAAACGCTTGAGAAACTCAAAATTTTCGCAGTTATGATGCTCGAGACGAGTAACTAGAACGGCCTAGGGGAAAAGCACGGATACCGTTGTAATCGGGCGAGTTTCTACTTTCAGATGCAACAAAAATTTTGCGAATTGATCAATCTGTTCGCGAGATATGGCAGTTTGGAGGTAAGAAACGCTTGAGAAACTCAAAATTTTCGCAGTTCTGATTCTCGAAACGAATAACTAGAACGGCCTAGGGGAAAACTACACCTACCGTTGTAATCGGGCGAGTTTCTACTTTCAGACGCAACAGAAATTCTGCGGATTGGTCAATCGGTTCGCCAGATATGGCAGTTTGGAGATAAGAAACACTTGAGAAACTCAAAATTTTCGCAGTTCTGATGCTCGAAACGAATGACTAGAACTGCCTAGGGGAGAAGTACGCATACCGTTGTAATCGGGCGAGATTCTACTTTCAGATGCAGCAGAAATTTTGCGGATCGGTCAATCCGTTCGCGAGATATGGCAGTTTGGAAGTAAGAAACGCTTGAGAAACACAAAATTTTCGCAGTTCTGATGCTCGAAACGAATAACTAGAACGACCTAGGGGAAAACTACACCTACCGTTGTAATCGGGCGAGTTTCTACTTTCAGATGCAACAGAAACTTTGCGGATTGGTCAATCCGTTCGCGAGATATGGCAGTTTGGAGGTAAGAAGCGCCAGAGAAACTCAAAATCTTCGCAGTTCTGATGCTCGAAACGAGTAACTAGAACGGCCTAGGGGAAAAGTACGCATACCGTTGTAATCGGGCGAGTTTCTACTTTCAGATGCAACAGAAATTTTGCGGACTGGTCAATCCGTTCGCGAGATATGGCAGTTTGGAAGTAAGAATCGCTTGAGAAACTCAAAATTTTCGCAGTTCTGATGATCGAAACGAATAACTAGAACGGCCTAGGGGAAAACTACACATACCGTTGTAATCGGGCGAGTTTCTACTTTCAGATGCAACAGAAATTTTGCGGATTGGTCAATCCGTTCGCTAGATATGGCAGTTTGGAGGTAAGAAACGCTTGAGAAACTCAAAATTTTCGCAGTTCTGATGCTCGAAACGAGTAACTAGAACGGCCTAGGCGAAAACTACACATACCGTTGTAATCGGGCGAGTTTCTACTTTCAGATGCAACAGAAATTTTGCGGATTGGTCAATCCGTTCGCTAGTTATGGCAGTTTGGAGGTAAGAAACGCTTGAGAAACTCAAAATTTTCGCAGTTCTGATGCTCGAAACGAATGACTAGAACGGCCTAGGGGAGAAGTACCCATACCGTTGTAATCGGGCGAGTTTCTACTTTCAGATGCAACAGAAATTTTGCGGATTGATCAATCCGTTCGCGATATATGGCAGTTCCGAGATAAGATACGCTTGAGAAACTCAAAATTTTCGCAGTTCTGATGCTCGAAACGAGTAACTAGAACGGCCTAGGGGAAAAGTGCGCATACCGTTGTAATCGGGCGAGTTTCTACTTTCAGATGCAACAGAAATTTTGCGGATTGATCAATCCGTTCGCGAGATATGGCAGTTTGGAGATAAGAAACGCTTTAGAAACTCAAAATTTTCGCAGTTCTGATGCTCGAAACGAATAACTAGAACGGCCCAGGGGAAAAGTGCGCATACCGTTGTAATCGGGCGAGTCTCTACTTTCAAATGCAACAGAAATTTTGCGGATTGGTCAATCCGTTCGCGAGATATGGCAGTTTGGAGGTAAGAAACGCTTGAGAAACTCAAAATTTTCGCAGTTCTGATGCTCGAAACGAATAACTGGAACGGCCTAGGCGAAAACTACACATACCGTTGTAATCGGGCGAGTTTCTACTTTCAGATGCAACAGAAATTTTGCGGATTGGTCAATCCGTTCGCGAGATATGGCAGTTTGGAGGTAAGAAACGCTTGAGAAACTCAAAATTTTCGCAGTTCTGATTCTCGAAACGAATAACTAGAACGGCCTAGGGGAAAACTACACCTACCGTTGTAATCGGGCGAGTTTCTACTTTCAGATGCAACAGAAATTTTGCGAATTGGTCAATCCGTTCGCTAGATATGGCAGTTTGGAGGTAAGAAACGCTTGAGAAACTCAAAATTTTCGCAGTTCTGATGCTCGAAACGAATAACTAGAACGGCCTAGGGGAAAAGTACGCATACCGTTGTAATCGGGCGAGTTTCTACTTTCAGATGCAACAGAAATTTTGCGGATTGATCAATCCGTTCGCGAGATATGGCAGTTTGGAGATAAGAAACGCTTTAGAAACTCAAAATTTTCGCAGTTCTGATGCTCGAAACGAATAACTAGAACGGCCCAGGGGAAAAGTGCGCATACCGTTGTAATCGGGCGAGATTCTACTTTCAGATGCAACAGAAATTTTGCGGATTGGTCAATCCGTTCGCGAGATATGGCCGTTTGGATGTAAGAAACGCTTGAGAAACTCAAAATTTTCGCAGTTCTGATGCTCTAAACGAGTAACTAGAACGGCCTAGGGGAAAAGTACGCATACCGTTGTAATCGGGCGAGTTTCTACTTTCAGATGCAACAGAAATTTTGCGGACTGCTCAATCCGTTCGCGAGATATGGCAGTTTGGAGGTAAGAAACGCTTGAGAAACTCAAAATTTTCGCAGTTCTGATGCTCGAAACGAATGACTAGAACGGCCTAGGGGAGAAGTACCCATACCGTTGTAATCGGGCGAGTTTCTACTTTCAGATGCAACAGAAATTTTGCGGATTGATCAATCCGTTCGCGAGATATGGCAGTTCCGAGATAAGATACGCTTGAGAAACTCAAAATTTTCGCAGTTCTGATGCTCGAAACGAGTAACTAGAACGGCCTAGGGGAAAAGTGCGCATACCGTTGTAATCGGGCGAGTTTCTACTTTCAGATGCAACAGAAATTTTGCGGATTGATCAATCCGTTCGCGAGATATGGCAGTTTGGAGATAAGAAACGCTTTAGAAACTCAAAATTTTCGCAGTTCTGATGCTCGAAACGAATAACTAGAACGGCCCAGGGGAAAAGTGCGCATACCGTTGTAATCGGGCGAGTCTCTACTTTCAAATGCAACAGAAATTTTGCGGATTGGTCAATCCGTTCGCGAGATATGGCAGTTTGGAGGTAAGAAACGCTTGAGAAACTCAAAATTTTCGCAGTTCTGATGCTCGAAACGAATAACTGGAACGGCCTAGGCGAAAACTACACATACCGTTGTAATCGGGCGAGTTTCTACTTTCAGATGCAACAGAAATTTTGCGGATTGGTCAATCCGTTCGCGAGATATGGCAGTTTGGAGGTAAGAAACGCTTGAGAAACTCAAAATTTTCGCAGTTCTGATTCTCGAAACGAATAACTAGAACGGCCTAGGGGAAAACTACACCTACCGTTGTAATCGGGCGAGTTTCTACTTTCAAATGCAAAAGAAATTTTGGGGATTGGTCAATCCGTTCGCGAGATATGGCAGTTTGGAGGTAAGAAACGCTTGAGAAACTCAAAATTTTCGCAGTTCTGATGCTCGGAACGAATAACTGGAACGGGGTAGGGGAAATCTACACATACCGTTGTAATCGGGCGTGTTTCTACTTTCAGATGCAACAGAAATTTTGCGGATTGGTCAATCCGTTCGCGAGATGTGGCAGTTTGGATGTACCGTTGTAATCGGGCGAGTTTCTACTTTCAGATGCAACAGAAATTTTGCGGATTGATCAATCCGTTCGCGAGATATGGCAGATTGGAGATAAGAAACGCTTGAGAAACTCAAAATTTTCGCATTTCTGATGCTCGAAACGAGTAACTAGAACGGCCTAGGGGAAAAGTGGAGGTAAAAAACGCTTGAGAAACTCAAAATTTTCGCAGTTCTGATGCTCGAAACGAATAACTGGAACGGCCTAGGGGAAAACTACACATACCGTTGTAATCGGGCGTGTTTCTACTTTCAGATGCAACAGAAATTTTGCGGATCGGTCAATCCGCTCGCGGGATGTGGCAGTTTGGAGATAAGAAACGCTTGAGAAACTCAAAATTTTCGCAGTTCTGATGCTCGAAACGAATAACTAGAACGACCTAGGGGAAGACTACACCTACCGTTGTAATCGGGCGAGTTTCTACTTTCATATGCAACAGAAATTTTGCGGATTGGTCAATCCGTTCGCGAGATATGGCCGTTTGAATGTAAGAAACGCTTGAGAAACTCAAAATCTTCGCAGTTCTGATGCTCGAAACGAGTAACTAGAACGGCCAAGGGGAAAAGTACGCATACCGTTGTAATCGGGCGAGTTTCTACTTTCAGATGCAACAGAAATTTTGCGGACTGGTCAATCCGTTCGCGAGATATGGCAGTTTGGAAGTAAGAATCTCTTGAGAAACTCAAAATTTTCGCAGTTCTGATGATCGAAACGAATAACTAGAACGGCCTAGGGGAAAACTACACATACCGTTGTAATCGGGCGAGTTTCTACTTTCAGAAGCAACAGAAATTTTGCGGATTGGTCAATCCGTTCGCGAGATGTGGCAGTTTGGATGTAAGAAACGCTTGAGAAACTCAAAATTTTCGCAGTTCTGATGCTCGAAACGAATAACTAGAACGGCCTAGGGGAGAAGCTCGAATACCGTTGTAATCGGGCGAGTTTCTACTTTCAGATGCAACAGAAATTTTGCGGATTGGTCAATCCGTTCGCGAGATGTGGCAGTTTGGAGGTAAAAAACGCTTGAGAAACTCAAAATTTTCGCAGTTCTGATGCTCGAAACGAATAACTGGAACGGCCTAGGGGAAAACTACACATACCGTTGTAATCGGGCGTGATTCTACTTTCAGATGCAACCGAAATTTTGCGGATCGGTCAATCCGTTCGCGGGATGTGGCAGTTTGGAGATAAGAAACGCTTGAGAAACTCAAAATTTTCGCAGTTCTGATGCTCGAAACGAATAACTAGAACGACCTAGGGGAAAACTACACCTACCGTTGTAATCGGGCGAGTTTCTACTTTCAGATGCAACAGAAATTTTGCGGATTGGTCAATCCGTTCGCGAGATATGGCCGTTTGAATGTAAGAAACGCTTGAGAAACTAAAAATCTTCGCAGTTCTGATGCTCGAAACGAGTAACTAGAACGGCCTAGGCGAAAACTACACATACCGTTGTAATCGGGCGAGTTTCTACTTTCAGATGCAACAGAAATTTTGCGGATTGGTCAATCCGTTCGCTAGTTATGGCAGTTTGGAGGTAAGAAACGCTTGAGAAACTCAAAATTTTCGCAGTTCTGATGCTCGAAACGAATGACTAGAACGGCCTAGGGGAGAAGTACCCATACCGTTGTAATCGGGCGTGTTTCTACTTTCAGATGCAACAGAAATTTTGCGGATTGGTCAATCCGTTCGCGAGATGTGGCAGTTTGGATGTAAGAAACGCTTGAGAAACTCAAAATTTTCGCAGTTCTGATGCTCGAAACGAATAACTAGAACGGCCTAGGGGAGAAGCTCGAATACCGTTGTATTCGGGCGAGTTTCTACTTTCAGATGCAACAGAAATTTTGCGGATTGGTCAATCCGTTCGCGAGATGTGGCAGTTTGGAGGTAAAAAACGCTTGAGAAACTCAAAATTTTCGCAGTTCTGATGCTCGAAACGAATAACTGGAACGGCCTAGGGGAAAACTACACATACCGTTGTAATCGGGCGTGTTTCTACTTTCAGATGCAACAGAAATTTTGCGGATCGGTCAATCCGCTCGCGGGATGTGGCAGTTTGGAGATAAGAAACGCTTGAGAAACTCAAAATTTTCGCAGTTCTGATGCTCGAAACGAATAACTAGAACGACCTAGGGGAAGACTACACCTACCGTTGTAATCGGGCGAGTTTCTACTTTCATATGCAACAGAAATTTTGCGGATTGGTCAATCCGTTCGCGAGATATGGCCGTTTGAATGTAAGAAACGCTTGAGAAACTCAAAATCTTCGCAGTTCTGATGCTCGAAACGAGTAACTAGAACGGCCAAGGGGAAAAGTACGCATACCGTTGTAATCGGGCGAGTTTCTACTTTCAGATGCAACAGAAATTTTGCGGACTGGTCAATCCGTTCGCGAGATATGGCAGTTTGGAAGTAAGAATCTCTTGAGAAACTCAAAATTTTCGCAGTTCTGATGATCGAAACGAATAACTAGAACGGCCTAGGGGAAAACTACACATACCGTTGTAATCGGGCGAGTTTCTACTTTCAGAAGCAACAGAAATTTTGCGGATTGGTCAATCCGTTCGCGAGATGTGGCAGTTTGGATGTAAGAAACGCTTGAGAAACTCAAAATTTTCGCAGTTCTGATGCTCGAAACGAATAACTAGAACGGCCTAGGGGAGAAGCTCGAATACCGTTGTAATCGGGCGAGTTTCTACTTTCAGATGCAACAGAAATTTTGCGGATTGGTCAATCCGTTCGCGAGATGTGGCAGTTTGGAGGTAAAAAACGCTTGAGAAACTCAAAATTTTCGCAGTTCTGATGCTCGAAACGAATAACTGGAACGGCCTAGGGGAAAACTACACATACCGTTGTAATCGGGCGTGATTCTACTTTCAGATGCAACCGAAATTTTGCGGATC
This sequence comes from Ptiloglossa arizonensis, assembly GCF_051014685.1. NCBI lineage: Eukaryota > Metazoa > Arthropoda > Insecta > Hymenoptera > Colletidae > Ptiloglossa > Ptiloglossa arizonensis. The sequence goes on along the minus strand of NW_027478460.1, from coordinate 1,315,629 downwards.
GGTCAATCCGTTCGCGGGATGTGGCAGTTTGGAGATAAGAAACGCTTGAGAAACTCAAAATTTTCGCAGTTCTGATGCTCGAAACGAATAACTAGAACGACCTAGGGGAAAACTACACCTACCGTTGTAATCGGGCGAGTTTCTACTTTCAGATGCAACAGAAATTTTGCGGATTGGTCAATCCGTTCGCGAGATATGGCCGTTTGAATGTAAGAAACGCTTGAGAAACTAAAAATCTTCGCAGTTCTGATGCTCGAAACGAGTAACTAGAACGGCCTAGGCGAAAACTACACATACCGTTGTAATCGGGCGAGTTTCTACTTTCAGATGCAACAGAAATTTTGCGGATTGGTCAATCCGTTCGCTAGTTATGGCAGTTTGGAGGTAAGAAACGCTTGAGAAACTCAAAATTTTCGCAGTTCTGATGCTCGAAACGAATGACTAGAACGGCCTAGGGGAGAAGTACCCATACCGTTGTAATCGGGCGAGTTTCTACTTTCAGATGCAACAGAAATTTTGCGGATTGATCAATCCGTTCGCGATATATGGCAGTTCCGAGATAAGAAACGCTTGAGAAACTCAAAATTTTCGCAGTTCTGATGCTCGAAACAAGTAACTAGAACGGCCTAGGGGAAAAGTGCGCATACCATTGTAATCGGGCGAGTTTCTACTTTCAGATGCAACAGAAATTTTGCGGATTGATCAATCCGTTCGCGAGATATGGCAGTTTGGAGATAAGAAACGCTTTAGAAACTCAAAATTTTCGCAGTTCTGATGCTCGAAACGAATAACTAGAACGCCCCAGGGGAAAAGTGCGCATACCGTTGTAATCGGGCGAGTCTCTACTTTCAAATGCAACAGAAATTTTGCGGATTGGTCAATCCGTTCGCGAGATATGGCAGTTTGGAGGTAAGAAACGCTTGAGAAACTCAAAATTTTCGCAGTTCTGATGCTCGAAACGAATAACTGGAACGGCCTAGGCGAAAACTACACATACCGTTGTAATCGGGCGAGTTTCTACTTTCAGGTGCAACAGAAATTTTGCGAATTGGTCAATCCGTTCGCTAGATATGGCAGTTTGGAGGTAAGAAACGCTTGAGAAACTCAAAATTTTCGCAGTTCTGATGCTCGAAACGAATAACTAGAACGGCCTAGGGGAAAAGTACGCATACTGATGTAATCGGGCGAGTTTCTACTTTCAAATGCAAAAGAAATTTTGGGGATTGGTCAATCCGTTCGCGAGATATGGCACTTTGGAGGTAAGAAACGCTTGAGAAACTCAAAATTTTCGCAGTTCTGATGCTCGAAACGAATAACTAGAACGACCTAGGGGAAAACTACACCTACCGTTGTAATCGGGCGAGTTTCTACTTTCAGATGCAACAGAAATTTTGCGGATTGGTCAATCCGTTCGCGAGATATGGCCGTTTGGATGTAAGAAACGCTTGAGAAACTCAAAATTTTCGCAGTTCTGATGCTCTAAACGAGTAACTAGAACGGCCTAGGGGAAAAGTACGCATACCGTTGTAATCGGGCGAGTTTCTACTTTCAGATGCAACAGAAATTTTGCGGACTGCTCAATCCGTTCGCGAGATATGGCAGTTTGGAGGTAAGAAACGCTTGAGAAACTCAAAATTTTCGCAGTTCTGATGCTCGAAACGAATGACTAGAACGGCCTAGGGGAGAAGTACCCATACCGTTGTAATCGGGCGAGTTTCTACTTTCAGATGCAACAGAAATTTTGCGGATTGATCAATCCGTTCGCGAGATATGGCAGTTCCGAGATAAGATACGCTTGAGAAACTCAAAATTTTCGCAGTTCTGATGCTCGAAACGAGTAACTAGAACGCCCCAGGGGAAAAGTGCGCATACCGTTGTAATCGGGCGAGTCTCTACTTTCAAATGCAACAGAAATTTTGCGGATTGGTCAATCCGTTCGCGAGATATGGCAGTTTGGAGGTAAGAAACGCTTGAGAAACTCAAAATTTTCGCAGTTCTGATGCTCGAAACGAATAACTGGAACGGCCTAGGCGAAAACTACACATACCATTGTAATCGGGCGAGTTTCTACTTTCAGATGCAACAGAAATTTTGCGAATTGGTCAATCCGTTCGCTAGATATGGCAGTTTGGAGGTAAGAAACGCTTGAGAAACTCAAAATTTTCGCAGTTCTGATGCTCGAAACGAATAACTAGAACGGCCTAGGGGAAAAGTACGCATACTGATGTAATCGGGCGAGTTTCTACTTTCAAATGCAAAAGAAATTTTGGGGATTGGTCAATCCGTTCGCGAGATATGGCAGTTTGGAGGTAAGAAACGCTTGAGAAACTCAAAATTTTCGCAGTTCTGATGCTCGAAACGAATAACTAGAACGACCTAGGGGAAAACTACACCTACCGTTGTAATCGGGCGAGTTTCTACTTTCAGATGCAACAGAAATTTTGCGGATTGGTCAATCCGTTCGCGAGATATGGCCGTTTGGATGTAAGAAACGCTTGAGAAACTCAAAATTTTCGCAGTTCTGATGCTCTAAACGAGTAACTAGAACGGCCTAGGGGAAAAGTACGCATACCGTTGTAATCGGGCGAGTTTCTACTTTCAGATGCAACAGAAATTTTGCGGACTGCTCAATCCGTTCGCGAGATATGGCAGTTTGGAGGTAAGAAACGCTTGAGAAACTCAAAATTTTCGCAGTTCTGATGCTCGAAACGAATGACTAGAACGGCCTAGGGGAGAAGTACCCATACCGTTGTAATCGGGCGAGTTTCTACTTTCAGATGCAACAGAAATTTTGCGGATTGATCAATCCGTTCGCGAGATATGGCAGTTCCGAGATAAGATACGCTTGAGAAACTCAAAATTTTCGCAGTTCTGATGCTCGAAACGAGTAACTAGAACGGCCTAGGGGAAAAGTGCGCATACCGTTGTAATCGGGCGAGTTTCTACTTTCAGATGCAACAGAAATTTTGCGGATTGATCAATCCGTTCGCGAGATATGGCAGTTTGGAGATAAGAAACGCTTTAGAAACTCAAAATTTTCGCAGTTCTGATGCTCGAAACGAATAACTAGAACGGCCCAGGGGAAAAGTGCGCATACCGTTGTAATCGGGCGAGTCTCTACTTTCAAATGCAACAGAAATTTTGCGGATTGGTCAATCCGTTCGCGAGATATGGCAGTTTGGAGGTAAGAAACGCTTGAGAAACTCAAAATTTTCGCAGTTCTGATGCTCGAAACGAATAACTGGAACGGCCTAGGCGAAAACTACACATACCGTTGTAATCGGGCGAGTTTCTACTTTCAGACGCAACAGAAATTTTGCGGACTGCTCAATCCGTTCGCGAGATATGGCAGTTTGGAGGTAAGAAACGCTTGAGAAACTCAAAATTTTCGCAGTTCTGATGCTCGAAACGAATGACTAGAACTGCCTAGGGGAGAAGTACGCATACCGTTGTAATCGGGCGAGATTCTACTTTCAGACGCAGCAGAAATTTTGCGGATCGGTCAATCCGTTCGCGAGATATGGCAGTTTGGAAGTAAGAAACGCTTGAGAAACACAAAATTTTCGCAGTTCTGATGCTCGAAACGAATAACTAGAACGACCAAGGGGAAAACTACACCTACCGTTGTAATCGGGCGAGTTTCTACTTTCAGATGCAACAGAAACTTTGCGGATTGGTCAATCCGTTCGCGAGATATGGCAGTTTGGAGGTAAGAAGCGCCAGAGAAACTCAAAATTTTCGCAGTTCTGATGCTCGAAACGAATAACTAGAACGGCCTAGGGGAAAAGTACGCATACCGATGTAATCGGGCGAGTTTCTACTTTCAAATGCAAAAGAAATTTTGGGGATTGGTCAATCCGTTCGCGAGATATGGCAGTTTGGAGGTAAGAAACGCTTGAGAAACTCAAAATTTTCGCAGTTCTGATGCTCGGAACGAATAACTGGAACGGGGTAGGGGAAATCTACACATACCGTTGTAATCGGGCGAGTTTCTACTTTCAGATGCAACAGAAATTTTGCGGATTGGTCAATCCGTTCGCGAGATATGGCCGTTTGAATGTAAGAAACGCTTGAGAAACTCAAAATCTTCGCAGTTCTGATGCTCGAAACGAATAACTAGAACGGCCTAGGGGAAAACTACACATACCGTTGTAATCGGGCGAGTTTCTACTTTCAGATGCAACAGAAATTTTGCGGATTGGTCAATCCGTTCGCGAGATGTGGCAGTTTGGAGGTAAAAAACGCTTGAGAAACTCAAAATTTTCGCAGTTCTGATGCTCGAAACGAATAACTGGAACGGCCTAGGGGAAAACTACACATACCGTTGTAATCGGGCGTGATTCTACTTTCAGATGCAACCGAAATTTTGCGGATTGGTCAATCCGTTCGCGAGATATGGCCGTTTGAATGTAAGAAACGCTTGAGAAACTCAAAATCTTCGCAGTTCTGATGTTCGAAACGAGTAACTAGAACGGCCTAGGGGAAAAGCACGCATACCGTTGTAATCGGGCGAGTTTCTACTTTCAGATGCAACAGAAATTTTGCGGATTGGTCAATCCGTTCGCGAGATATGGCAGTTTGGAGGTAAGAAACGCTTGAGAAACTCAAAATTTTCGCAGTTCTGATTCTCGAAACGAATAACTAGAACGGCCTAGGGGAAAACTACACCTACCGTTGTAATCGGGCGAGTTTCTACTTTCAGACGCAACAGAAATTTTGCGGATTGGTCAATCGGTTCGCCAGATATGGCAGTTTGGAGATAAGAAACGCTTGAGAAACTCAAAATTTTCGCAGTTCTGATGCTCGAAACGAATGACTAGAACTGCCTAGGGGAGAAGTACGCATACCGTTGTAATCGGGCGAGATTCTACTTTCAGATGCAGCAGAAATTTTGCGGATCGGTCAATCCGTTCGCGAGATATGGCAGTTTGGAAGTAAGAAACGCTTGAGAAACACAAAATTTTCGCAGTTCTGATGCTCGAAACGAATAACTAGAACGACCTAGGGGAAAACTACACCTACCGTTGTAATCGGGCGAGTTTCTACTTTCAGATGCAACAGAAACTTTGCGGATTGGTCAATCCGTTCGCGAGATATGGCCGTTTGAATGTAAGAAACGCTTGAGAAACTCAAAATCTTCGCAGTTCTGATGCTCGAAACGAATAACTAGAACGGCCTAGGGGAAAACTACACATACCGTTGTAATCGGGCGAGTTTCTACTTTCAGATGCAACAGAAATTTTGCGGATTGGTCAATCCGTTCGCGAGATGTGGCAGTTTGGAGGTAAAAAACGCTTGAGAAACTCAAAATTTTCGCAGTTCTGATGCTCGAAACGAATAACTGGAACGGCCTAGGGGAAAACTACACATACCGTTGTAATCGGGCGTGATTCTACTTTCAGATGCAACCGAAATTTTGCGGATCGGTCAATCCGTTCGCGGGATGTGGCAGTTTGGAGATAAGAAACGCTTGAGAAACTCAAAATTTTCGCAGTTCTGATGCTCGAAACGAATAACTAGAACGACCTAGGGGAAAACTACACCTACCGTTGTAATCGGGCGAGTTTCTACTTTCAGATGCAACAGAAATTTTGCGGATTGGTCAATCCGTTCGCGAGATATGGCCGTTTGAATGTAAGAAACGCTTGAGAAACTCAAAATCTTCGCAGTTCTGATGCTCGAAACGAGTAACTAGAACGGCCTAGGGGAAAAGTACGCATACCGTTGTAATCGGGCGAGTTTCTACTTTCAGATGCAACAGAAATTTTGCGGACTGGTCAATCCGTTCGCGAGATATGGCAGTTTGGAAGTAAGAATCGCTTGAGAAACTCAAAATTTTCGCAGTTCTGATGATCGAAACGAATAACTAGAACGGCCTAGGGGAAAACTACACATACCGTTGTAATCGGGCGAGTTTCTACTTTCAGATGCAACAGAAATTTTGCGGATTGGTCCATCCGTTCGCTAGATATGGCAGTTTGGAGGTAAGAAACGCTTGAGAAACTCAAAATTTTCGCAGTTCTGATGCTCGAAACGAGTAACTAGAACGGCCTAGGCGAAAACTACACATACCGTTGTAATCGGGCGAGTTTCTACTTTCAGATGCAACAGAAATTTTGCGGATTGGTCAATCCGTTCGCTAGTTATGGCAGTTTGGAGGTAAGAAACGCTTGAGAAACTCAAAATTTTCGCAGTTCTGATGCTCGAAACGAATGACTAGAACGGCCTAGGGGAGAAGTACCCATACCGTTGTAATCGGGCGAGTTTCTACTTTCAGATGCAACAGAAATTTTGCGGATTGATCAATCCGTTCGCGATATATGGCAGTTCCGAGATAAGAAACGCTTGAGAAACTCAAAATTTTCGCAGTTCTGATGCTCGAAACGAGTAACTAGAACGGCCTAGGGGAAAAGTGCGCATACCATTGTAATCGGGCGAGTTTCTACTTTCAGATGCAACAGAAATTTTGCGGATTGATCAATCCGTTCGCGAGATATGGCAGTTTGGAGATAAGAAACGCTTTAGAAACTCAAAATTTTCGCAGTTCTGATGCTCGAAACGAATAACTAGAACGCCCCAGGGGAAAAGTGCGCATACCGTTGTAATCGGGCGGGTCTCTACTTTCAAATGCAACAGAAATTTTGCGGATTGGTCAATCCGTTCGCGAGATATGGCAGTTTGGAGGTAAGAAACGCTTGAGAAACTCAAAATTTTCGCAGTTCTGATGCTCGAAACGAATAACTGGAACGGCCTAGGCGAAAACTACACATACCGTTGTAATCGGGCGAGTTTCTACTTTTAGATGCAACAGAAATTTTGCGAATTGGTCAATCCGTTCGCTAGATATGGCAGTTTGGAGGTAAGAAACGCTTGAGAAACTCAAAATTTTCGCAGTTCTGATGCTCGAAACGAATAACTAGAACGGCCTAGGGGAAAAGTACGCATACTGATGTAATCGGGCGAGTTTCTACTTTCAAATGCAAAAGAAATTTTGGGGATTGGTCAATCCGTTCGCGAGATATGGCAGTTTGGAGGTAAGAAACGCTTGAGAAACTCAAAATTTTCGCAGTTCTGATGCTCGAAACGAATAACTGGAACGGCCTAGGCGAAAACTACACATACCGTTGTAATCGGGCGAGTTTCTACTTTCAGATGCAACAGAAATTTTGCGGATTGATCAATCCGTTCGCGATATATGGCAGTTCCGAGATAAGAAACGCTTGAGAAACTCAAAATTTTCGCAGTTCTGATGCTCGAAACGAGTAACTAGAACGGCCTAGGGGAAAAGTGCGCATACCATTGTAATCGGGCGAGTTTCTACTTTCAGATGCAACAGAAATTTTGCGGATTGATCAATCCGTTCGCGAGATATGGCAGTTTGGAGATAAGAAACGCTTTAGAAACTCAAAATTTTCGCAGTTCTGATGCTCGAAACGAATGACTAGAACGGCCTAGGGGAGAAGTACCCATACCGTTGTAATCGGGCGAGTTTCTACTTTCAGATGCAACAGAAATTTTGCGGATTGATCAATCCGTTCGCGATATATGGCAGTTCCGAGATAAGAAACGCTTGAGAAACTCAAAATTTTCGCAGTTCTGATGCTCGAAACGAGTAACTAGAACGGCCTAGGGGAAAAGTGCGCATACCATTGTAATCGGGCGAGTTTCTACTTTCAGATGCAACAGAAATTTTGCGGATTGATCAATCCGTTCGCGAGATATGGCAGTTTGGAGATAAGAAACGCTTTAGAAACTCAAAATTTTCGCAGTTCTGATGCTCGAAACGAATAACTAGAACGCCCCAGGGGAAAAGTGCGCATACCGTTGTAATCGGGCGGGTCTCTACTTTCAAATGCAACAGAAATTTTGCGGATTGGTCAATCCGTTCGCGAGATATGGCAGTTTGGAGGTAAGAAACGCTTGAGAAACTCAAAATTTTCGCAGTTCTGATGCTCGAAACGAATAACTGGAACGGCCTAGGCGAAAACTACACATACCGTTGTAATCGGGCGAGTTTCTACTTTCAGATGCAACAGAAATTTTGCGAATTGGTCAATCCGTTCGCTAGATATGGCAGTTTGGAGGTAAGAAACGCTTGAGAAACTCAAAATTTTCGCAGTTCTGATGCTCGAAACGAATAACTAGAACGGCCTAGGGGAAAAGTACGCATACTGATGTAATCGGGCGAGTTTCTACTTTCAAATGCAAAAGAAATTTTGGGGATTGGTCAATCCGTTCGCGAGATATGGCAGTTTGGAGGTAAGAAACGCTTGAGAAACTCAAAATTTTCGCAGTTCTGATGCTCGAAACGAATAACTAGAACGACCTAGGGGAAAACTACACCTACCGTTGTAATCGGGCGAGTTTCTACTTTCAGATGCAACAGAAATTTTGCGGATTGGTCAATCCGTTCGCGAGATATGGCAGTTTGGATGTAAGAAACGCTTGAGAAACTCAAAATTTTCGCAGTTCTGATGCTCTAAACGAGTAACTAGAACGGCCTAGGGGAAAAGTACGCATACCGTTGTAATCGGGCGAGTTTCTACTTTCAGATGCAACAGAAATTTTGCGGATTGATCAATCCGTTCGCGAGATATGGCAGTTTGGAGATAAGAAACGCTTTAGAAACTCAAAATTTTCGCAGTTCTGATGCTCGAAACGAATGACTAGAACGGCCTAGGGGAGAAGTACCCATACCGTTGTAATCGGGCGAGTTTCTACTTTCAGATGCAACAGAAATTTTGCGGATTGATCAATCCGTTCGCGAGATATGGCAGTTCCGAGATAAGATACGCTTGAGAAACTCAAAATTTTCGCAGTTCTGATGCTCGAAACGAGTAACTAGAACGGCCTAGGGGAAAAGTGCGCATACCGTTGTAATCGGGCGAGTTTCTACTTTCAGATGCAACAGAAATTTTGCGGATTGATCAATCCGTTCGCGAGATATGGCAGTTTGGAGATAAGAAACGCTTTAGAAACTCAAAATTTTCGCAGTTCTGATGCTCGAAACGAATAACTAGAACGGCCCAGGGGAAAAGTGCGCATACCGTTGTAATCGGGCGAGTCTCTACTTTCAAATGCAACAGAAATTTTGCGGATTGGTCAATCCGTTCGCGAGATATGGCAGTTTGGAGGTAAGAAACGCTTGAGAAACTCAAAATTTTCGCAGTTCTGATGCTCGAAACGAATAACTGGAACGGCCTAGGCGAAAACTACACATACCGTTGTAATCGGGCGAGTTTCTACTTTCAGATGCAACAGAAATTTTGCGGATTGGTCAATCCGTTCGCGAGATATGGCAGTTTGGAGGTAAGAAACGCTTGAGAAACTCAAAATTTTCGCAGTTCTGATGCTCGAAACGAATAACTAGAACGACCTAGGGGAAAACTACACCTACCGTTGTAATCGGGCGAGTTTCTACTTTCAGATGCAACAGAAATTTTGCGGATTGGTCAATCCGTTCGCGAGATATGGCAGTTTGGATGTAAGAAACGCTTGAGAAACTCAAAATTTTCGCAGTTCTGATGCTCGAAACGAATGACTAGAACGGCCTAGGGGAGAAGTACCCATACCGTTGTAATCGGGCGAGTTTCTACTTTCAGATGCAACAGAAATTTTGCGGATTGATCAATCCGTTCGCGAGATATGGCAGTTCCGAGATAAGATACGCTTGAGAAACTCAAAATTTTCGCAGTTCTGATGCTCGAAACGAGTAACTAGAACGGCCTAGGGGAAAAGTGCGCATACCGTTGTAATCGGGCGAGTTTCTACTTTCAGATGCAACAGAAATTTTGCGGATTGATCAATCCGTTCGCGAGATATGGCAGTTTGGAGATAAGAAACGCTTTAGAAACTCAAAATTTTCGCAGTTCTGATGCTCGAAACGAATAACTAGAACGGCCCAGGGGAAAAGTGCGCATACCGTTGTAATCGGGCGAGTCTCTACTTTCAAATGCAACAGAAATTTTGCGGATTGGTCAATCCGTTCGCGAGATATGGCAGTTTGGAGGTAAGAAACGCTTGAGAAACTCAAAATTTTCGCAGTTCTGATGCTCGAAACGAATAACTGGAACGGCCTAGGCGAAAACTACACATACCGTTGTAATCGGGCGAGTTTCTACTTTCAGATGCAACAGAAATTTTGCGGATTGGTCAATCCGTTCGCGAGATATGGCAGTTTGGAGGTAAGAAACGCTTGAGAAACTCAAAATTTTCGCAGTTCTGATTCTCGAAACGAATAACTAGAACGGCCTAGGGGAAAACTACACCTACCGTTGTAATCGGGCGAGTTTCTACTTTCAGACGCAACAGAAATTTTGCGGATTGGTCAATCGGTTCGCCAGATATGGCAGTTTGGAGATAAGAAACGCTTGAGAAACTCAAAATTTTCGCAGTTCTGATGCTCGAAACGAATGACTAGAGCTGCCTAGGGGAGAAGTACGCATACCGTTGTAATCGGGCGAGATTCTACTTTCAGATGCAGCAGAAATTTTGCGGATCGGTCAATCCGTTCGCGAGATATGGCAGTTTGGAAGTAAGAAACGCTTGAGGAACACAAAATTTTCGCAGTTCTGATGCTCGAAACGAATAACTAGAACGACCTAGGGGAAAACTACACCTACCGTTGTAATCGGGCGAGTTTCTACTTTCAGATGCAACAGAAACTTTGCGGATTGGTCAATCCGTTCGCGAGATATGGCAGTTTGGAGGTAAGAAGCGCCAGAGAAACTCAAAATTTTCGCAGTTCTGATGCTCGAAACGAATAACTGGAACGGCCTAGGCGAAAACTACACATACCGTTGTAATCGGGCGAGTTTCTACTTTCAGATGCAACAGAAATTTTGCGGATTGGTCAATCCGTTCGCGAGATATGGCAGTTTGGAGGTAAGAAACGCTTGAGAAACTCAAAATTTTCGCAGTTCTGATGCTCGAAACGAATAACTAGAACGACCTAGGGGAAAACTACACCTACCGTTGTAATCGGGCGAGTTTCTACTTTCAGATGCAACAGAAATTTTGCGGATTGGTCAATCCGTTCGCGAGATATGGCAGTTTGGATGTAAGAAACGCTTGAGAAACTCAAAATTTTCGCAGTTCTGATGCTCGAAACGAATGACTAGAACGGCCTAGGGGAGAAGTACCCATACCGTTGTAATCGGGCGAGTTTCTACTTTCAGATGCAACAGAAATTTTGCGGATTGATCAATCCGTTCGCGAGATATGGCAGTTCCGAGATAAGATACGCTTGAGAAACTCAAAATTTTCGCAGTTCTGATGCTCGAAACGAGTAACTAGAACGGCCTAGGGGAAAAGTGCGCATACCGTTGTAATCGGGCGAGTTTCTACTTTCAGATGCAACAGAAATTTTGCGGATTGATCAATCCGTTCGCGAGATATGGCAGTTTGGAGATAAGAAACGCTTTAGAAACTCAAAATTTTCGCAGTTCTGATGCTCGAAACGAATAACTAGAACGGCCCAGGGGAAAAGTGCGCATACCGTTGTAATCGGGCGAGTCTCTACTTTCAAATGCAACAGAAATTTTGCGGATTGGTCAATCCGTTCGCGAGATATGGCAGTTTGGAGGTAAGAAACGCTTGAGAAACTCAAAATTTTCGCAGTTCTGATGCTCGAAACGAATAACTGGAACGGCCTAGGCGAAAACTACACATACCGTTGTAATCGGGCGAGTTTCTACTTTCAGATGCAACAGAAATTTTGCGGATTGGTCAATCCGTTCGCGAGATATGGCAGTTTGGAGGTAAGAAACGCTTGAGAAACTCAAAATTTTCGCAGTTCTGATTCTCGAAACGAATAACTAGAACGGCCTAGGGGAAAACTACACCTACCGTTGTAATCGGGCGAGTTTCTACTTTCAGACGCAACAGAAATTTTGCGGATTGGTCAATCGGTTCGCCAGATATGGCAGTTTGGAGATAAGAAACGCTTGAGAAACTCAAAATTTTCGCAGTTCTGATGCTCGAAACGAATGACTAGAGCTGCCTAGGGGAGAAGTACGCATACCGTTGTAATCGGGCGAGATTCTACTTTCAGATGCAGCAGAAATTTTGCGGATCGGTCAATCCGTTCGCGAGATATGGCAGTTTGGAAGTAAGAAACGCTTGAGGAACACAAAATTTTCGCAGTTCTGATGCTCGAAACGAATAACTAGAACGACCTAGGGGAAAACTACACCTACCGTTGTAATCGGGCGAGTTTCTACTTTCAGATGCAACAGAAACTTTGCGGATTGGTCAATCCGTTCGCGAGATATGGCAGTTTGGAGGTAAGAAGCGCCAGAGAAACTCAAAATTTTCGCAGTTCTGATGCTCGAAACGAATAACTAGAACGGCCTAGGGGAAAAGTACGCATACCGATGTAATCGGGCGAGTTTCTACTTTCAAATGCAAAAGAAATTTTGGGGATTGGTCAATCGGTTCGCCAGATATGGCAGTTTGGAGATAAGAAACGCTTGAGAAACTCAAAATTTTCGCAGTTCTGATGCTCGAAACGAATGACTAGAACTGCCTAGGGGAGAAGTACGCATACCGTTGTAATCGGGCGAGATTCTACTTTCAGATGCAGCAGAAATTTTGCGGATCGGTCAATCCGTTCGCGAGATATGGCAGTTTGGAAGTAAGAAACGCTTGAGAAACACAAAATTTTCGCAGTTCTGATGCTCGAAACGAATAACTAGAACGACCTAGGGGAAAACTACACCTACCGTTGTAATCGGGCGAGTTTCTACTTTCAGATGCAACAGAAACTTTGCGGATTGGTCAATCCGTTCGCGAGATATGGCAGTTTGGAGGTAAGAAGCGCCAGAGAAACTCAAAATTTTCGCAGTTCTGATGCTCGAAACGAATAACTAGAACGGCCTAGGGGAAAAGTGCGCATACCGTTGTAATCGGGCGAGTTTCTACTTTCAGATGCAACAGAAATTTTGCGGATTGATCAATCCGTTCGCGAGATATGGCAGTTTGGAGATAAGAAACGCTTTAGAAACTCAAAATTTTCGCAGTTCTGATGCTCGAAACGAATAACTAGAACGGCCCAGGGGAAAAGTGCGCATACCGTTGTAATCGGGCGAGTCTCTACTTTCAAATGCAACAGAAATTTTGCGGATTGGTCAATCCGTTCGCGAGATATGGCAGTTTGGAGGTAAGAAACGCTTGAGAAACTCAAAATTTTCGCAGTTCTGATGCTCGAAACGAATAACTGGAACGGCCTAGGCGAAAACTACACATACCGTTGTAATCGGGCGAGTTTCTACTTTCAGATGCAACAGAAATTTTGCGGATTGGTCAATCCGTTCGCGAGATATGGCAGTTTGGAGGTAAGAAACGCTTGAGAAACTCAAAATTTTCGCAGTTCTGATTCTCGAAACGAATAACTAGAACGGCCTAGGGGAAAACTACACCTACCGTTGTAATCGGGCGAGTTTCTACTTTCAGACGCAACAGAAATTTTGCGGATTGGTCAATCGGTTCGCCAGATATGGCAGTTTGGAGATAAGAAACGCTTGAGAAACTCAAAATTTTCGCAGTTCTGATGCTCGAAACGAATGACTAGAACTGCCTAGGGGAGAAGTACGCATACCGTTGTAATCGGGCGAGATTCTACTTTCAGATGCAGCAGAAATTTTGCGGATCGGTCAATCCGTTCGCGAGATATGGCAGTTTGGAAGTAAGAAACGCTTGAGAAACACAAAATTTTCGCAGTTCTGATGCTCGAAACGAATAACTAGAACGACCTAGGGGAAAACTACACCTACCGTTGTAATCGGGCGAGTTTCTACTTTCAGATGCAACAGAAACTTTGCGGATTGGTCAATCCGTACGCGAGATATGGCAGTTTGGAGGTAAGAAGCGCCAGAGAAACTCAAAATTTTCGCAGTTCTGATGCTCGAAACGAATAACTAGAACGGCCTAGGGGAAAAGTACGCATACCGATGTAATCGGGCGAGTTTCTACTTTCAAATGCAAAAGAAATTTTGGGGATTGGTCAATCCGTTCGCGAGATATGGCAGTTTGGAGGTAAGAAACGCTTGAGAAACTCAAAATTTTCGCAGTTCTGATGCTCGGAACGAATAACTGGAACGGGGTAGGGGAAATCTACACATACCGTTGTAATCGGGCGTGTTTCTACTTTCAGATGCAACAGAAATTTTGCGGATTGGTCAATCCGTTCGCGAGATGTGGCAGTTTGGATGTAAGAAACGCTTGAGAAACTCAAAATTTTCGCAGTTCTGATGCTCGAAACGAATAACTAGAACGGCCTAGGGGAGAAGCTCGAATACCGTTGTAATCGGGCGAGTTTCTACTTTCAGATGCAACAGAAATTTTGCGGATTGGTCAATCCGTTCGCGAGATGTGGCAGTTTGGAGGTAAAAAACGCTTGAGAAACTCAAAATTTTCGCAGTTCTGATGCTCGAAACGAATAACTGGAACGGCCTAGGGGAAAACTACACATACCGTTGTAATCGGGCGTGTTTCTACTTTCAGATGCAACAGAAATTTTGCGGATCGGTCAATCCGTTCGCGGGATGTGGCAGTTTGGAGATAAGAAACGCTTGAGAAACTCAAAATTTTCGCAGTTCTGATGCTCGAAACGAATAACTAGAACGACCTAGGGGAAGACTACACCTACCGTTGTAATCGGGCGAGTTTCTACTTTCAGACGCAACAGAAATTTTGCGGATTGGTCAATCGGTTCGCCAGATATGGCAGTTTGGAGATAAGAAACGCTTGAGAAACTCAAAATTTTCGCAGTTCTGATGCTCGAAACGAATGACTAGAACTGCCTAGGGGAGAAGTACGCATACCGTTGTAATCGGGCGAGATTCTACTTTCAGATGCAGCAGAAATTTTGCGGATTGATCAATCCGTTCGCGAGATATGGCAGTTCCGAGATAAGATACGCTTGAGAAACTCAAAATTTTCGCAGTTCTGATGCTCGAAACGAGTAACTAGAACGGCCTAGGGGAAAAGTGCGCATACCGTTGTAATCGGGCGAGTTTCTACTTTCAGATGCAACAGAAATTTTGCGGATTGATCAATCCGTTCGCGAGATATGGCAGTTTGGAGATAAGAAACGCTTTAGAAACTCAAAATTTTCGCAGTTCTGATGCTCGAAACGAATAACTAGAACGGCCCAGGGGAAAAGTGCGCATACCGTTGTAATCGGGCGAGTCTCTACTTTCAAATGCAACAGAAATTTTGCGGATTGGTCAATCCGTTCGCGAGATATGGCAGTTTGGAGGTAAGAAACGCTTGAGAAACTCAAAATTTTCGCAGTTCTGATGCTCGAAACGAATAACTGGAACGGCCTAGGCGAAAACTACACATACCGTTGTAATCGGGCGAGTTTCTACTTTCAGATGCAACAGAAATTTTGCGGATTGGTCAATCCGTTCGCGAGATATGGCAGTTTGGAGGTAAGAAACGCTTGAGAAACTCAAAATTTTCGCAGTTCTGATGCTCGAAACGAATAACTAGAACGACCTAGGGGAAAACTACACCTACCGTTGTAATCGGGCGAGTTTCTACTTTCAGATGCAACAGAAATTTTGCGGATTGGTCAATCCGTTCGCGAGATATGGCAGTTTGGATGTAAGAAACGCTTGAGAAACTCAAAATTTTCGCAGTTCTGATGCTCTAAACGAGTAACTAGAACGGCCTAGGGGAAAAGTACGCATACCGTTGTAATCGGGCGAGTTTCTACTTTCAGATGCAACAGAAATTTTGCGGACTGCTCAATCCGTTCGCGAGATATGGCAGTTTGGAGGTAAGAAACGCTTGAGAAACTCAAAATTTTCGCAGTTCTGATGCTCGAAACGAATGACTAGAACGGCCTAGGGGAGAAGTACCCATACCGTTGTAATCGGGCGAGTTTCTACTTTCAGATGCAACAGAAATTTTGCGGATTGATCAATCCGTTCGCGAGATATGGCAGTTCCGAGATAAGATACGCTTGAGAAACTCAAAATTTTCGCAGTTCTGATGCTCGAAACGAGTAACTAGAACGGCCTAGGGGAAAAGTGCGCATACCGTTGTAATCGGGCGAGTTTCTACTTTCAGATGCAACAGAAATTTTGCGGATTGATCAATCCGTTCGCGAGATATGGCAGTTTGGAGATAAGAAACGCTTTAGAAACTCAAAATTTTCGCAGTTCTGATGCTCGAAACGAATAACTAGAACGGCCCAGGGGAAAAGTGCGCATACCGTTGTAATCGGGCGAGTCTCTACTTTCAAATGCAACAGAAATTTTGCGGATTGGTCAATCCGTTCGCGAGATATGGCAGTTTGGAGGTAAGAAACGCTTGAGAAACTCAAAATTTTCGCAGTTCTGATGCTCGAAACGAATAACTGGAACGGCCTAGGCGAAAACTACACATACCGTTGTAATCGGGCGAGTTTCTACTTTCAGATGCAACAGAAATTTTGCGGATTGGTCAATCCGTTCGCGAGATATGGCAGTTTGGAGGTAAGAAACGCTTGAGAAACTCAAAATTTTCGCAGTTCTGATTCTCGAAACGAATAACTAGAACGGCCTAGGGGAAAACTACACCTACCGTTGTAATCGGGCGAGTTTCTACTTTCAGACGCAACAGAAATTTTGCGGATTGGTCAATCGGTTCGCCAGATATGGCAGTTTGGAGATAAGAAACGCTTGAGAAACTCAAAATTTTCGCAGTTCTGATGCTCGAAACGAATGACTAGAACTGCCTAGGGGAGAAGTACGCATACCGTTGTAATCGGGCGAGATTCTACTTTCAGATGCAGCAGAAATTTTGCGGATCGGTCAATCCGTTCGCGAGATATGGCAGTTTGGAAGTAAGAAACGCTTGAGGAACACAAAATTTTCGCAGTTCTGATGCTCGAAACGAATAACTAGAACGACCTAGGGGAAAACTACACCTACCGTTGTAATCGGGCGAGTTTCTACTTTCAGATGCAACAGAAACTTTGCGGATTGGTCAATCCGTTCGCGAGATATGGCAGTTTGGAGGTAAGAAGCGCCAGAGAAACTCAAAATTTTCGCAGTTCTGATGCTCGAAACGAATAACTAGAACGGCCTAGGGGAAAAGTACGCATACCGATGTAATCGGGCGAGTTTCTACTTTCAAATGCAAAAGAAATTTTGGGGATTGGTCAATCGGTTCGCCAGATATGGCAGTTTGGAGATAAGAAACGCTTGAGAAACTCAAAATTTTCGCAGTTCTGATGCTCGAAACGAATAACTAGAACGGCCCAGGGGAAAAGTGCGCATACCGTTGTAATCGGGCGAGTCTCTACTTTCAAATGCAACAGAAATTTTGCGGATTGGTCAATCCGTTCGCGAGATATGGCAGTTTGGAGGTAAGAAACGCTTGAGAAACTCTAAATTTTCGCAGTTCTGATGCTCGAAACGAATAACTGGAACGGCCTAGGCGAAAACTACACATACCGTTGTAATCGGGCGAGTTTCTACTTTCAGATGCAACAGAAATTTTGCGGATTGGTCAATCCGTTCGCGAGATATGGCAGTTTGGAGGTAAGAAACGCTTGAGAAACTCAAAATTTTCGCAGTTCTGATTCTCGAAACGAATAACTAGAACGGCCTAGGGGAAAACTACACCTACCGTTGTAATCGGGCGAGTTTCTACTTTCAGACGCAACAGAAATTTTGCGGATTGGTCAATCGGTTCGCCAGATATGGCAGTTTGGAGATAAGAAACGCTTGAGAAACTCAAAATTTTCGCAGTTCTGATGCTCGAAACGAATGACTAGAACTGCCTAGGGGAGAAGTACGCATACCGTTGTAATCGGGCGAGATTCTACTTTCAGATGCAGCAGAAATTTTGCGGATCGGTCAATCCGTTCGCGAGATATGGCAGTTTGGAAGTAAGAAACGCTTGAGAAACACAAAATTTTCGCAGTTCTGATGCTCGAAACGAATAACTAGAACGACCTAGGGGAAAACTACACCTACCGTTGTAATCGGGCGAGTTTCTACTTTCAGATGCAACAGAAACTTTGCGGATTGGTCAATCCGTACGCGAGATATGGCAGTTTGGAGGTAAGAAGCGCCAGAGAAACTCAAAATTTTCGCAGTTCTGATGCTCGAAACGAATAACTAGAACGGCCTAGGGGAAAAGTACGCATACCGATGTAATCGGGCGAGTTTCTACTTTCAAATGCAAAAGAAATTTTGGGGATTGGTCAATCCGTTCGCGAGATATGGCAGTTTGGAGGTAAGAAACGCTTGAGAAACTCAAAATTTTCGCAGTTCTGATGCTCGGAACGAATAACTGGAACGGGGTAGGGGAAATCTACACATACCGTTGTAATCGGGCGTGTTTCTACTTTCAGATGCAACAGAAATTTTGCGGATCGGTCAATCCGTTCGCGGGATGTGGCAGTTTGGAGATAAGAAACGCTTGAGAAACTCAAAATTTTCGCAGTTCTGATGCTCGAAACGAATAACTAGAACGACCTAGGGGAAGACTACACCTACCGTTGTAATCGGGCGAGTTTCTACTTTCAGATGCAACAGAAATTTTGCGGATTGGTCAATCCGTTCGCGAGATATGGCCGTTTGAATGTAAGAAACGCTTGAGAAACTCAAAATCTTCGCAGTTCTGATGCTCGAAACGAGTAACTAGAACGGCCTAGGGGAAAAGTACGCATACCGTTGTAATCGGGCGAGTTTCTACTTTCAGATGCAACAGAAATTTTGCGGACTGGTCAATCCGTTCGCGAGATATGGCAGTTTGGAAGTAAGAATCTCTTGAGAAACTCAAAATTTTCGCAGTTCTGATGATCGAAACGAATAACTAGAACGGCCTAGGGGAAAACTACACATACCGTTGTAATCGGGCGAGTTTCTACTTTCAGATGCAACAGAAATTTTGCGGATTGGTCAATCCGTTCGCGAGATGTGGCAGTTTGGATGTAAGAAACGCTTGAGAAACTCAAAATTTTCGCAGTTCTGATGCTCGAAACGAATAACTAGAACGGCCTAGGGGAGAAGCTCGAATACCGTTGTAATCGGGCGAGTTTTTACTTTCAGATGCAACAGAAATTTTGCGGATTGGTCAATCCGTTCGCGAGATGTGGCTGTTTGGAGGTAAGAAACGCTTGAGAAACTCAAAATTTTCGCAGTTCTGATGCTCGAAACGAATAACTGGAACGGCCTAGGCGAAAACTACACATACCGTTGTAATCGGGCGAGTTTCTACTTTCAGATGCAACAGAAATTTTGCGGACTGGTCAATCCGTTCGCGAGATATGGCAGTTTGGAAGTAAGAATCGCTTGAGAAACTCCAAATTTTCGCAGTTCTGATGATCGAAACGAATAACTAGAACGGCCTAGGGGAAAACTACACATACCGTTGTAATCGGGCGAGTTTCTACTTTCAGATGCAACAGAAATTTTGCGGATTGGTCAATCCGTTCGCTAGATATGGCAGTTTGGAGGTAAGAAACGCTTGAGAAACTCAAAATTTTCGCAGTTCTGATGCTCGAAACGAGTAACTAGAACGGCCTAGGCGAAAACTACACATACCGTTGTAATCGGGCGTGTTTCTACTTTCAGATGCAACAGAAATTTTGCGGATTGGTCAATCCGTTCGCTAGTTATGGCAGTTTGGAGGTAAGAAACGCTTGAGAAACTCAAAATTTTCGCAGTTCTGATGCTCGAAACGAATGACTAGAACGGCCTAGGGGAGGAGTACCCATACCGTTGTAATCGGGCGAGTTTCTACTTTCAGATGCAACAGAAATTTTGCGGATTGATCAATCCGTTCGCGAGATATGGCAGTTCCGAGATAAGAAACGCTTGAGAAACTCAAAATTTTCGCAGTTCTGATGCTCGAAACGAGTAACTAGAACGGCCTAGGGGAAAAGTGCGCATACCATTGTAATCGGGCGAGTTTCTACTTTCAGATGCAACAGAAATTTTGCGGATTGATCAATCCGTTCGCGAGATATGGCAGTTTGGAGATAAGAAACGCTTTAGAAACTCAAAATTTTCGCAGTTCTGATGCTCGAAACGAATAACTAGAACGGCCCTGGGGAAAAGTGCGCATACCGTTGTAATCGGGCGAGTCTCTACTTTCAAATGCAACAGAAATTTTGCGGATTGGTCAATCCGTTCGCGAGATATGGCTGTTTGGAGGTAAGAAACGCTTGAGAAACTCAAAATTTTCGCAGTTCTGATGCTCGAAACGAATAACTGGAACGGCCTAGGCGAAAACTACACATACCGTTGTAATCGGGCGAGTTTCTACTTTCAGATGCAACAGAAATTTTGCGAATTGGTCAATCCGTTCGCTAGATATGGCAGTTTGGAGGTAAGAAACGCTTGAGAAACTCAAAATTTTCGCAGTTCTGATGCTCGAAACGAATAACTAGAACGGCCTAGGGGAAAAGTACG
Organism: Ptiloglossa arizonensis; assembly: GCF_051014685.1. Taxonomy (NCBI): domain Eukaryota; kingdom Metazoa; phylum Arthropoda; class Insecta; order Hymenoptera; family Colletidae; genus Ptiloglossa; species Ptiloglossa arizonensis. Next base: position 1,295,212 of record NW_027478460.1, on the reverse strand, counting down.
CATACTGATGTAATCGGGCGAGTTTCTACTTTCAAATGCAAAAGAAATTTTGGGGATTGGTCAATCCGTTCGCGAGATATGGCAGTTTGGAGGTAAGAAACGCTTGAGAAACTCAAAATTTTCGCAGTTCTGATGCTCGAAACGAATAACTAGAACGACCTAGGGGAAAACTACACCTACCGTTGTAATCGGGCGAGTTTCTACTTTCAGATGCAACAGAAATTTTGCGGATTGGTCAATCCGTTCGCGAGATATGGCCGTTTGGATGTAAGAAACGCTTGAGAAACTCAAAATTTTCGCAGTTCTGATGCTCTAAACGAGTAACTAGAACGGCCTAGGGGAAAAGTACGCATACCGTTGTAATCGGGCGAGTTTCTACTTTCAGATGCAACAGAAATTTTGCGGACTGCTCAATCCGTTCGCGAGATATGGCAGTTTGGAGGTAAGAAACGCTTGAGAAACTCAAAATTTTCGCAGTTCTGATGCTCGAAACGAATGACTAGAACGGCCTAGGGGAGAAGTACCCATACCGTTGTAATCGGGCGAGTTTCTACTTTCAGATGCAACAGAAATTTTGCGGATTGATCAATCCGTTCGCGAGATATGGCAGTTCCGAGATAAGATACGCTTGAGAAACTCAAAATTTTCGCAGTTCTGATGCTCGAAACGAGTAACTAGAACGGCCTAGGGGAAAAGTGCGCATACCGTTGTAATCGGGCGAGTTTCTACTTTCAGATGCAACAGAAATTTTGCGGATTGATCAATCCGTTCGCGAGATATGGCAGTTTGGAAATAAGAAACGCTTTAGAAACTCAAAATTTTCGCAGTTCTGATACTCGAAACGAATAACTAGAACGGCCCAGGGGAAAAGTGCGCATACCGTTGTAATCGGGCGAGTCTCTACTTTCAAATGCAACAGAAATTTTGCGGATTGGTCAATCCGTTCGCGAGATATGGCAGTTTGGAGGTAAGAAACGCTTGAGAAACTCAAAATTTTCGCAGTTCTGATGCTCGAAACGAATAACTGGAACGGCCTAGGCGAAAACTACACATACCGTTGTAATCGGGCGAGTTTCTACTTTCAGATGCAACAGAAATTTTGCGGATTGGTCAATCCGTTCGCGAGATATGGCAGTTTGGAGGTAAGAAACGCTTGAGAAACTCAAAATTTTCGCAGTTCTGATGCTCGAAACGAATAACTAGAACGGCCTAGGGGAAAAGTACGCATACCGTTGTAATCGGGCGAGTTTCTACTTTCAGATGCAACAGAAATTTTGCGGACTGGTCAATCCGTTCGCGAGATATGGCAGTTTGGAGGTAAGAATCGCTTGAGAAACTCAAAATTTTCGCAGTTCTGATGATCGAAACGAATAACTAGAACGGCCTAGGGGAAAACTACACCTACCGTTGTAATCGGGCGAGTTTCTACTTTCAGACGCAACAGAAATTTTGCGGATTGGTCAATCGGTTCGCGAGATATGGCAGTTTGGAGATAAGAAACGCTTGAGAAACTCAAAATTTTCGCAGTTCTGATTCTCGAAACGAATAACTGGAACGGCCTAGGGGAAAACTACACATACCGTTGTAATCGGGCGAGTTTCTACTTTCAGATGCAACAGAAATTTTGCGGACTGGTCAATCCGCTCGCGAGATATGGCAGTTTGGAGGTAAGAATCGCTTGAGAAACTCAAAATTTTCGCAGTTCTGATGCTCGACACGAATAACTATAACGGCCTAGGGGAAAAGTACGCATACCGTTGTAATCGGGCGAGTTTCTACTTTCAGATGCAACAGAAATTTTGCGGATCGGTCAATCCGTTCGCGAGATATGGCAGTTTGGAGGTAAGAAACGCTTGAGAAACTCAAAATTTTCGCAGTTCTGATGCTAGAAACGAATAACTGGAACGCCCTAGGGGAGAAGTACGCATACCGTTGTAATCGGGCGCGTTTCTACTTTCAGATGCAACAGAAATTTTGCGGATTGGTAAATCCGTTCGCCAGATATGGCAGTTTGGAGGTAAGAAACGCTTGAGAAACTCAAAATTTTCGCAGTTCTGATGCTCGACACGAATAAATAGAACGGCCTAGGGGAACACTACACATACCGTTGTAATCGGGCGAGTTTCTACTTTCAGATGCAACAAAAATTTTGCGGATGGTTCAATCTGTTCGCGAGGTATGGCAGTTTGGAGGTAAGAAACGCTTGAGAAACTCAAAATTTTCGCAGTTCTGATTCTCGAAACGAATAACTAGAACGGCCTAGGGGAAAACTACACCTACCGTTGTAATCGGGCGAGTTTCTACTTTCAGACGCAACAGAAATTTTGTGGATTGGTCAATCGGTTCGCGAGATATGGCAGTTTGGAGGTAAGAAACGCTTGAGAAACTCAAAATTTTCGCAGTTCTGATGATCGAAACGAATAACTGGAACGGCCTAGGCGAAAACTACACATACCGTTGTAATCGGGCGAGTTTCTACTTTCAGATGCAACAGAAATTTTGCGGATTATTCAATCCGTTCGCTAGATATGGCAGTTTGGAGGTAAGAAACGCTTGAGAAACTCAAAATTTTCGCAGTTCTGATGATCGAAACGAATAACTGGAACGGCCTAGGGGAAAACTACACATACCGTTGTAATCGGGCGAGTTTCTACTTTCAGATGCAACAGAAATTTTGCGGACTGGTCAATCCGTTCGCGAGATATGGCAGTTTGGAAGTAAGAATCGCTTGAGAAACTCCAAATTTTCGCAGTTCTGATGATCGAAACGAATAACTAGAACGGCCTAGGGGAAAACTACACATACCGTTGTAATCGGGCGAGTTTCTACTTTCAGATGCAACAGAAATTTTGCGGATTGGTCAATCCGTTCGCTAGATATGGCAGTTTGGAGGTAAGAAACGCTTGAGAAACTCAAAATTTTCGCAGTTCTGATGCTCGAAACGAGTAACTAGAACGGCCTAGGCGAAAACTACACATACCGTTGTAATCGGGCGAGTTTCTACTTTCAGATGCAACAGAAATTTTGCGGATTGGTCAATCCGTTCGCTAGTTATGGCAGTTTGGAGGTAAGAAACGCTTGAGAAACTCAAAATTTTCGCAGTTCTGATGCTCGAAACGAATAACTAGAACGGCCCAGGGGAAAACTACACATACCGTTGTAATCGGGCGAGTTTCTACTTTCAGATGCAACAGAAATTTTGCGAATTGGTCAATCCGTTCGCTAGATATGGCAGTTTGGAGGTAAGAAACGCTTGAGAAACTCAAAATTTTCGCAGTTCTGATGCTCGAAACGAATAACTAGAACGGCCTAGGGGAAAAGTACGCATACTGATGTAATCGGGCGAGTTTCTACTTTCAAATGCAAAAGAAATTTTGGGGATTGGTCAATCCGTTCGCGAGATATGGCAGTTTGGAGGTAAGAAACGCTTGAGAAACTCAAAATTTTCGCAGTTCTGATGCTCGAAACGAATAACTAGAACGACCTAGGGGAAAACTACACCTACCGTTGTAATCGGGCGAGTTTCTACTTTCAGATGCAACAGAAATTTTGCGGATTGTTCAATCCGTTCGCGAGATATGGCCGTTTGGATGTAAGAAACGCTTGAGAAACTCAAAATTTTCGCAGTTCTGATGCTCTAAACGAGTAACTAGAACGGCCTAGGGGAAAAGTACGCATACCGTTGTAATCGGGCGAGTTTCTACTTTCAGATGCAACAGAAATTTTGCGGACTGCTCAATCCGTTCGCGAGATATGGCAGTTTGGATGTAAGAAACGCTTGAGAAACTCAAAATTTTCGCAGTTCTGATGCTCGAAACGAATGACTAGAACGGCCTAGGGGAGAAGTACCCATACCGTTGTAATCGGGCGAGTTTCTACTTTCAGATGCAACAGAAATTTTGCGGATTGATCAATCCGTTCCGGAGATATGGCAGTTCCGAGATAAGATACGCTTGAGAAACTCAAAATTTTCGCAGTTCTGATGCTCGAAACGAATAACTAGAACGGCCCAGGGGAAAAGTGCGCATACCGTTGTAATCGGGCGAGTCTCTACTTTCAAATGCAACAGAAATTTTGCGGATTGGTCAATCCGTTCGCGAGATATGGCAGTTTGGAGGTAAGAAACGCTTGAGAAAGTCAAAATTTTCGCAGTTCTGATGCTCGAAACGAATAACTGGAACGGCCGAGGCGAAAACTACACATACCGTTGTAATCGGGCGAGTTTCTACTTTCAGATGCAACAGAAATTTTGCGGATTGGTCAATCCGTTCGCGAGATATGGCAGTTTGGAGGTAAGAAACGCTTGAGAAACTCAAAATTTTCGCAGTTCTGATGCTCGAAACGAATAACTAGAACGGCCTAGGGGAAAAGTACGCATACCGTTGTAATCGGGCGAGTTTCTACTTTCAGATGCAACAGAAATTTTGCGGACTGGTCAATCCGTTCGCGAGATATGGCAGTTTGGAGGTAAGAATCGCTTGAGAAACTCAAAATTTTCGAAGTTCTGATGATCGAAACGAATAACTAGAACGGCCTAGGGGAAAACTACACATACCGTTGTAATCGGGCGAGTTTCTACTTTCAGACGCAACAGAAATTTTGCGGATTGGTCAATCGGTTCGCGAGATATGGCAGTTTGGAGATAAGAAACGCTTGAGAAACTCAAAATTTTCGCAGTTCTGATTCTCGAAACGAATAACTGGAACGGCCTAGGGGAAAACTACACATACCGTTGTAATCGGGCGAGTTTCTACTTTCAGATGCAACAGAAATTTTGCGGACTGGTCAATCCGCTCGCGAGATATGGCAGTTCGGAGGTAAGAATCGCTTGAGAAACTCAAAATTTTCGCAGTTCTGATGCTCGACACGAATAACTATAACGGCCTAGGGGAAAAGTACGCATACCGTTGTAATCGGGCGAGTTTCTACTTTCAGATGCAACAGAAATTTTGCGGATCGGTCAATCCGTTCGCGAGATATGGCAGTTTGGAGGTAAGAAACGCTTGAGAAACTCAAAATTTTCGCAGTTCTGATGCTAGAAACGAATAACTGGAACGCCCTAGGGGAGAAGTACGCATACCGTTGTAATCGGGCGCGTTTCTACTTTCAGATGCAACAGAAATTTTGCGGATTGGTAAATCCGTTCGCCAGATATGGCAGTTTGGAGGTAAGAAACGCTTGAGAAACTCAAAATTTTCGCAGTTCTGATGCTCGACACGAATAAATAGAACGGCCTAGGGGAACACTACACATACCGTTGTAATCGGGCGAGTTTCTACTTTCAGATGCAACAAAAATTTTGCGGATGGTTCAATCTGTTCGCGAGGTATGGCAGTTTGGAGGTAAGAAACGCTTGAGAAACTCAAAATTTTCGCAGTTCTGATTCTCGAAGCGAATAACTAGAACGGCCTAGGGGAAAACTACACCTACCGTTGTAATCGGGCGAGTTTCTACTTTCAGACGCAACAGAAATTTTGTGGATTGGTCAATCGGTTCGCGAGATATGGCAGTTTGGAGGTAAGAAACGCTTGAGAAACTCAAAATTTTCGCAGTTCTGATGCTCGAAACGAATAACTGGAACGGCCTAGGCGAAAACTACACATACCGTTGTAATCGGGCGAGTTTCTACTTTCAGATGCAACAGAAATTTTGCGGATTATTCAATCCGTTCGCTAGATATGGCAGTTTGGAGGTAAGAAACGCTTGAGAAACTCAAAATTTTCGCAGTTCTGATGCTCGAAACGAATAACTAGAACGGCCTAGGGGAAAAGTACGCATACTGATGTAATCGGGCGAGTTTCTACTTTCAAATGCAAAAGAAATTTTGGGGATTGGTCAATCCGTTCGCGAGATATGGCAGTTTGGAGGTAAGAAACGCTTGAGAAACTCAAAATTTTCGCAGTTCTGATGCTCGAAACGAATAACTAGAACGGCCTAGGGGAAAAGTACGCATACCGTTGTAATCGGGCGAGTTTCTACTTTCAGATGCAACAGAAATTTTGCGGACTGGTCAATCCGTTCGCGAGATATGGCAGTTTGGAGGTAAGAATCACTTGAGAAACTCAAAATTTTCGCAGTTCTGATGATCGAAACGAATAACTAGAACGGCTTAGGGGAAAACTACACCTACCGTTGTAATCGGGCGAGTTTCTACTTTCAGACGCAACAGAAATTTTGCGGATTGGTCAATCGGTTCGCGAGATATGGCAGTTTGGAGATAAGAAACGCTTGAGAAACTCAAAATTTTCGCAGTTCTGATGCTCGAAACGAATAACTAGAACGACCTAGGGGAAAAGTACGCACACCGTTGTAATCGGGCGCGTTTCTACTTTCAGATGCAACAGAAATTTTGCGGATTGATCAATCCGTTAGCGAGATATGGCCGTTTGGAGATAAGAAACGCTTGAGAACCTCAAAATTTTCGCAGTTCTGGTGCTCGAAACGAGTAACTAGAACGGCCTAGGGGAAAACTACACCTACCGTTGTAATCGGGCGAGTTTCTACTTTCAGATGCAACAGAAATTTTGCGGACTGGTCAATCCGTTCGCGAGATATGGCAGTTTGGAGGTAAGAATCGCTTGAGAAACTCAAAATTTTCGCAGTTCTGATGATCGAAACGAATAACTAGAACGGCCTAGGGGAAAACTACACCTACCGTTGTTATCGGGCGAGTTTCTACTTTCAGACGCAACAGAAATTTTGCGGATCGGTCAATCGGTTCGCGAGATATGGCAGTTTGGAGATAAGAAACGCTTGAGAAACTCAAAATTTTCGCAGTTCTGATGCTCAAAACGAGTAACTAGAACGGCCTAGGGGAAAAGTACGCATACCGTTGTAATCGGGCGAGTTTCTACTTTCAGATGCAACAGAAATTTTGCGGACTGGTCAATCCGTTCGCGAGATATGGCAGTTTGGAGGTAAGAATCGCTTGAGAAACTCAAAATTTTCGAAGTTCTGATGATCGAAACGAATAACTAGAACGGCCTAGGGGAAAACTACACCTACCGTTGTAATCGGGCGAGTTTCTACTTTCAGACGCAACAGAAATTTTGCGGATTGGTCAATCGGTTCGCGACATATGGCAGTTTGGAGATAAGAAACGCTTGAGAAACTCAAAATTTTCGCAGTTCTGATTCTCGAAACGAATAACTGGAACGGCCTAGGGGAAAACTACACATACCGTTGTAATCGGGCGAGTTTCTACTTTCAGATGCAACAGAAATTTTGCGGACTGGTCAATCCGCTCGCGAGATATGGCAGTTTGGAGGTAAGAATCGCTTGAGAAACTCAAAATTTTCGCAGTTCTGATGCTCGACACGAATAACTATAACGGCCTAGGGGAAAAGTACGCATACCGTTGTAATCGGGCGAGTTTCTACTTTCAGATGCAACAGAAATTTTGCGGATCGGTCAATCCGTTCGCGAGATATGGCAGTTTGGAGGTAAGAAACGCTTGAGAAACTCAAAATTTTCGCAGTTCTGATGCTAGAAACGAATAACTGGAACGCCCTAGGGGAGAAGTACGCATACCGTTGTAATCGGGCGCGTTTCTACTTTCAGATGCAACAGAAATTTTGCGGATTGGTAAATCCGTTCGCCAGATATGGCAGTTTGGAGGTAAGAAACGCTTGAGAAACTCAAAATTTTCGCAGTTCTGATGCTCGACACGAATAAATAGAACGGCCTAGGGGAACACTACACATACCGTTGTAATCGGGCGAGTTTCTACTTTCAGATGCAACAAAAATTTTGCGGATGGTTCAATCTGTTCGCGAGGTATGGCAGTTTGGAGGTAAGAAACGCTTGAGAAACTCAAAATTTTCGCAGTTCTGATTCTCGAAACGAATAACTAGAACGGCCTAGGGGAAAACTACACCTACCGTTGTAATCGGGCGAGTTTCTACTTTCAGACGCAACAGAAATTTTGTGGATTGGTCAATCGGTTCGCGAGATATGGCAGTTTGGAGGTAAGAAACGCTTGAGAAACTCAAAATTTTCGCAGTTCTGATGCTCGAAACGAATAACTGGAACGGCCTAGGCGAAAACTACACATACCGTTGTAATCGGGCGAGTTTCTACTTTCAGATGCAACAGAAATTTTGCGGATTATTCAATCCGTTCGCTAGATATGGCAGTTTGGAGGTAAGAAACGCTTGAGAAACTCAAAATTTTCGCAGTTCTGATGCTCGAAACGAATAACTAGAACGGCCTAGGGGAAAAGTACGCATACTTATGTAATCGGGCGAGTTTCTACTTTCAAATGCAAAAGAAATTTTGGGGATTGGTCAATCCGTTCGCGAGATATGGCAGTTTGGAGGTAAGAAACGCTTGAGAAACTCAAAATTTTCGCAGTTCTGATGCTCGAAACGAATAACTAGAACGGCCTAGGGGAAAAGTACGCATACCGTTGTAATCGGGCGAGTTTCTACTTTCAGATGCAACAGAAATTTTGCGGACTGGTCAATCCGTTCGCGAGATATGGCAGTTTGGAGGTAAGAATCGCTTGAGAAACTCAAAATTTTCGCAGTTCTGATGATCGGAACGAATAACTAGAACGGCTTAGGGGAAAACTACACCTACCGTTGTAATCGGGCGAGTTTCTACTTTCAGACGCAACAGAAATTTTGCGGATTGGTCAATCGGTTCGCGAGATATGGCAGTTTGGAGATAAGAAACGCTTGAGAAACTCAAAATTTTCGCAGTTCTGATGCTCGAAACGAATAACTAGAACGACCTAGGGGAAAAGTACGCACACCGTTGTAATCGGGCGCGTTTCTACTTTCAGATGCAACAGAAATTTTGCGGATTGATCAATCCGTTAGCGAGATATGGCCGTTTGGAGATAAGAAACGCTTGAGAACCTCAAAATTTTCGCAGTTCTGGTGCTCGAAACGAGTAACTAGAACGGCCTAGGGGAAAACTACACCTACCGTTGTAATCGGGCGAGTTTCTACTTTCAGATGCAACAGAAATTTTGCGGACTGGTCAATCCGTTCGCGAGATATGGCAGTTTGGAGGTAAGAATCGCTTGAGATACTCAAAATTTTCGCAGTTCTGATGATCGAAACGAATAACTAGAACGGCCTAGGGGAAAACTACACCTACCGTTGTTATCGGGCGAGTTTCTACTTTCAGACGCAACAGAAATTTTGCGGATCGGTCAATCGGTTCGCGAGATATGGCAGTTTGGAGATAAGAAACGCTTGAGAAACTCAAAATTTTCGCAGTTCTGATGCTCAAAACGAGTAACTAGAACGGCCTAGGGGAAAAGTACGCATACCGTTGTAATCGGGCGAGTTTCTACTTTCAGATGCAACAGAAATTTTGCGGACTGGTCAATCCGTTCGCGAGATATGGCAGTTTGGAGGTAAGAAACGCTTGAGAAACTCAAAATTTTCGCAGTTCTGATGCTCGAAACGAATGACTAGAACGGCCTAGGGGAGAAGTACCCATACCGTTGTAATCGGGCGAGTTTCTACTTTCAGATGCAACAGAAATTTTGCGGATTGATCAATCCGTTCGCGAGATATGGCAGTTCCGAGATAAGATACGCTTGAGAAACTCAAAATTTTCGCAGTTCTGATGCTCGAAACGAGTAACTAGAACGGCCTAGGGGAAAAGTGCGCATACCGTTGTAATCGGGCGAGTTTCTACTTTCAGATGCAACAGAAATTTTGCGGATTGATCAATCCGTTCGCGAGATATGGCAGTTTGGAGGTAAGAAACGCTTGAGAAACTCATAATTTTCGCAGTTCTGATGCTCGAAACGAATAACTAGAACGACCTAGGGGAAAACTACACCTACCGTTGTAATCGGGCGAGTTTCTACTTTCAGATGCAACAGAAATTTTGCGGACTGGTCAATCCGTTCGCGAGATATGGCAGTTTGGAGGTAAGAAACGCTTGAGAAACTCAAAATTTTCGCAGTTCTGATGCTCGAAACGAATAACTGGAACGGCCTAGGCGAAAACTACACATACCGTTGTAATCGGGCGAGTTTCTACTTTCAGATGCAACAGAAATTTTGCGGATTGGTCAATCCGTTCGCTAGATATGGCAGTTTGGAGGTAAGAAACGCTTGAGAAACTCAAAATTTTCGCAGTTCTGATGCTCGAAACGAATAACTAGAACGGCCTAGGGGAAAAGTACGCATACTGATGTAATCGGGCGAGTTTCTACTTTCAAATGCAAAAGAAATTTTGGGGATTGGTCAATCCGTTCGCGAGATATGGCAGTTTGGAGGTAAGAAACGCTTGAGAAACTCATAATTTTCGCAGTTCTGATGCTCGAAACGAATAACTAGAACGACCTAGGGGAAAACTACACCTACCGTTGTAATCGGGCGAGTTTCTACTTTCAGATGCAACAGAAATTTTGCGGATTGGTCAATCCGTTCGCGAGATATGGCCGTTTGGATGTAAGAAACGCTTGAGAAACTCAAAATTTTCGCAGTTCTGATGCTCTAAACGAGTAACTAGAACGGCCTAGGGGAAAAGTACGCATACCGTTGTAATCTGGCGAGTTTCTACTTTCAGATGCAACAGAAATTTTGCGGACTGGTCAATCCGTTCGCGAGATATGGCAGTTTGGAGGTAAGAATCGCTTGAGAAACTCAAAATTTTCGCAGTTCTGATGCTCGAAACGAATAACTAGAACGACCTAGGGGAAAACTACACCTACCGTTGTAATCGGGCGAGTTTCTACATTCAGATGCAACAGAAATTTTGCGGATTGGTCAATCCGTTCGCGAGATATGGCCGTTTGGATGTAAGAAACGCTTGAGAAACTCAAAATTTTCGCAGTTCTGATGCTCTAAACGAGTAACTAGAACGGCCTAGGGGAAAAGTACGCATACCGTTGTAATCGGGCGAGTTTCTACTTTCAGATGCAACAGAAATTTTGCGGACTGGTCAATCCGTTCGCGAGATATGGCAGTTTGGAGGTAAGAATCGCTTGAGAAACTCAAAATTTTCGCAGTTCTGATGCTCGAAACGAATAACTAGAACGGCCTAGGGGAAAACTACACCTACAGTTGTTATCGGGCGAGTTTCTACTTTCAGACGCAACAGAAATTTTGCGGATCGGTCAATCGGTTCGCGAGATATGGCAGTTTGGAGATAAGAAACGCTTGAGAAACTCAAAATTTTCGCAGTTCTGATGCTCGAAACGAATAACTAGAACGACCTAGGGGAAAACTACACCTACCGTTGTAATCGGGCGAGTTTCTACTTTCAGATTCAACAGAAATTTTGCGGATTGATCAATCCGTTAGCGAGATATGGCCGTTTGGAGATAAGAAACGCTTGAGAACCTCAAAATTTTCGCAGTTCTGATTCTCGAAACGAATAACTGGAACGGCCTAGGGGAAAACTACACATACCGTTGTAATCGGGCGAGTTTCTACTTTCAGATGCAACAGAAATTTTGCGGACTGGTCAATCCGCTCGCGAGATATGGCAGTTTGGAGGTAAGAATCGCTTGAGAAACTCAAAATTTTCGCAGTTCTGATGCTCGACACGAATAACTATAACGGCCTAGGGGAAAACTACACATACCGTTGTAATCGGGCGAGTTTCTACTTTCAGATGCAACAGAAATTTTGCGGATCGGTCAATCCGTTCGCGAGATATGGCAGTTTGGAGGTAAGAAACGCTTGAGAAACTCAAAATTTTCGCAGTTCTGATGCTAGAAACGAATAACTGGAACGCCCTAGGGGAGAAGTACGCATACCGTTGTAATCGGGCGCGTTTCTACTTTCAGATGCAACAGAAATTTTGCGGATTGGTAAATCCGTTCGCCAGATATGGCAGTTTGGAGGTAAGAAACGCTTGAGAAACTCAAAATTTTCGCAGTTCTGATGCTCGACACGAATAAATAGAACGGCCTAGGGGAAAACTACACATACCGTTGTAATCGGGCGAGTTCCTACTTTCAGATGCAACAAAAATTTTGCGGATGGTTCAATCTGTTCGCGAGATATGGCAGTTTGGAGGTAAGAAACGCTTGAGAAACTCAAAATTTTCGCAGTTCTGATGCTCGAAACGAATAACTATAACGGCCTAGGGGAAAACTACACCTACCGTTGTAATCGGGCGAGTTTCTACTTTCAGATGCAACAGAAATTTTGCGGATTGATCAATCCGTTCGCGAGATATGGCAGTTTGGAGATAAGAAACGCTTTAGAAACTCAAAATTTTCGCAGTTCTGATGCTCGAAACGAATAACTAGAACGGCCCAGGGGAAAAGTGCGCATACCGTTGTAATCGGGCGAGTCTCTACTTTCAAATGCAACAGAAATTTTGCGGATTGGTCAATCCGTTCGCGAGATATGGCAGTTTGGAGGTAAGAAACGCTTGAGAAACTCAAAATTTTCCCAGTTCTGATGCTCGAAACGAATAACTGGAACGGCCCAGGCGAAAACTACACACCGTTGTAATCGGGCGAGTTTCTACTTTCAGATGCAACAGAAATTTTGCGGATTGGTCAATCCGTTCGCTAGATATGACAGTTTGGAGGTAAGAAACGCTTGAGAAACTCAAAATTTTCGCAGTTCTGATGCTCGAAACGAATGACTAGAACTGCCTAGGGGAGAAATACGCATACCGTTGTAATCGGGCGAGATTCTACTTTCAGATGCAACAGAAATTTTGCGGATCGGTCAATCCGTTCGCGAGATATGGCAGTTTGGAAGTAAGAAGCGCCAGAGAAACTCAAAATTTTCGCAGTTCTGATGCTCGAAACGAATAAGTAGAACGGCCTAGGGGAAAAGTACGCATACTGATGCAATCGGGCGAGTTTCTACTTTCAAATGCAAAAGAAATTTTGGGGATTGGTCAATCCGTTCGCGAGATATGGCAGTTTGGAGGTAAGAAACGCTAGAGAAACTCAAAATTTTCGCAGTTCTGATGCTCGGAACGAATAACTGGAACGGGGTAGGGGAAAACTACACATACCGTTGTAATCGGGCGTGTTTCTACTTTCAGATGCAACAGAAATTTTGCGGATTGATCAATCCGTTAGCGAGATATGGCCGTTTGGAGATAAGAAACGCTTGAGAACCTCAAAATTTTCGCAGTTCTGGTGCTCGAAACGAGTAACTAGAACGGCCTAGGGGAAAACTACACCTACCGTTGTAATCGGGCGAGTTTCTACTTTCAGATGCAACAGAAATTTTGCGGACTGGTCAATCCGCTCGCGAGATATGGCAGTTTGGAGGTAAGAATCGCTTGAGAAACTCAAAATTTTCGCAGTTCTGATGCTCGACACGAATAACTATAACGGCCTAGGGGAAAACTACACATACCGTTGTAATCGGGCGAGTTTCTACTTTCAGATGCAACAGAAATTTTGCGGATCGGTCAATCCGTTCGCGAGATATGGCAGTTTGGAGGTAAGAAACGCTTGAGAAACTCAAAATTTTCGCAGTTCTGATGCTAGAAACGAATAACTGGAACGCCCTAGGGGAGAAGTACGCATACCGTTGTAATCGGGCGCGTTTCTACTTTCAGATGCAACAGAAATTTTGCGGATTGGTAAATCCGTTCGCCAGATATGGCAGTTTGGAGGTAAGAAACGCTTGAGAAACTCAAAATTTTCGCTGTTCTGATGCTCGACACGAATAAATAGAACGGCCTAGGGGAAAACTACACATACCGTTGTAATCGGGCGAGTTCCTACTTTCAGATGCAACAAAAATTTTGCGGATGGTTCAATCTGTTCGCGAGATATGGCAGTTTGGAGGTAAGAAACGCTTGAGAAACTCAAAATTTTCGCAGTTCTGATGCTCGAAACGAATAACTATAACGGCCTAGGGGAAAACTACACCTACCGTTGTAATCGGGCGAGTTTCTACTTTCAGATGCAACAGAAATTTTGCGGATTGATCAATCCGTTCGCGAGATATGGCAGTTTGGAGATAAGAAACGCTTTAGAAACTCAAAATTTTCGCAGTTCTGATGCTCGAAACGAATAACTAGAACGGCCCAGGGGAAAAGTGCGCATACCGTTGTAATCGGGCGAGTCTCTACTTTCAAATGCAACAGAAATTTTGCGGATTGGTCAATCCGTTCGCGAGATATGGCAGTTTGGAGGTAAGAAACGCTTGAGAAACTCAAAATTTTCCCAGTTCTGATGCTCGAAACGAATAACTGGAACGGCCCAGGCGAAAACTACACACCGTTGTAATCGGGCGAGTTTCTACTTTCAGATGCAACAGAAATTTTGCGGATTGGTCAATCCGTTCGCTAGATATGACAGTTTGGAGGTAAGAAACGCTTGAGAAACTCAAAATTTTCGCAGTTCTGATGCTCGAAACGAATGACTAGAACTGCCTAGGGTAGAAATACGCATACCGTTGTAATCGGGCGAGATTCTACTTTCAGATGCAACAGAAATTTTGCGGATCGGTCAATCCGTTCGCGAGATATGGCAGTTTGGAAGTAAGAAGCGCCAGAGAAACTCAAAATTTTCGCAGTTCTGATGCTCGAAACGAATAAGTAGAACGGCCTAGGGGAAAAGTACGCATACTGATGCAATCGGGCGAGTTTCTACTTTCAAATGCAAAAGAAATTTTGGGGATTGGTCAATCCGTTCGCGAGATATGGCAGTTTGGAGGTAAGAAACGCTAGAGAAACTCAAAATTTTCGCAGTTCTGATGCTAGAAACGAATAACTGGAACGCCCTAGGGGAGAAGTACGCATACCGTTGTAATCGGGCGCGTTTCTACTTTCAGATGCAACAGAAATTTTGCGGATTGGTAAATCCGTTCGCCAGATATGGCAGTTTGGAGGTAAGAAACGCTTGAGAAACTCAAAATTTTCGCAGTTCTGATGCTCGACACGAATAAATAGAACGGCCTAGGGGAAAACTACACATACCGTTGTAATCGGGCGAGTTCCTACTTTCAGATGCAACAAAAATTTTGCGGATGGTTCAATCTGTTCGCGAGATATGGCAGTTTGGAGGTAAGAAACGCTTGAGAAACTCAAAATTTTCGCAGTTCTGATGCTCGAAACGAATAACTATAACGGCCTAGGGGAAAACTACACCTACCGTTGTAATCGGGCGAGTTTCTACTTTCAGATGCAACAGAAATTTTGCGGATTGATCAATCCGTTCGCGAGATATGGCAGTTTGGAGATAAGAAACGCTTTAGAAACTCAAAATTTTCGCAGTTCTGATGCTCAAAACGAATAACTAGAACGGCCCAGGGGAAAAGTGCGCATACCGTTGTAATCGGGCGAGTCTCTACTTTCAAATGCAACAGAAATTTTGCGGATTGGTCAATCCGTTCGCGAGATATGGCAGTTTGGAGGTAAGAAACGCTTGAGAAACTCAAAATTTTCCCAGTTCTGATGCTCGAAACGAATAACTGGAACGGCCCAGGCGAAAACTACACACCGTTGTAATCGGGCGAGTTTCTACTTTCAGATGCAACAGAAATTTTGCGGATTGGTCAATCCGTTCGCTAGATATGACAGTTTGGAGGTAAGAAACGCTTGAGAAACTCAAAATTTTCGCAGTTCTGATGCTCGAAACGAATGACTAGAACTGCCTAGGGGAGAAATACGCATACCGTTGTAATCGGGCGAGATTCTACTTTCAGATGCAACAGAAATTTTGCGGATCGGTCAATCCGTTCGCGAGATATGGCAGTTTGGAAGTAAGAAGCGCCAGAGAAACTCAAAATTTTCGCAGTTCTGATGCTCGAAACGAATAAGTAGAACGGCCTAGGGGAAAAGTACGCATACTGATGCAATCGGGCGAGTTTCTACTTTCAAATGCAAAAGAAATTTTGGGGATTGGTCAATCCGTTCGCGAGATATGGCAGTTTGGAGGTAAGAAACGCTAGAGAAACTCAAAATTTTCGCAGTTCTGATGCTCGGAACGAATAACTGGAACGGGGTAGGGGAAAACTACACATACCGTTGTAATCGGGCGTGTTTCTACTTTCAGATGCAACAGAAATTTTGCGGATTGATCAATCCGTTAGCGAGATATGGCCGTTTGGAGATAAGAAACGCTTGAGAACCTCAAAATTTTCGCAGTTCTGGTGCTCGAAACGAGTAACTAGAACGGCCTAGGGGAAAACTACACCTACCGTTGTAATCGGGCGAGTTTCTACTTTCAGATGCAACAGAAATTTTGCGGACTGGTCAATCCGCTCGCGAGATATGGCAGTTTGGAGGTAAGAATCGCTTGAGAAACTCAAAATTTTCGCAGTTCTGATGCTCGACACGAATAACTATAACGGCCTAGGGGAAAACTACACATACCGTTGTAATCGGGCGAGTTTCTACTTTCAGATGCAACAGAAATTTTGCGGATCGGTCAATCCGTTCGCGAGATATGGCAGTTTGGAGGTAAGAAACGCTTGAGAAACTCAAAATTTTCGCAGTTCTGATGCTAGAAACGAATAACTGGAACGCCCTAGGGGAGAAGTACGCATACCGTTGTAATCGGGCGCGTTTCTACTTTCAGATGCAACAGAAATTTTGCGGATTGGTAAATCCGTTCGCCAGATATGGCAGTTTGGAGGTAAGAAACGCTTGAGAAACTCAAAATTTTCGCAGTTCTGATGCTCGACACGAATAAATAGAACGGCCTAGGGGAAAACTACACATACCGTTGTAATCGGGCGAGTTCCTACTTTCAGATGCAACAAAAATTTTGCGGATGGTTCAATCTGTTCGCGAGATATGGCAGTTTGGAGGTAAGAAACGCTTGAGAAACTCAAAATTTTCGCAGTTCTGATGCTCGAAACGAATAACTATAACGGCCTAGGGGAAAACTACACCTACCGTTGTAATCGGGCGAGTTTCTACTTTCAGATGCAACAGAAATTTTGCGGATTGATCAATCCGTTCGCGAGATATGGCAGTTTGGAGATAAGAAACGCTTTAGAAACTCAAAATTTTCGCAGTTCTGATGCTCGAAACGAATAACTAGAACGGCCCAGGGGAAAAGTGCGCATACCGTTGTAATCGGGCGAGTCTCTACTTTCAAATGCAACAGAAATTTTGCGGATTGGTCAATCCGTTCGCGAGATATGGCAGTTTGGAGGTAAGAAACGCTTGAGAAACTCAAAATTTTCCCAGTTCTGATGCTCGAAACGAATAACTGGAACGGCCCAGGCGAAAACTACACACCGTTGTAATCGGGCGAGTTTCTACTTTCAGATGCAACAGAAATTTTGCGGATTGGTCAATCCGTTCGCTAGATATGACAGTTTGGAGATAAGAAACGCTTGAGAAACTCAAAATTTTCGCAGTTCTGATGCTCGAAACGAATGACTAGAACTGCCTAGGGGAGAAATACGCATACCGTTGTAATCGGGCGAGATTCTACTTTCAGATGCAACAGAAATTTTGCGGATCGGTCAATCCGTTCGCGAGATATGGCAGTTTGGAAGTAAGAAGCGCCAGAGAAACTCAAAATTTTCGCAGTTCTGATGCTCGAAACGAATAAGTAGAA
This sequence comes from Ptiloglossa arizonensis, assembly GCF_051014685.1. Lineage (NCBI taxonomy): Eukaryota > Metazoa > Arthropoda > Insecta > Hymenoptera > Colletidae > Ptiloglossa > Ptiloglossa arizonensis. The sequence goes on along the minus strand of NW_027478460.1, from coordinate 1,277,740 downwards.
CGGCCTAGGGGAAAAGTACGCATACTGATGCAATCGGGCGAGTTTCTACTTTCAAATGCAAAAGAAATTTTGGGGATTGGTCAATCCGTTCGCGAGATATGGCAGTTTGGAGGTAAGAAACGCTAGAGAAACTCAAAATTTTCGCAGTTCTGATGCTCGGAACGAATAACTGGAACGGGGTAGGGGAAAACTACACATACCGTTGTAATCGGGCGTGTTTCTACTTTCAGATGCAACAGAAATTTTGCGGATTGGTCAATCCGTTCGCGAGATATGGCAGTTTGGAGGTAAGAAACGCTTGAGAAACTCAAAATTTTCGCAGTTCTGATGCTCGAAACGAATAACTAGAACGGCCTAGGGGAAAAGTACGCATACCGTTGTAATCGGGCGAGTTTCTACTTTCAGATGCAACAGAAATTTTGCGGACTGGTCAATCCGTTCGCGAGATATGGCAGTTTGGAGGTAAGAATCGCTTGAGAAACTCAAAATTTTCGCAGTTCTGATGATCGAAACGAATAACTAGAACGGCTTAGGGGAAAACTACACCTACCGTTGTAATCGGGCGAGTTTCTACTTTCAGACGCAACAGAAATTTTGCGGATTGGTCAATCGGTTCGCGAGATATGGCAGTTTGGAGATAAGAAACGCTTGAGAAACTCAAAATTTTCGCAGTTCTGATGCTCAAAACGAGTAACTAGAACGGCCTAGGGGAAAAGTACGCATACCGTTGTAATCGGGCGAGTTTCTACTTTCAGATGCAACAGAAATTTTGCGGACTGGTCAATCCGTTCGCGAGATATGGCAGTTTGGAGGTAAGAAACGCTTGAGAAACTCAAAATTTTCGCAGTTCTGATGCTCGAAACGAATGACTAGAACGGCCTAGGGGAGAAGTACCCATACCGTTGTAATCGGGCGAGTTTCTACTTTCAGATGCAACAGAAATTTTGCGGATTGATCAATCCGTTCGCGAGATATGGCAGTTCCGATATAAGATACGCTTGAGAAACTCAAAATTTTCGCAGTTCTGATGCTCGAAACGAGTAACTAGAACGGCCTAGGGGAAAAGTGCGCATACCGTTGTAATCGGGCGAGTTTCTACTTTCAGATGCAACAGAAATTTTGCGGATTGATCAATCCGTTCGCGAGGTATGGCAGTTTGGAGGTAAGAAACGCTTGAGAAACTCATAATTTTCGCAGTTCTGATGCTCGAAACGAATAACTAGAACGACCTAGGGGAAAACTACACCTACCGTTGTAATCGGGCGAGTTTCTACTTTCAGATGCAACAGAAATTTTGCGGACTGGTCAATCCGTTCGCGAGATATGGCAGTTTGGAGGTAAGAAACGCTTGAGAAACTCAAAATTTTCGCAGTTCTGATGCTCGAAACGAATAACTGGAACGGCCTAGGCGAAAACTACACATACCGTTGTAATCGGGCGAGTTTCTACTTTCAGATGCAACAGAAATTTTGCGGATTGGTCAATCCGTTCGCTAGATATGGCAGTTTGGAGGTAAGAAACGCTTGAGAAACTCAAAATTTTCGCTGTTCTGATGCTCGAAACGAATAACTAGAACGGCCTAGGGGAAAAGTACGCATACTGATGTAATCGGGCGAGTTTCTACTTTCAAATGCAAAAGAAATTTTGGGGATTGGTCAATCCGTTCGCGAGATATGGCAGTTTGGAGGTAAGAAACGCTTGAGAAACTCATAATTTTCGCAGTTCTGATGCTCGAAACGAATAACTAGAACGACCTAGGGGAAAACTACACCTACCGTTGTAATCGGGCGAGTTTCTACTTTCAGATGCAACAGAAATTTTGCGGATTGGTCAATCCGTTCGCGAGATATGGCCGTTTGGATGTAAGAAACGCTTGAGAAACTCAAAATTTTCGCAGTTCTGATGCTCTAAACGAGTAACTAGAACGGCCTAGGGGAAAAGTACGCATACCGTTGTAATCTGGCGAGTTTCTACTTTCAGATGCAACAGAAATTTTGCGGACTGGTCAATCCGTTCGCGAGATATGGCAGTTTGGAGGTAAGAATCGCTTGAGAAACTCAAAATTTTCGCAGTTCTGATGCTCGAAACGAATAACTAGAACGGCCAAGGGGAAAACTACACCTACCGTTGTTATCGGGCGAGTTTCTACTTTCAGACGCAACAGAAATTTTGCGGATCGGTCAATCGGTTCGCGAGATATGGCAGTTTGGAGATAAGAAACGCTTGAGAAACTCAAAATTTTCGCAGTTCTGATGCTCGAAACGAATAACTAGAACGACCTAGGGGAAAACTACACCTACCGTTGTAATCGGGCGAGTTTCTACTTTCAGATTCAACAGAAATTTTGCGGATTGGTAAATCCGTTCGCCAGATATGGCAGTTTGGAGGTAAGAAACGCTTGAGAAACTCAAAATTTTCGCAGTTCTGATGCTCGACACGAATAAATAGAACGGCCTAGGGGAAAACTACACATACCGTTGTAATCGGGCGAGTTCCTACTTTCAGATGCAACAAAAATTTTGCGGATGGTTCAATCTGTTCGCGAGATATGGCAGTTTGGAGGTAAGAAACGCTTGAGAAACTCAAAATTTTCGCAGTTCTGATGCTCGAAACGAATAACTATAACGGCCTAGGGGAAAACTACACCTACCGTTGTAATCGGGCGAGTTTCTACTTTCAGATGCAACAGAAATTTTGCGGATTGATCAATCCGTTCGCGAGATATGGCAGTTTGGAGATAAGAAACGCTTTAGAAACTCAAAATTTTCGCAGTTCTGATGCTCGAAACGAATGACTAGAACTGCCTAGGGGAGAAATACGCATACCGTTGTAATCGGGCGAGATTCTACTTTCAGATGCCACAGAAATTTTGCGGATCGGTCAATCCGTTCGCGAGATATGGCAGTTTGGAAGTAAGAAGCGCCAGAGAAACTCAAAATTTTCGCAGTTCTGATGCTCGAAACGAATAAGTAGAACGGCCTAGGGGAAAAGTACGCATACTGATGCAATCGGGCGAGTTTCTACTTTCAAATGCAAAAGAAATTTTGGGGATTGGTCAATCCGTTCGCGAGATATGGCAGTTTGGAGGTAAGAAACGCTAGAGAAACTCAAAATTTTCGCAGTTCTGATGCTCGGAACGAATAACTGGAACGGGGTAGGGGAAAACTACACATACCGTTGTAATCGGGCGTGTTTCTACTTTCAGATGCAACAGAAATTTTGCGGATTGGTCAATCCGTTCGCGAGATGTGGCAGTTTGGATGTAAAAAACGCTTGAGGAACTCAAATTTTCGCAGTTCTGATGCTCGAAACGAATAACTAGAACGGCCTAGGGGAGAAGCTCGAATACCGTTGTAATCGGGCGAGTTTCTACTTTCAGATGCAACAGAAATTTTGCGGATTGATCAATCCGTTCGCGAGATATGGCAGTTTGGAGATAAGAAACGCTTGAGAAACTCAAAATTTTCGCAGTTCTGATGCTCGAAACGAATAACTGGAGCGGCCTAGGGGAAAACTACACATACCGTTGTAATCGGGCGAGTTTCTACTTTCAGATGCAACAGAAATTTTGCGGATTGGTCAATCCGTTCGCGAGATATGGCAGTTTGGAGGTAAGAAACGCTTGAGAAACTCAAAATTTTCGCAGTTCTGATGCTCGACACGAATAACCATAACGGCCTAGGGGAAAACTACACCTACCGTTGTAATCGGGCGAGTTTCTACTTTCAAATGCAACAGAAATTTTGCGGATTGGTCAATCCGTTCGCGAGATATGGCAGTTTGGAGGTAAGAAACGCTTGAGAAACTCAAAATTTTCACAGTTCTGATTCTCGAAACGAATAACTAGAACGGCCTAGGGGAAAAGTGCGCATACCGTTGTAATCGGGCGAGTTTCTACTTTCAGATGCAACAGAAATTTTGCGGACAGGTCAATCCGCTCGCGAGATATGGCAGTTTGGAGGTAAGAATCGCTTGAGAAACTCAAAATTTTCGCAGTTCTGATGATCGAAACGAATAACTAGAACGGCCTACGGGAAAACTACGCCTACCGTTGTAATCGGGCGAGTTTCTACTTTCAGATGCAACAGAAATTTTGTGGATTGATCAATCCGTTCGCGAGATATGGCCGTTTGGAGATAAGAAACGCTTGAGAACCTCAAAATTTTCGCAGTTCTGATGCTCGAAACGAGTAACTAGAACGGCCGAGGGGAAAAGTACGCATACCGTTGTAATCGGGCAAGTTTCTACTTTCAGATGCAACAGAAATTTTGCGGATTGGTCAATCCGTTCGCGAGATATGGCAGTTTGGAGGTAAGAAACGCTTGAGAAACTCAAAATTTTCGCAGTTCTGATGCTCGAAACGAATAACTGGAACGCCCTAGGGGAAAACTACACATACCGTTGTAATCGGGCGAGTTTCTACTTTCTGATGCAACAGAAATTTTGCGGATTGGTCAATCCGTTCGCGAGATATGGCAGTTTGGAGGTAAGAAACACTTGAGAAACTCAAAATTTGCGCAGTTCTGATGCTCGAAACGAATAACTAGAACGGCCTAGGGGAAAAGAGCGCATAGCGTTGTAATCGGTCGAGTTTCTACTTTCAGATGCAATAGAAATTTTGCGGATCGGTCAATACGTTCGCGAGATATGGCAGTTTGGATGTAAGAAACGCTTGAGAAACTCAAAATTTACGCAGTTCTGATGCTCGAAACGAATAACTGGAACGGCCTAGGGGAAAACTACACATACAGTTTTAATCGGGCGAGTCTCTACTTTCAGATGCAACAGAAGTTTTGCTGATTGGTCAATTAGTTCGCGAGATATGGCACTTTGGAGGTAAGAAACGCTTGAGAAACTCAAAATTTTCGCAGTTCTGATGATCGAAACGAATAACTAGAACGGCCTACGGGAAAACTACACCTACCGTTGTAATCGGGCGAGTTTCTACTTTCAGATGCAACAGAAATTTTGCGGATTGATCAATCCGTTCGCGAGATATGGCCGTTTGGAGATAAGAAACGCTTGAGAACCTCAAAATTTTCGCAGTTCGGATGCTCGAAACGAGTAACTAGAACGGCCGAGGGGAAAAGTACGCATACCGTTGTAATCGGGCGAGTTTCTACTTTCAGATGCAACAGAAATTTTGCGAATTGGTCAATCCGTTCGCGAAATATGGCAGTTTGGAGGTAAGAAACGCTTGAGAAACTCAAAATTTTCGCAGTTCTGATGCTCGAAACGAATAACAGGAACGCCCTAGTGGAAAACTACACATACCGTTGTAATCGGGCGAGTTTCTACTTTCAGATGCAACAGAAATTTTGCAGATTGGTCAAACCGTTCGCGAGATATGGCAGTTTGGAGGTAAGAAACACTTGAGAAACTCAAAATTTTCGCAGTTCTGATGCTCGAAACGATTAACTAGAACGGCCTAGGGGAAAACTACACATACAGTTTTAATCGGGCGAGTCCCTACTTTCAGATGCAACAGAAGTTTTGCGGATTGGTCAATTAGTTCGCGAGATATGGCACTTTGGATGTAAGAAACGCTTGAGAAACTCAAAATTTTCGCAGTTCTGATGCTCGAAACGAAAAACTAGAACGGCCTAGGGGAAAAGTGCGCATACCGTTGTAATCGGGCGAGTTTCTACTTTCAGATGCAACAGAAATTTTTCGGATTGATCAATCCGTTCGCGAGATATGGCAGTTCGGAGATAAGAAACGCTTGAGAAACTCAAAATTTTCGCAGTTCTGATGCTCGAAACGAGAAACTAGAACGGCCTAGGGGAAAAGTACGCATACCGTTGTAATCGGGCGAGCTTCTACTTTCAGATGCAACAGAAAGTTTGCGGATTGATCATTCCGTTCGCGAGATATGGCAGTTTGGATGTAAGAAACGCTTGAGAAACTCAAAATTTTCGCAGTTCTGATGCTCGAAACGATTAACTAGAACGGCCTAGGGGAAAACTACACATACAGTTTTAATCGGGCGAGTCCCTACTTTCAGATGCAACAGAAGTTTTGCGGATTGGTCAATTAGTTCGCGAGATATGGCACTTTGGAGGTAAGAAACGCTTGAGAAACTCAAAATTTTCGCAGTTCTGATGCTCGAAACGAATAACTAGAACGGCCTAGGGGAAAAGTGCGCATACCGTTGTAATCGGGCGAGTTTCTACTTTCAGATGCAACAGAAATATTTCGGATTGATCAATCCGTTCGCGAGATATGGCAGTTCGGAGATAAGAAACGCTTGAGAAACTCAAAATTTTCGCAGTTCTGATGCTCGAAACGAGAAACTAGAACGGCCTAGGGGAAAAGTACGCATACCGTTGTAATCGGGCGAGCTTCTACTTTCTGATGCAACAGAAAGTTTGCGGATTGATCATTCCGTTCGCGAGATATGGCAGTTTGGATGTAAGAAACGCTTGAGAAACTCAAAATTTTCGCAGTTCTGATGCTCGAAACGATTAACTAGAACGGCCTAGGGGAAAACTACACATACAGTTTTAATCGGGCGAGTCCCTACTTTCAGATGCAACAGAAGTTTTGCGGATTGGTCAATTAGTTCGCGAGATATGGCACTTTGGAGGTAAGAAACGCTTGAGAAACTCAAAATTTTCGCAGTTCTGATGCTCGAAACGAATAACTAGAACGGCCTAGGGGAAAAGTGCGCATACCGTTGTAATCGGGCGAGTTTCTACTTTCAGATGCAACAGAAATATTTCGGATTGATCAATCCGTTCGCGAGATATGGCAGTTCGGAGATAAGAAACGCTTGAGAAACTCAAAATTTTCGCAGTTCTGATGCTCGAAACGAGAAACTAGAACGGCCTAGGGGAAAAGTACGCATACCGTTGTAATCGGGCGAGCTTCTACTTTCAGATGCAACAGAAAGTTTGCGGATTGATCATTCCGTTCGCGAGATATGGCAGTTTGGATGTAAGAAACGCTTGAGAAACTCAAAATTTTCGCAGTTCTGATGCTCGAAACGATTAACTAGAACGGCCTAGGGGAAAACTACACATACAGTTTTAATCGGGCGAGTCCCTACTTTCAGATGCAACAGAAGTTTTGCGGATTGGTCAATTAGTTCGCGAGATATGGCACTTTGGAGGTAAGAAACGCTTGAGAAACTCAAAATTTTCGCAGTTCTGATGCTCGAAACGAATAACTAGAACGGCCTAGGGGAAAAGTGCGCATACCGTTGTAATCGGGCGAGTTTCTACTTTCAGATGCAACAGAAATATTTCGGATTGATCAATCCGTTCGCGAGATATGGCAGTTCGGAGATAAGAAACGCTTGAGAAACTCAAAATTTTCGCAGTTCTGATGCTCGAAACGAGAAACTAGAACGGCCTAGGGGAAAAGTACGCATACCGTTGTAATCGGGCGAGCTTCTACTTTCAGATGCAACAGAAAGTTTGCGGATTGATCATTCCGTTCGCGAGATATGGCAGTTTGGATGTAAGAAACGCTTGAGAAACTCAAAATTTTCGCAGTTCTGATGCTCGAAACGAATAACTAGAACGGCCTAGGGGAAAAGTGCGCATACCGTTGTAATCGGGCGAGTTTCTACTTTCAGATGCAACAGAAATTTTTCGGATTGATCTATCCGTTCGCGAGATATGGCAGTTTGGAGATAAGAAACGCTTTAGAAACTCAAAATTTTCGCAGTTCTGATTCTCGAAACGAATAACTAGAACGGCCTAGGGGAAAACTACACCTACCGTTGTAATCGGGCGAGTTTCTACTTTCAGACGCAACAGAAATTTTGCGGATTGGTCAATCGGTTCGCGAGATATGGCAGTTTGGAGGTAAGAAACGCTTGAGAAACTCAAAATTTTCGCAGTTCTGATGCTCGAAACGAATAACTAGAACGGCCTAGGGTAAAACTACACGTACCGTTGTAATCGGGCGAGTTTCTACTTTCAGATGCAAAAGAAATTTTGCGGATTGATCAATCCGTTCGCGAGATATGGCAGTTTGGAGATAAGAAACGCTTGAGAAACTCAAAATTTTCGCAGTTCTGAGTCTCGAAACGAGTAACTAGAACGGCCTACGGGAAAAGTACGCATGCCGTTGTAATCGGGCGAGTTTCTACTTTCAGATGCAACAGAAATTTTGCGGATTGGTCAATCCGTTCGCGAGATATGGCAGTTTGGAGGTAAGAAACGCTTGAGAAACTCAAAATTTTCGCAGTTCTGATGCTCGACACGAATAACCATAACGGCCTAGGGGAAAACTACACCTACCGTTGTAATCGGGCGAGTTTCTACTTTCAAATGCAACAGAAATTTTGCGGATTGGTCAATCCGTTCTCGAGATATGGCAGTTTGGAGGTAAGAAACGCTTGAGAAACTCAAAATTTTCGCAGTTCTGATGCTCGAAACGAATAACTGGAACGGCCTACGGGAAAACTACACATACAGTTTTAATCGGGCGAGTCTCTACTTTCAGATGCAACAGAAGTTTTGCTGATTGGTCAATTAGTTCGCGAGATATGGCACTTTGGAGGTAAGAAACGCTTGAGAAACTCAAAATTTTCGCAGTTCTGATGATCGAAACGAATAACTAGAACGGCCTACGGGAAAACTACACCTACCGTTGTAATCGGGCGAGTTTCTACTTTCAGATGCAACAGAAATTTTGCGGATTGATCAATCCGTTCGCGAGATATGGCCGTTTGGAGATAAGAAACGCTTGAGAACCTCAAAATTTTCGCAGTTCGGATGCTCGAAACGAGTAACTAGAACGGCCGAGGGGAAAAGTACGCATACCGTTGTAATCGGGCGAGTTTCTACTTTCAGATGCAACAGAAATTTTGCGAATTGGTCAATCCGTTCGCGAAATATGGCAGTTTGGAGGTAAGAAACTCTTGAGAAACTCAAAATTTTCGCAGTTCTGATGCTCGAAACGAATAACAGGAACGCCCTAGTGGAAAACTACACATACCGTTGTAATCGGGCGAGTTTCTACTTTCAGATGCAACAGAAATTTTGCAGATTGGTCAATCCGTTCGCGAGATATGGCAGTTTGGAGGTAAGAAACACTTGAGAAACTCAAAATTTTCGCAGTTCTGATGCTCGAAACGATTAACTAGAACGGCCTAGGGGAAAACTACACATACAGTTTTAATCGGGCGAGTCCCTACTTTCAGATGCAACAGAAGTTTTGCGGATTGGTCAATTAGTTCGCGAGATATGGCACTTTGGAGGTAAGAAACGCTTGAGAAACTCAAAATTTTCGCAGTTCTGATGCTCGAAACGAATAACTAGAAAGGCCTAGGGGAAAAGTGCGCATACCGTTGTAATCGGGCGAGTTTCTACTTTCAGATGCAACAGAAATTTTTCGGATTGATCAATCCGTTCGCGAGATATGGCAGTTCGGAGATAAGAAACGCTTGAGAAACTCAAAATTTTCGCAGTTCTGATGCTCGAAACGAGAAACTAGAACGGCCTAGGGGAAAAGTACGCATACCGTTGTAATCGGGCGAGCTTCTACTTTCAGATGCAACAGAAAGTTTGCGGATTGATCATTCCGTTCGCGAGATATGGCAGTTTGGATGTAAGAAACGCTTGAGAAACTCAAAATTTTCGCAGTTCTGATGCCCGAAACGAATAACTAGAACGGCCTAGGGGAAAACTACACATACAGTTTTAATCGGGCGAGTCCCTACTTACAGATGCAACAGAAGTTTTGCGGATTGGTCAATTAGTTCGCGAGATATGGCACTTTGGAGGTAAGAAACGCTTGAGAAACTCAAAATTTTCGCAGTTCTGATGCTCGAAACGAATAACTAGAACGGCCTAGGGGAAAAGTGCGCATACCGTTGTAATCGGGCGAGTTTCTACTTTCAGATGCAACAGAAATTTTTCGGATTGATCAATCCGTTCGCGAGATATGGCAGTTCGGAGATAAGAAACGCTTGAGAAACTCAAAATTTTCGCAGTTCTGATGCTCGAAACGAGAAACTAGAACGGCCTAGGGGAAAAGTACGCATACCGTTGTAATCGGGCGAGCTTCTACTTTCAGATGCAACAGAAAGTTTGCGGATTGATCATTCCGTTCGCGAGATATGGCAGTTTGGATGTAAGAAACGCTTGAGAAACTCAAAATTTTCGCAGTTCTGATGCTCGAAACGATTAACTAGAACGGCCTAGGGGAAAACTACACATACAGTTTTAATCGGGCGAGTCCCTACTTTCAGATGCAACAGAAGTTTTGCGGATTGGTCAATTAGTTCGCGAGATATGGCACTTTGGAGGTAAGAAACGCTTGAGAAACTCAAAATTTTCGCAGTTCTGATGCTCGAAACGAATAACTAGAACGGCCTAGGGGAAAAGTGCGCATACCGTTGTAATCGGGCGAGTTTCTACTTTCAGATGCAACAGAAATATTTCGGATTGATCAATCCGTTCGCGAGATATGGCAGTTCGGAGATAAGAAACGCTTGAGAAACTCAAAATTTTCGCAGTTCTGATGCTCGAAACGAGAAACTAGAACGGCCTAGGGGAAAAGTACGCATACCGTTGTAATCGGGCGAGCTTCTACTTTCAGATGCAACAGAAAGTTTGCGGATTGATCATTCCGTTCGCGAGATATGGCAGTTTGGATGTAAGAAACGCTTGAGAAACTCAAAATTTTCGCAGTTCTGATGCTCGAAACGAATAACTAGAACGGCCTAGGGGAAAAGTGCGCATACCGTTGTAATCGAGCGAGTTTCTACTTTCAGATGCAACAGAAATTTTTCGGATTGATCTATCCGTTCGCGAGATATGGCAGTTTGGAGATAAGAAACGCTTTAGAAACTCAAAATTTTCGCAGTTCTGATTCTCGAAACGAATAACTAGAACGGCCTAGGGGAAAACTACACCTACCGTTGTAATCGGGCGAGTTTCTACTTTCAGACGCAACAGAAATTTTGCGGATTGGTCAATCGGTTCGCGAGATATGGCAGTTTGGAGGTAAGAAACGCTTGAGAAACTCAAAATTTTCGCAGTTCTGATGCTCGAAACGAATAACTAGAACGGCCTAGGGTAAAACTACACGTACCGTTGTAATCGGGCGAGTTTCTACTTTCAGATGCAAAAGAAATTTTGCGGATTGATCAATCCGTTCGCGAGATATGGCAGTTTGGAGATAAGAAACGCTTGAGAAACTCAAAATTTTCGCAGTTCTGAGGCTCGAAACGAGTAACTAGAACGGCCTACGGGAAAAGTACGCATAGCGTTGTAATCGGGCGAGTTTCTACTTTCAGATGCAACAGAAATTTTGCGGATTGGTCAATCCGTTCGCGAGATATGGCAGTTTGGAGGTAAGAAACGCTTGAGAAACTCAAAATTTTCGCAGTTCTGATGCTCGACACGAATAACCATAACGGCCTAGGGGAAAACTACACCTACCGTTGTAATCGGGCGAGTTTCTACTTTCAAATGCAACAGAAATTTTGCGGAATGGTCAATCCGTTCGCGAGATATGGCAGTTTGGAGGTAAGAAACGCTTGAGAAACTCAAAATTTTCACAGTTCTGATTCTCGAAACGAATAACTGGAACGGCCTAGGGGAAAACTACACATACCGTTGTAATCGGGCGAGTTTCTACTTTCAGATGCAACAGAAATTTTGCGGACAGGTCAATCCGCTCGCGAGATATGGCAGTTTGGAGGTAAGAATCGCTTGAGAAACTCAAAATTTTCGCAGTTCTGATGATCGAAACGAATAACTAGAACGGCCTACGGGAAAACTACACCTACCGTTGTAATCGGGCGAGTTTCTACTTTCAGATGCAACAGAAATTTTGTGGATTGATCAATCCGTTCGCGAGATATGGCCGTTTGGAGATAAGAAACGCTTGAGAACCTCAAAATTTTCGCAGTTCTGATGCTCGAAACGAGTAACAAGAACGGCAGAGGGGAAAAGTACGCATACCGTTGTAATCGGGCAAGTTTCTACTTTCAGATGCAACAGAAATTTTGCGGATTGGTCAATCCGTTCGCGAGATATGGCAGTTTGGAGGCAAGAAACGCTTGAGAAACTCAAAATTTTCGCAGTTCTGATGCTCGAAACGAATAACTGGAACGCCCTAGGGGAAAACTACACATACCGTTGTAATCGGGCGAGTTTCTACTTTCTGATGCAACAGAAATTTTGCGGATTGGTCAATCCGTTCGCGAGATATGGCAGTTTGGAGGTAAGAAACACTTGAGAAACTCAAAATTTGCGCAGTTCTGATGCTCGAAACGAATAACTAGAACGGCCTAGGGGAAAAGTGCGCATAGCGTTGTAATCGGTCGAGTTTCTACTTTCAGATGCAACAGAAATTTTGCGGATCGGTCAATACGTTCGCGAGATATGGCAGTTTGGATGTAAGAAACGCTTGAGAAACTCAAAATTTTCGCAGTTCTGATGCTCGAAACGAATAACTGGAACGGCCTACGGGAAAACTACACATACAGTTTTAATCGGGCGAGTCTCTACTTTCAGATGCAACAGAAGTTTTGCTGATTGGTCAATTAGTTCGCGAAATATGGCAGTTTGGAGGTAAGAAACGCTTGAGAACCTCAAAATTTTCGCAGTTCGGATGCTCGAAACGAGTAACTAGAACGGCCGAGGGGAAAAGTACGCATACCGTTGTAATCGGGCGAGTTTCTACTTTCAGATGCAACAGAAATTTTGCGGATTGATCAATCCGTTCGCGAGATATGGCCGTTTGGAGATAAGAAACGCTTTAGAAACTCAAAATTTTCGCAGTTCTGATTCTCGAAACGAATAACTAGAATGGCCTAGGGGAAAACTACACCTACCGTTGTAATCGGGCGAGTTTCTACTTTCAGACGCAAAAGAAATTTTGCGGATTGATCAATCCGTTCGCGAGATATGGCAGTTTGGAGATAAGAAACGCTTGAGAAACTCAAAATTTTCGCAGTTCTGAGGCTCGAAACGAATAACTAGAACGGCCTAGGGGAAAAGTGCGCATAGCGTTGTAATCGGTCGAGTTTCTACTTTCAGATGCAACAGAAATTTTGCGGATCGGTCAATACGTTCGCGAGATATGGCAGTTTGGATGTAAGAAACGCTTGAGAAACTCAAAATTTTCGCAGTTCTGATGCTCGAAACGAATAACTGGAACGGCCTACGGGAAAACTACACATACAGTTTTAATCGGGCGAGTCTCTACTTTCAGATGCAACAGAAGTTTTGCTGATTGGTCAATTAGTTCGCGAGATATGGCACTTTGGAGGTAAGAAACGCTTGAGAAACTCAAAATTTTCGCAGTTCTGATGATCGAAACGAATAACTAGAACGGCCTACGGGAAAACTACACCTACCGTTGTAATCGGGCGAGTTTCTACTTTCAGATGCAACAGAAATTTTGCGGATTGATCAATCCGTTCGCGAGATATGGCCGTTTGGAGATAAGAAACGCTTGAGAACCTCAAAATTTTCGCAGTTCGGATGCTCGAAACGAGTAACTAGAACGGCCGAGGGGAAAAGTACGCATACCGTTGTAATCGGGCGAGTTTCTACTTTCAGATGCAACAGAAATTTTGCGAATTGGTCAATCCGTTCGCGAAATATGGCAGTTTGGAGGTAAGAAACGCTTGAGAAACTCAAAATTTTCGCAGTTCTGATGCTCGAAACGAATAACAGGAACGCCCTAGTGGAAAACTACACATACCGTTGTAATCGGGCGAGTTTGTACTTTCAGATGCAACAGAAATTTTGCAGATTGGTCAATCCGTTCGCGAGATATGGCAGTTTGGAGGTAAGAAACACTTGAGAAACTCAAAATTTTCGCAGTTCTGATGCTCGAAACGATTAACTAGAACGGCCTAGGGGAAAACTACACATACAGTTTTAATCGGGCGAGTCCCTACTTTCAGATGCAACAGAAGTTTTGCGGATTGGTCAATTAGTTCGCGAGATATGGCACTTTGGAGGTAAGAAACGCTTGAGAAACTCAAAATTTTCGCAGTTCTGATGCTCGAAACGAATAACTAGAACGGCCTAGGGGAAAAGTGCGCATACCGTTGTAATCGGGCGAGTTTCTACTTTCAGATGCAACAGAAATTTTTCGGATTGATCAATCCGTTCGCGAGATATGGCAGTTCGGAGATAAGAAACGCTTGAGAAACTCAAAATTTTCGCAGTTCTGATGCTCGAAACGAGAAACTAGAACGGCCTAGGGGAAAAGTACGCATACCGTTGTAATCGGGCGAGCTTCTACTTTCAGATGCAACAGAAAGTTTGCGGATTGATCATTCCGTTCGCGAGATATGGCAGTTTGGATGTAAGAAACGCTTGAGAAACTCAAAATTTTCGCAGTTCTGATGCTCGAAACGAATAACTAGAACGGCCTAGGGGAAAACTACACATACAGTTTTAATCGGGCGAGTCCCTACTTACAGATGCAACAGAAGTTTTGCGGATTGGTCAATTAGTTCGCGAGATATGGCACTTTGGAGGTAAGAAACGCTTGAGAAACTCAAAATTTTCGCAGTTCTGATGCTCGAAACGAATAACTAGAACGGCCTAGGGGAAAAGTGCGCATACCGTTGTAATCGGGCGAGTTTCTACTTTCAGATGCAACAGAAATTTTTCGGATTGATCAATCCGTTCGCGAGATATGGCAGTTCGGAGATAAGAAACGCTTGAGAAACTCAAAATTTTCGCAGTTCTGATGCTCGAAACGAGAAACTAGAACGGCCTAGGGGAAAAGTACGCATACCGTTGTAATCGGGCGAGCTTCTACTTTCAGATGCAACAGAAAGTTTGCGGATTGATCATTCCGTTCGCGAGATATGGCAGTTTGGATGTAAGAAACGCTTGAGAAACTCAAAATTTTCGCAGTTCTGATGCTCGAAACGATTAACTAGAACGGCCTAGGGGAAAACTACACATACAGTTTTAATCGGGCGAGTCCCTACTTTCAGATGCAACAGAAGTTTTGCGGATTGGTCAATTAGTTCGCGAGATATGGCACTTTGGAGGTAAGAAACGCTTGAGAAACTCAAAATTTTCGCAGTTCTGATGCTCGAAACGAATAACTAGAACGGCCTAGGGGAAAAGTGCGCATACCGTTGTAATCGGGCGAGTTTCTACTTTCAGATGCAACAGAAATATTTCGGATTGATCAATCCGTTCGCGAGATATGGCAGTTCGGAGATAAGAAACGCTTGAGAAACTCAAAATTTTCGCAGTTCTGATGCTCGAAACGAGAAACTAGAACGGCCTAGGGGAAAAGTACGCATACCGTTGTAATCGGGCGAGCTTCTACTTTCAGATGCAACAGAAAGTTTGCGGATTGATCATTCCGTTCGCGAGATATGGCAGTTTGGATGTAAGAAACGCTTGAGAAACTCAAAATTTTCGCAGTTCTGATGCTCGAAACGAATAACTAGAACGGCCTAGGGGAAAAGTGCGCATACCGTTGTAATCGAGCGAGTTTCTACTTTCAGATGCAACAGAAATTTTTCGGATTGATCTATCCGTTCGCGAGATATGGCAGTTTGGAGATAAGAAACGCTTTAGAAACTCAAAATTTTCGCAGTTCTGATTCTCGAAACGAATAACTAGAACGGCCTAGGGGAAAACTACACCTACCGTTGTAATCGGGCGAGTTTCTACTTTCAGACGCAACAGAAATTTTGCGGATTGGTCAATCGGTTCGCGAGATATGGCAGTTTGGAGGTAAGAAACGCTTGAGAAACTCAAAATTTTCGCAGTTCTGATGCTCGAAACGAATAACTAGAACGGCCTAGGGTAAAACTACACGTACCGTTGTAATCGGGCGAGTTTCTACTTTCAGATGCAAAAGAAATTTTGCGGATTGATCAATCCGTTCGCGAGATATGGCAGTTTGGAGATAAGAAACGCTTGAGAAACTCAAAATTTTCGCAGTTCTGAGGCTCGAAACGAGTAACTAGAACGGCCTACGGGAAAAGTACGCATACCGTTGTAATCGGGCGAGTTTCTACTTTCAGATGCAACAGAAATTTTGCGGATTGGTCAATCCGTTCGCGAGATATGGCAGTTTGGATGTAAGAAACGCTTGAGAAACTCAAAATTTTCGCAGTTCTGATGCTCGACACGAATAACCATAACGGCCTAGGGGAAAACTACACCTACCGTTGTAATCGGGCGAGTTTCTACTCTCAAATGCAACAGAAATTTTGCGGAATGGTCAATCCGTTCGCGAGATATGGCAGTTTGGAGGTAAGAAACACTTGAGAAACTCAAAATTTTCGCAGTTCTGATGCTCGAAACGATTAACTAGAACGGCCTAGGGGAAAACTACACATACAGTTTTAATCGGGCGAGTCCCTACTTTCAGATGCAACAGAAGTTTTGCGGATTGGTCAATTAGTTCGCGAGATATGGCACTTTGGAGGTAAGAAACGCTTGAGAAACTCAAAATTTTCGCAGTTCTGATGCTCGAAACGAATAACTAGAACGGCCTAGGGGAAAAGTGCGCATACCGTTGTAATCGGGCGAGTTTCTACTTTCAGATGCAACAGAAATTTTTCGGATTGATCAATCCGTTCGCGAGATATGGCAGTTCGGAGTTAAGAAACGCTTGAGAAACTCAAAATTTTCGCAGTTCTGATGCTCGAAACGAGAAACTAGAACGGCCTACGGCAAAAGTACGCATACCGTTGTAATCGGGCGAGCTTCTACTTTCAGATGCAACAGAAAGTTTGCGGATTGATCATTCCGATCGCGAGATATGGCAGTTTGGATGTAAGAAACGCTTGAGAAACTCAAAATTTTCGCAGTTCTGATGCTCGAAACGAATAACTAGAACGGCCTAGGGGAAAACTACACATACAGTTTTAATCGGGCGAGTCCCTACTTACAGATGCAACAGAAGTTTTGCGGATTGGTCAATTAGTTCGCGAGATATGGCACTTTGGAGGTAAGAAACGCTTGAGAAACTCAAAATTTTCGCAGTTCTGATGCTCGAAACGAATAACTAGAACGGCCTAGGGGAAAAGTGCGCATACCGTTGTAATCGGGCGAGTTTCTACTTTCAGATGCAACAGAAATTTTTCGGATTGATCAATCCGTTCGCGAGATATGGCAGTTCGGAGATAAGAAACGCTTGAGAAACTCAAAATTTTCGCAGTTCTGATGCTCGAAACGAGAAACTAGAACGGCCTAGGGGAAAAGTACGCATACCGTTGTAATCGGGCGAGCTTCTACTTTCAGATGCAACAGAAAGTTTGCGGATTGATCATTCCGTTCGCGAGATATGGCAGTTTGGATGTAAGAAACGCTTGAGAAACTCAAAATTTTCGCAGTTCTGATGCTCGAAACGATTAACTAGAACGGCCTAGGGGAAAACTACACATACAGTTTTAATCGGGCGAGTCCCTACTTTCAGATGCAACAGAAGTTTTGCGGATTGGTCAATTAGTTCGCGAGATATGGCACTTTGGAGGTAAGAAACGCTTGAGAAACTCAAAATTTTCGCAGTTCTGATGCTCGAAACGAATAACTAGAACGGCCTAGGGGAAAAGTGCGCATACCGTTGTAATTGGGCGAGTTTCTACTTTCAGATGCAACAGAAATATTTCGGATTGATCAATCCGTTCGCGAGATATGGCAGTTCGGAGATAAGAAACGCTTGAGAAACTCAAAATTTTCGCAGTTCTGATGCTCGAAACGAGAAACTAGAACGGCCTAGGGGAAAAGTACGCATACCGTTGTAATCGGGCGAGCTTCTACTTTCAGATGCAACAGAAAGTTTGCGGATTGATCATTCCGTTCGCGAGATATGGCAGTTTGGATGTAAGAAACGCTTGAGAAACTCAAAATTTTCGCAGTTCTGATGCTCGAAACGAATAACTAGAACGGCCTAGGGGAAAAGTGCGCATACCGTTGTAATCGAGCGAGTTTCTACTTTCAGATGCAACAGAAATTTTTCGGATTGATCTATCCGTTCGCGAGATATGGCAGTTTGGAGATAAGAAACGCTTTAGAAACTCAAAATTTTCGCAGTTCTGATTCTCGAAACGAATAACTAGAACGGCCTAGGGGAAAACTACACCTACCGTTGTAATCGGGCGAGTTTCTACTTTCAGACGCAACAGAAATTTTGCGGATTGGTCAATCGGTTCGCGAGATATGGCAGTTTGGAGGTAAGAAACGCTTGAGAAACTCAAAATTTTCGCAGTTCTGATGCTCGAAACGAATAACTAGAACGGCCTAGGGTAAAACTACACGTACCGTTGTAATCGGGCGAGTTTCTACTTTCAGATGCAAAAGAAATTTTGCGGATTGATCAATCCGTTCGCGAGATATGGCAGTTTGGAGATAAGAAACGCTTGAGAAACTCAAAATTTTCGCAGTTCTGAGGCTCGAAACGAGTAACTAGAACGGCCTACGGGAAAAGTACGCATACCGTTGTAATCGGGCGAGTTTCTACTTTCAGATGCAACAGAAATTTTGCGGATTGGTCAATCCGTTCGCGAGATATGGCAGTTTGGAGGTAAGAAACGCTTGAGAAACTCAAAATTTTCGCAGTTCTGATGCTCGACACGAATAACCATAACGGCCTAGGGGAAAACTACACCTACCGTTGTAATCGGGCGAGTTTCTACTTTCAAATGCAACAGAAATTTTGCGGAATGGTCAATCCGTTCGCGAGATATGGCAGTTTGGAGGTAAGAAACGCTTGAGAAACTCAAAATTTTCACAGTTCTGATTCTCGAAACGAATAACTGGAACGGCCTAGGGGAAAACTACACATACCGTTGTAATCGGGC
This sequence comes from Ptiloglossa arizonensis, assembly GCF_051014685.1. Taxonomy (NCBI): domain Eukaryota; kingdom Metazoa; phylum Arthropoda; class Insecta; order Hymenoptera; family Colletidae; genus Ptiloglossa; species Ptiloglossa arizonensis. Next base: position 1,258,977 of record NW_027478460.1, on the reverse strand, counting down.
GAGTTTCTACTTTCAGATGCAACAGAAATTTTGCGGACAGGTCAATCCGCTCGCGAGATATGGCAGTTTGGAGGTAAGAATCGCTTGAGAAACTCAAAATTTTCGCAGTTCTGATGATCGAAACGAATAACTAGAACGGCCTACGGGAAAACTACACCTACCGTTGTAATCGGGCGAGTTTCTACTTTCAGACGCAACAGAAATTTTGCGGATTGGTCAATCGGTTCGCGAGATATGGCAGTTTGGAGGTAAGAAACGCTTGAGAAACTCAAAATTTTCGCAGTTCTGATTCTCGAAACGAATGACTAGAACGGCCTAGGGGAGAAGTACGCATACCGTTGTAATCGGGCGAGATTCTACTTTCAGATGCAACAGAAATTTTGCGGATTGATCAATCCGTTCGCGAGATATGGCAGTTTCGAGATAAGAAACGCTTGAGAAACTCAAAAAATTTTCGCAGTTCTGATGCTCGAAACGAATGACCAGAACGGCCTAGGGGAAAACTACACCTACCGTTGTAATCGGGCGAGTTTCTACTTTCAGATGCAACAGAAAGTTTGCGGATTGGTCAATCCGTTCGCGAGATATGGCAGTTTGGAGGTGAGAAACGCTTGAGAAACTCAAAATTTTCGCAGTTCTGATGCTCGGAACGAATAACTAGAACGGCATAGGGGAAAAGTGCGCATACCGTTGTAATCGGGCGAGTTTCTACTTTCAGATGCAACAGAAATTTTGCGGATCGGTCAATCCGTTCGCGAGATATGGCAGTTTGGATGTAAGAAACGCTTGAGAAACTCAAAATTTTCGCAGTTTTGATGCTCGAAACGAATAACTGGAACGGCCTAGGGTCAAACTACACATACCGTTGTAATCGGGCGAGTTTCTATTTTCCGATGCAACAGAAATTTTGCGGATTGATCAATCCGTTCGCGAGATATGGCAGTTTGGAGATAAGAAACGCTTGAGAAACTCAAAATTTTCGCAGTTCTGATGCTCGAAACGAATGACTAGAACGGCCTAGGGGAGAAGTACGCATACCGTTGTAATCGGGCGAGTTTCTACTTTAAAATGCAACAGAAATTTTGCGGATTGTTCATTCCGTTCGCGAGATATGGCAGTTTGGAGGTAAGAAACGCTTGAGAAACTCAAAATTTTCGCAGTTCTGATGCTCGAAACGAATGACTAGAACGGCCTAGGGGAAAAGTACGCATACCGTTGTAATCGGGCGAGTTTCTACTTTCACATGCAACAGAAATTTTGCGGATTGGTCAATCCGTTCGCGAGATATGGCAGGTTGGAGGTAAGAAACGCTTGAGAAACTCAAAATTTTCGCAGTTCTGATGCTCGACACAAATAACTAGAACGGCCTAGGGGAAAAGTGCCCATACCGTTGTAATCGGGCGAGTTTCTACTTTCAGCTGCAACAGAAATTTTGCGGATTGATCAATCCGTTCGCGAGATATGGCAGTTTGGAGATAAGAAACGCTTGAGAAACTCAAAATTTTCGCAGTTCTGATGCTCGAAACGAATAACTAGAACGGCCTAGGGGAAAAGTGCGCATACCGTTGTAATCGGGCGAGTTTCTACTTTCAGATGCAACAGAAATTTTGCGGATCGGTCAATCCGTTCGCGAGATACGGCAGTTTGGATGTAAGAAACGCTTGAGAAACTCAAAATTTTCGCATTTCTGATGCTCGAAACGAATAACTGGAACGGCCTAGGGGAAAACTACACATACCGTTGTAATCGGGCGAGTTTCTACTTTCAGATGCAGCAGAAATTTTGCGGATTGGTCGATCCGTTCGCGAGATATGGCAGTTTGGAAGTATGAAACGCTTGAGAAATTCAAAATTTTTGCAGTTCTGATGCTCGAAATGAATAACTGGAACGGCCTAGGGGAAAACTACACATACCGTTGTAATCGGGCGAGTTTCTACTTTCAGATGCAACAGAAATTTTGCGGATTGATCAATCCGTTCGCGAGATATGGCAGTTTGGAGATAAGAAACGCCTTAGAAACTCAAAATTTTCGCAGTTCTGATGCTCGAAACGAATAACTAGAACGGCCCAGGGGAAAAGTGCGCATACCGTTGTAATCGGGCGAGTCTCTACTTTCAAATGCAACAGAAATTTTGCGGATTGGTCAATCCGTTCACGAGATATGACAGTTTGGAAGTAACAAACGCTTGTGAAACTCAAAATTTTCGCAAGTTCTGATGCTCGAAATGAATAACTGGAACGGCCTAGGGAAAAGTGCGCATACCGTTGTAATCGGGCGAGTTTCTACTTTCAGATGCAACAGAAATTTTGCGGATTGGTCAATCCGTTCGCGAGGTATGGCAGTTTGGAGGTGAGAAACGCTTGAGAAACTCAAAATTTTCGCAGTTCTGATGCTCGAAACGAATAACTAGAACCGCCTAGGGGAAAAGTGCGCATACCGTTGTAATCGGGCGAGTTTCTACTTTCAGATGCAACAGAAATTTTGCGGATTGATCAATCCGTTCGCGAGATATGGCAGTTTGGAGATAAGTAACGCTTGAGAAACTCAAAATTTTCGCAGTTCTGATGCTCGAAACGAATGACTAGAACGGCCTAGGTGAGAAGTACGCATACCGTTGTAATCGGGCGAGTTTCTACTTTCAGATGCAACAGAAATTATGCGGATTGGTCAATCCGTTCACGAGATATGACAGTTTGGAAGTAACAAACGCTTGTGAAACTCAAAATTTTCGCAGTTCTGATGCTCGAAATGAATAACTGGAACGGCCTAGGGAAAAACTACACCTACTGTTGTAATCGGGCGAGTTTCTACTTTCAGATGCAACAGAAATTTTGCGGATTGGTCAATCCGTTCGCGAGGTATGGCAGTTTGGAGGTGAGAAACGCTTGAGAAACTCAAAATTTTCGCAGTTCTGATGCTCGAAACGAATAACTAGAACCGCCTAGGGGAAAAGTGCGCATACCGTTGTAATCGGGCGAGTTTCTACTTTCAGATGCAACAGAAATTTTGCGGATTGATCAATCCGTTCGCGAGATATGGCAGTTTGGAGATAAGTAACGCTTGAGAAACTCAAAATTTTCGCAGTTCTGATGCTCGAAACGAATGACTAGAACGGCCTAGGTGAGAAGTACGCATACCGTTGTAATCGGGCGAGTTTCTACTTTCAGATGCAACAGAAATTATGCGGATTGGTCAATCCGTTCGCGAGATATGGCAGTTTGGAGGTAAGAAACGCTTGAGGAACTCAAAATTTTCGCAGTTCTGATGCTCGAAACGAATAACTAGAACGGCCTAGGGGAAAAGTACGCATACCGATGTAATCGGGCGAGTTTCTACTTTCAGATGCAACAGAAATTTTGCGGATTGGTAAATCCGTTCGCGAGATATGGCAGTTTGGAGGTAAGAAACGCTTGAGAAACTCAAAATTTTCGCAGTTCTGATTCTCGAAACGAATGACTAGAACGGCCTAGGGGAGAAGTACGCATACGGTTGTAATCGGGCGAGATTCTACTTTCAGATGCAACAGAAATTTTGCGGATTGATCAATCCGTTCGCGAGATATGGCAGTTTCGAGATAAGAAACGCTTGAGAAACTCAAAATTTTCGCAGTTCTGATGCTCGAAACGAATGACTAGAACGGCCTAGGGTAGAAGTACGCATACCGTTGTAATCGGGCGAGTTTCTACTTTCAGATGCAACAGAAGTTATGCGGATTGGTCAAACCGTTCGCGAGATATGGCAGTTTGGAGGTAAGAAACGCTTGAGGAACTCAAAATTTTCGCAGTTCTGATGCTCGAAACGAATAACTAGAACGGCCTAGGGGAAAACTACACCTACCGTTGTAATCGGGCGAGTTTCTACTTTCAGATGCAACAGAAATTTTTCGGATTGATCAATCCGTTCGCGAGATATGGCAGTTTGGAGGTGAGAAACGCTTGAGAAACTCAAAATTTTCGCAGTTCTGATGCTCGAAACGAATAACTAGAACGGCCTAGGGGAAAACTACACCTACCGTTGTAATCGGGCGAGTTTCTACTTTCAGATGCAACAAAAATTTTGCGGATTGATCAATCCGTTCGCGAGATATGGCAGTTTGGAGATAAGAAACGCTTGAGAAACTCAAAATTTTCGCAGTTCTGATGCTCGAAACGAGTAACTAGAACGGCCTAGGGGAAAAGTACGCATACCGTTGTAATCAGGCGAGTTTCTACTTTCAGATGCAATAGAAATTTTGCGGATTGGTCCATCCGTTCGCGAGATATGGCAGTTTCGAGATAAGAAACGCTTGAGAAACTCAAAATTTTCGCAGTTCTGATGCTCGAAACGAATGACTAGAACGGCCTAGGGTAGAAGTACGCATACCGTTGTAATCGGGCGAGTTTCTACTTTCAGATGCAACAGAAATTATGCGGATTGGTCAAACCGTTCGCGAGATATGGCAGTTTGGAGGTAAGAAACGCTTGAGGAACTCAAAATTTTCGCAGTTCTGATGCTCGAAACGAATAACTAGAACGGCCTAGGGGAAAACTACACCTACCGTTGTAATCGGGCGAGTTTCTACTTTCAGATGCAACAGAAATTTTTCGGATTGATCAATCCGTTCGCGAGATATGGCAGTTTGGAGGTGAAAAACGCTTGAGAAACTCAAAATTTTCGCAGTTCTGATGCTCGAAACGAATAACTAGAACGGCCTAGGGGAAAACTACACCTACCGTTGTAATCGGGCGAGTTTCTACTTTCAGATGCAACAGAAATTTTGCGGATTGATCAATCCGTTCGCGAGATATGGCAGTTTGGAGATAAGAAACGCTTGAGAAACTCAAAATTTTCGCAGTTCTGATGCTCGAAACGAGTAACTAGAACGGCCTAGGGGAAAAGTACGCATACCGTTGTAATCAGGCGAGTTTCTATTTTCAGATGCAATAGAAATTTTGCGGATTGGTCCATCCGTTCGCGAGATATGGCACTTTGGAGGTAAGAAACGCTTGAGGAACTCAAAATTTTCGCAGTTCTGATGCTCGAAACGAATAACTAGAACGGTCTAGGGGAAAACTACACCTACCGTTGTAATCGGGCGAGTTTCTACTTTCAGATGCAACAGAAATTTTTCGGATTGATCAATCCGTTCGCGAGATATGGCAGTTTGGAGGTAAGAAACGCTTGAGAAACTCAAAATTTTCGCAGTTCTGATGCTCGAAACGAATAACTAGAACGGCCTAGGGGAAAATTGCGCATACCGTTGTAATCGGGCGAGTTTCTACCTTCAGATGCATCAGAAATTTTGCGGATTGGTCAATCCGTTCGCGAGGTATGGCAGTTTGGAGGTGAGAAACGCTTGAGAAACTCAAAATTTTCGCAGTTCTGATGCTCGAAACGAATGACTAGAACCGCCTAGGGGAAAAGTGCGCATACCGTTGTAATGGGGCGAGTTTCTACTTTCAGATGCAACAGAAATTTTGCTAATTGATCAATCCGTTCACGAGATAAGGCAGTTTGGAGATAAGAAACGCTTGAGAAACTCAAAATTTTCGCAGTTCTGATGCTCGAAACGAATGACTAGAACGGCCTAGGGGAGAAGTACGCATACCGTTGTAATCGGGCGAGTTTCTACTTTCAGATGCAACAGAAATTATGCGGATTGGTCAATCCGTTCGCGAGATATGGCAGTTTGGAGGTAAGAAACGCTTGAGGAACTCAAAATTTTCGCAGTTCTGATGCTCGAAACGAATAACTAGAACGGCCTAGGGGAAAAGTACGCATACCGATGTAATCGGGCGAGTTTCTACTTTCAGATGCAACAGAACTTTTGCGGATTGATCAATCCGTTCGCGAGATATGGCAGTTTGGAGATAAGAAACGCTTGAGAAACTCAAAATTTTCGCAGTTCTGATGCTCGAAACGAGTAACTAGAACGGCCTAGGGGAAAAGTACGCATACCGTTGTAATCGGGCGAGTTTCTACTTTCAGATGCAACAGAAATTTTGCGGATTGGTAAATCCGTTCGCGAGATATGGTAGTTTGGAGGTAAGAAACGCTTGAGAAACTCAAAATTTTCGCAGTTCTGATGCTCGAAACGAATAACTAGAACGGCCCAGGGGAAAAGTGCGCATACCGTTGTAATCGGGCGAGTTTCTACTTTCAAATGCAACAGAAATTTTGCGGATTGGTCAATCCGTTCACGAGATATGACAGTTTGGAAGTAACAAACGCTTGTGAAACTCAAAATTTTCGCAGTTCTGATGCTCGAAATGAATAACTGGAACGGCCTAGGGAAAAACTACACCAACTGTTGTAATCGGACGAGTTTCTACTTTCAGATGCAACAGAAATTTTGCGGATTGGTCAATCCGTTCGCGAGGTATGGCAGTTTGGATGTGAGAAACGCTTGAGAAACTCAAAATTTTCGCAGTTCTGATGCTCGAAACGAATAACTAGAACCGCCTAGGGGAAAAGTGCGCATACCGTTGTAATCGGGCGAGTTTCTACTTTCAGATGCAACAGAAATTTTGCGGATTGATCAATCCGTTCGCGAGATATGGCAGTTTGGAGATAAGTAACGCTTGAGAAACTCAAAATTTTCGCAGTTCTGATGCTCGAAACGAATGACTAGAACGGCCTAGGGGAGAAGTACGCATACCGTTGTAATCGGGCGAGTTTCTACTTTCAGATGCAACAGAAATTATGCGGATTGGTCAAACCGTTCGCGAGATATGGCAGTTTGGAGGTAAGAAACGCTTGAGAAACTCAAAATTTTCGCAGTTCTGATGCTCGAAACGAATAACTAGAACCGCCTAGGGGAAAAGTGCGCATACCGTTCTAATCGGGCGAGTTTCTACTTTCAGATGCAACAGAAATTTTGCTAATTGATCAATCCGTTCACGAGATAAGGCAGTTTGGAGATAAGAAACGCTTGAGAAACTCAAAATTTTCGCAGTTCTGATGCTCGAAACGAATGACTAGAACGGCCTAAGGGAGAAGTACGCATACCGTTGTAATCGGGCGAGTTTCTACTTTCAGATGCAACAGAAATTATGCGGATTGGTCAATCCGTTCGCGAGATATGGCAGTTTGGAGGTAAGAAACACTTGAGGAACTCAAAATTTTCGCAGTTCTGATGCTCGAAACGAATAACTAGAACGGCCTAGGGGAAAAGTAAGCATACCGATGTAATCGGGCGAGTTTCTACTTTCAGATGCAACAGAACTTTTGCGGATTGATCAATCCGTTCGCGAGATATGGCAGTTTGGAGATAAGAAACGCTTGAGAAACTCAAAATTTTCGCAGTTCTGATGCTCGAAACGAGTAACTAGAACGGCCTAGAGGAAAAGTACGCATACCGTTGCAATCGGGCGAGTTTCTACTTTCAGATGCAACAGAAATTTTGCGGATTGGTAAATCCGTTCGCGAGATATGGCAGTTTGGAGGTAAGAAACGCTTGAGAAACTCAAAATTTTCGCAGTTCTGATTCTCGAAACGAATGACTAGAACGGCCTAGGGGAGAAGTACGCATACCGTTGTAATCGGGCGAGACTCTACTTTCAGATGCAACAGAAATTTTGCGGATTGGTCAATCCGTTCGCGAGATATGGCAGTTTGGAGGTAAGAAACGCTTGAGGAACTCAAAATTTTCGCAGTTCTGATGCTCGAAACAAATAACTAGAACGGTCTAGGGGAAAACTACACCTACCGTTGTAATCGGGCGAGTTTCTACTTTCAGATGCAACAGAAATTTTTCGGATTGATCAATCCGTTCGCGAGATATGGCAGTTTGGAGGTAAGAAACGCTTGAGAAACTCAAAATTTTCGCAGTTCTGATGCTCGAAACGAATAACTAGAACGGCCTAGGGGAAAATTGCGCATACCGTTGTAATCGGGCGAGTTTCTACCTTCAGATGCATCAGAAATTTTGCGGATTGGTCAATCCGTTCGCGAGGTATGGCAGTTTGGAGGTGAGAAACGCTTGAGAAACTCAAAATTTTCGCAGTTCTGATGCTCGAAACGAATAACTAGAACCGCCTAGGGGAAAAGTGCGCATACCGTTGTAATGGGGCGAGTTTCTACTTTCAGATGCAACAGAAATTTTGCTAATTGATCAATCCGTTCACGAGATAAGGCAGTTTGGAGATAAGAAACGCTTGAGAAACTCAAAATTTTCGCAGTTCTGATGCTCGAAACGAATGACTAGAACGGCCTAGGGGAGAAGTACGCATACCGTTGTAATCGGGCGAGTTTCTACTTTCAGATGCAACAGAAATTATGCGGATTGGTCAATCCGTTCGCGAGATATGGCAGTTTGGAGGTAAGAAACGCTTGAGGAACTCAAAATTTTCGCAGTTCTGATGCTCGAAACGAATAACTAGAACGGCCTAGGGGAAAAGTACGCATACCGATGTAATCGGGCGAGTTTCTACTTTCAGATGCAACAGAACTTTTGCGGATTGATCAATCCGTTCGCGAGATATGGCAGTTTGGAGATAAGAAACGCTTGAGAAACTCAAAATTTTCGCAGTTCTGATGCTCGAAACGAATAACTAGAACGGCCCAGGGGAAAAGTGCGCATACCGTTGTAATCGGGCGAGTTTCTACTTTCAAATGCAACAGAAATTTTGCGGATTGGTCAATCCGTTCACGAGATATGACAGTTTGGAAGTAACAAACGCTTGTGAAACTCAAAATTTTCGCAGTTCTGATGCTCGAAATGAATAACTGGAACGGCCTAGGGAAAAACTACACCAACTGTTGTAATCGGACGAGTTTCTACTTTCAGATGCAACAGAAATTTTGCGGATTGGTCAATTCGTTCGCGAGGTATGGCAGTTTGGATGTGAGAAACGCTTGAGAAACTCAAAATTTTCGCAGTTCTGATGCTCGAAACGAATAACTAGAACCGCCTAGGGGAAAAGTGCGCATACCGTTGTAATCGGGCGAGTTTCTACTTTCAGATGCAACAGAAATTTTGCGGATTGATCAATCCGTTCGCGAGATATGGCAGTTTGGAGATAAGTAACGCTTGAGAAACTCAAAATTTTCGCAGTTCTGATGCTCGAAACGAATGACTAGAACGGCCTAGGGGAGAAGTACGCATACCGTTGTAATCGGGCGAGTTTCTACTTTCAGATGCAACAGAAATTATGCGGATTGGTCAAACCGTTCGCGAGATATGGCAGTTTGGAGGTAAGAAACGCTTGAGAAACTCAAAATTTTCGCAGTTCTGATGCTCGAAACGAATAACTAGAACCGCCTAGGGGAAAAGTGCGCATACCGTTGTAATCGGGCGAGTTTCTACTTTCAGATGCAACAGAAATTTTGCTAATTGATCAATCCGTTCACGAGATAAGGCAGTTTGGAGATAAGAAACGCTTGAGAAACTCAAAATTTTCGCAGTTCTGATGCTCGAAACGAATGACTAGAACGGCCTAAGGGAGAAGTACGCATACCGTTGTAATCGGGCGAGCTTCTACTTTCAGATGCAACAGAAATTATGCGGATTGGTCAATCCGTTCGCGAGATATGGCAGTTTGGAGGTAAGAAACACTTGAGGAACTCATAATTTTCGCAGTTCTGATGCTCGAAACGAATAACTAGAACGGCCTAGGGGAAAAGTAAGCATACCGATGTAATCGGGCGAGTTTCTACTTTCAGATGCAACAGAACTTTTGCGGATTGATCAATCCGTTCGCGAGATATGGCAGTTTGGAGATAAGAAACGCTTGAGAAACTCAAAATTTTCGCAGTTCTGATGCTCGAAACGAGTAACTAGAACGGCCTAGAGGAAAAGTACGCATACCGTTGCAATCGGGCGAGTTTCTACTTTCAGATGCAACAGAAATTTTGCGGATTGGTAAATCCGTTCGCGAGATATGGCAGTTTGGAGGTAAGAAACGCTTGAGAAACTCAAAATTTTCGCAGTTCTGATTCTCGAAACGAATGACTACAACGGCCTAGGGGAGAAGTACGCATACCGTTGTAATCGGGCGGGATTCTACTTTCAGATGCAACAGAAATTTTGCGGATTGGTCAATCCGTTCGCGAGATATGGCAGTTTGGAGGTAAGAAACGCTTGAGGAACTCAAAATTTTCGCAGTTCTGATGCTCGAAACAAATAACTAGAACGGTCTAGGGGAAAACTACACCTACCGTTGTAATCGGGCGAGTTTCTACTTTCAGATGCAACAGAAATTTTTCGGATTGATTAATCCGTTCGCGAGATATGGCAGTTTGGAGGTAAGAAACGCTTGAGAAACTCAAAATTTTCGCAGTTCTGATGCTCGAAACGAATCACTAGAACGGCCTAGGGGAAAAGTGCGCATACCGATGTAATCGGGCGAGTTTCTACTTTCAGATGCAACAGAACTTTTGCGGATTGATCAATCCGTTCGCGAGATATGGCAGTTTGGAGATAAGAAACGCTTGAGAAACTCAAAATTTTCGCAGTTCTGATGCTCGAAACGAGTAACTAGAACGGCCTAGGGGAAAAGTACGCATACCGTTGTAATCGGGCGAGTTTCTACTTTCAGATGCAACAGAAATTTTGCGGATTGGTAAATCCGTTCGCGAGATATGGTAGTTTGGAGGTAAGAAACGCTTGAGAAACTCAAAATTTTCGCAGTTCTGATGCTCGAAACGAATAACTAGAACGGCCCAGGGGAAAAGTGCGCATACCGTTGTAATCGGGCGAGTTTCTACTTTCAAATGCAACAGAAATTTTGCGGATTGGTCAATCCGTTCACGAGATATGACAGTTTGGAAGTAACAAACGCTTGTGAAACTCAAAATTTTCGCAGTTCTGATGCTCGAAATGAATAACTGGAACGGCCTAGGGAAAAACTACACCAACTGTTGTAATCGGACGAGTTTCTACTTTCAGATGCAACAGAAATTTTGCGGATTGGTCAATCCGTTCGCGAGGTATGGCAGTTTGGATGTGAGAAACGCTTGAGAAACTCAAAATTTTCGCAGTTCTGATGCTCGAAACGAATAACTAGAACCGCCTAGGGGAAAAGTGCGCATACCGTTGTAATCGGGCGAGTTTCTACTTTCAGATGCAACAGAAATTTTGCGGATTGATCAATCCGTTCGCGAGATATGGCAGTTTGGAGATAAGTAACGCTTGAGAAACTCAAAATTTTCTCAGTTCTGATGCTCGAAACGAATGACTAGAACGGCCTAGGGGAGAAGTACGCATACCGTTGTAATCGGGCGAGTTTCTACTTTCAGATGCAACAGAAATTATGCGGATTGGTCAAACCGTTCGCGAGATATGGCAGTTTGGAGGTAAGAAACGCTTGAGGAACTCAAAATTTTCGCAGTTCTGATGCTCGAAACGAATAACTAGAACGGCCTAGGGGAAAACTACACCTACCGTTTAATCGGGCGAGTTTCTACTTTCAGATGCAACAGAAATTTTTCGGATTGAACAATCCGTTCGCGAGATATGGCAGTTTGGAGGTGAGAAACGCTTAAGAAACTCAAAATTTTCGCAGTTCTGATGCTCGAAACGAATAACTGGAACGGCCTAGGGGAAAACTACTCATACCGTTGTAATCGGGCGAGTCTCTACTTTCAGATGCAACAGAAATTTTGCGGATTGGTCAATCCGTTCGCGAGATATGGCAGTTTGGAGGTAAGGAACGCTTGAGAAACTCAAAATTTGCGCAGTTCTGATGCTTGAAACGAATAACTAGAACGGCCTAGGGGAGAAGTACGCATACCGTTGTAATCGGGCGAGCTTCTACTTTCAGATGCAACAGAAATTTTGCGGATTGGTCAATCTGTTCGCGAGATATGGCAATTTGGAAGTAAGAAACGCTTGAGAAACTCAAAATTTTCGCAGTTCTGATGCTCGAAACGAATGACTAGAACGGCCTAGGGGAGAAGTACGCATACCGTTGTAATCGGGCGTGTTTCTACTTTCAGATGCAACAGAAATTTTGCGGATTGATCAATCCGGTCGCGAGATATGGCCGTTTGGATGTAAGAAACGCTTGAAAAACTCAAAATTTTCGCAGTTCTGATGCTCGAAACGAATAACTGGAACGGCCTAGGGGAAAACTACACATACCTTTGTAATCGGGCGAGTTTCTACTTTCGGATGCAACAGAAATTACGCGGATTCGTCAATCCGTTCGCGAGATATGGCAGTTTGGAGGTAAGAAACGCTTGAGAAACTCAAAATTTTCGCAGTTCTGATGCTCGAAACGAATGACTAGAACGGCCTAGGGTAGAAGTACGCATACCGTTGTAATCGGGCGAGTTTCTACTTTCAGAAGCAACAGAAATTTTGCGGATTGGTCAATCCGTTCGCGAGATATGGCAGTTTGGAGGTAAGAAACGCTTAAGAAACTCAAAATTTTCGCAGTTCTGATGCTCGAAACGAATAACTAGAACGGCCTATGGGAGAAGTACGCATACCGTTGTAATCGGGCGAGTTTCTACTTTCAGATGCAACAGAAATTATGCGGATTGGTCAATCCATTCGCGAGATATGGCAGTTTGGAGGTAAGGAACGCTTGAGAAACTCAAAATTTTCGCAGTGCTGATGCTTGAAACGAATAACTAGAACGGCCTAGGGGAGAAATACGCATACCGTTGTAATCGGGCGAGATTCTACTTTCGGATGCAACAGAAATTACGCGGATTCGTCAATCCTTTCGCGAGATATTGCAGTTTGGAGGTAAGAAACGCTTGAGGAACTCAAAATTTTCGCATTTCTGATGCTCGAAACGAATAACTGGAACGGCCTAGGGGAAAACTACACATACCGTTGTAATCGTGCGGGTTTCTACTTTCAGATGCAACAGAAATTTTGCGGATTGGTCAATCCGTTCGCGAGATATGGCCGTTTGGATGTAAGAAACGCTTGAGAAACTCAAAATTTTCGCAGTTCTGATGCTCGAAACGAATAACTAGAACGACCTAGGGGAAAAGTACGCATACCGATGTAATCGGGCGAGTCTCTACTTTCAGATGCAACAGAAATTTTGCGGATTGGTCAATCCGTTCGCGAGATATGGCAGTTTGGAGGTAAGGAACGCTTGAGAAACTCAAAATTTGCGCAGTTCTGATGCTTGAAACGAATAACTAGAACGGCCTAGGGGAGAAGTACGCATACCGTTGTAATCGGGCGAGTTTCTACTTTCAGATGCAATAGAAATTTTGCGGATTGATAAATCCGTTCGCGAGATATGGCAGTTTGGAGGTACGAAACGCTTGAGAAACTCAAAATTTTCGCAGTTCTGATGCTCGAAACGAATGACTAGAACGGCATAGGGGAGAAGTACGCATACCGTTGTAATCGGGCGAGTTTCTACTTTCGGATGCAACAGAAATTACGCGGATTCGTCAATCCGTTCGCGAGATATGGCAGTTTGGAGGTAAGAAACGCTTGAGAAACTCAAAATTTTCGCAGTTCTGATGCTCGAAACGAATGACTAGAATGGCCTAGGGGAGAAGTACGCATACCGTTGTAATCGGGCGAGATTCTACTTTCAGATGCAACAGAAATTTTTCGGATTGATCAATCCGTTCGCGAGATATGGCAGTTTAGAGATAAGAAACGCTTGAGAAATTCAAAATTTTCGCAGTTCTGATGCTCGAAACGAATGACTAGAACGGCCTAGGGGAAAACTACACATACCGTTGTAATCGGGCGAGTTTCTACTTTCAGAAGCAACAGAAATTTTGCGGATTGGTCAATCCGTTCGCGAGATATGGCAGTTTGGAGGTAAGAAACGCTTGAGAAACTCAAAATTTTCGCAGTTCTGATGCTCGATACGAATGACTAGAACGGCCTAGGGGAGAAGTACGCATACCGTTGTAATCGGGCGAGATTCTACTTTCGGATGCAACAGAAATTACGCGGATTCGTCAATCCGTTCGCGAGATATTGCAGTTTGGAGGTAAGAAACGCTTGAGGAACTCAAAATTTTCGCATTTCTGATGCTCGAAACGAATAACTGGAACGGCCTAGGGGAAAACTACACATACCGTTGTAATCGTGCGGGTTTCTACTTTCAGATGCAACAGAAATTATGCGGATTGGTCAATCCGTTCGCGAGATATGGCCGTTTGGATGTAAGAAACGCTTGAGAAACTCAAAATTTTCGCAGTTCTGATGCTCGAAACGAATGACTAGAACGGCCTAGGGGAGAAGTACGCATACCGTTGTAATCGGGCGAGATTCTACTTTCGGATGCAACAGAAATTACGCGGATTCGTCAATCCGTTCGCGAGATATTGCAGTTTGGAGGTAAGAAACGCTTGAGGAACTCAAAATTTTCGCATTTCTGATGCTCGAAACGAATAACTGGAACGGCCTAGGGGAAAACTACACATACCGTTGTAATCGTGCGGGTTTCTACTTTCAGATGCAACAGAAATTATGCGGATTGGTCAATCCGTTCGCGAGATATGGCCGTTTGGATGTAAGAAACGCTTGAGAAACTCAAAATTTTCGCAGTTCTGATGCTCGACACGAATAACTGGAACGGCCTAGGGGAAAACTACACATACCGTTGTAATCGGGCGAGTTTCTACTTTCAGAAGCAACAGAAATTTTGCGGATTGGTCAATCCGTTCGCGAGATATGGCAGATTGGAGGTAAGAAACGCTTAAGAAACTCAAAATTTTCGCAGTTCTGATGCTCGAAACGAATAACTGGAACGGCCTAGGGGAAAACTACTCATACCGTTGTAATCGGGCGAGTCTCTACTTTCAGATGCAACAGAAATTTTGCGGATTGGTCAATCCGTTCGCGAGATATGGCAGTTTGGAGGTAAGGAACGCTTGAGAAACTCAAAATTTGCGCAGTTCTGATGCTTGAAACGAATAACTAGAACGGCCTAGGAGAGAAGTACGCATACCGTTGTAATCGGGCGAGTTTCTACTTTCAGATGCAACAGAAATTTTGCGGATTGATCAATCCGTTCGCGAGATATGGCAGTTTGGAGGTAAGAAACGCTTGTGAAACTCAAAATTTTCGCAGTTCTGATGCTCGAAACGAATGACTAGAACGGCATAGGGGAGAAGTACGCATACCGTTGTAATCGGGCGAGTTTCTACTTTCGGATGCAACAGAAATTACGCGGATTCGTCAATCCGTTCGCGAGATATGGCAGTTTGGAGGTAAGAAACGCTTGAGAAACTCAAAATTTTCGCAGTTCTGATGCTCGAAACGAATGACTAGAACGGCCTAGGGGAGAAGTACGCATACCGTTGTAACCGGGCGAGATTCTACTTTCAGATGCAACAGAAATTTTTCGGATTGATCAATCCGTTCGCGAGATATGGCAGTTTAGAGATAAGAAACGCTTGAGAAACTCAAAATTTTCGCAGTTCTGATGCTCGAAACGAATGACTAGAACGGCCTAGGGGAAAACTACACATACCGTTGTAATCGGGCGAGTTTCTACTTTCAGAAGCAACAGAAATTTTGCGGATTGGTCAATCCGTTCGCGAGATATGGCAGTTTGGAGGTAAGAAACGCTTAAGAAACTCAAAATTTTCGCAGTTCTGATGCTCGAAACGAATAACTAGAACGGCCTATGGGAGAAGTACGCATACCGTTGTAATCGGGCGAGTTTCTACTTTCAGATGCCTCAGAAATTATGCGGATTGGTCAATCCGTTCGCGAGATATGGCCGTTTGGATGTAAGAAACGCTTGAGAAACTCAAAATTTTCGCAGTTCTGATGCTCGACACGAATAACTGGAACGGCCTAGGGGAAAACTACACATACCGTTGTAATCGGGCGAGTTTCTACTTTCAGAAGCAACAGAAATTTTGCGGATTGGTCAATCC
Source organism: Ptiloglossa arizonensis (assembly GCF_051014685.1). Taxonomy (NCBI): domain Eukaryota; kingdom Metazoa; phylum Arthropoda; class Insecta; order Hymenoptera; family Colletidae; genus Ptiloglossa; species Ptiloglossa arizonensis. The sequence goes on along the minus strand of NW_027478460.1, from coordinate 1,243,178 downwards.
GTTCGCGAGATATGGCAGTTTGGAGGTAAGAAACGCTTAAGAAACTCAAAATTTTCGCAGTTCTGATGCTCGAAACGAATAACTGGAACGGCCTAGGGGAAAACTACTCATACCGTTGTAATCGGGCGAGTCTCTACTTTCAGATGCAACAGAAATTTTGCGGATTGGTCAATCCATTCGCGAGATATGGCAGTTTGGAGGTAAGGAACGCTTGAGAAACTCAAAATTTTCGCAGTGCTGATGCTTGAAACGAATAACTAGAACGGCCTAGGGGAGAAATACGCATACCGTTGTAATCGGGCGAGATTCTACTTTCGGATGCAACAGAAATTACGCGGATTCGTCAATCCTTTCGCGAGATATTGCAGTTTGGAGGTAAGAAACGCTTGAGGAACTCAAAATTTTCGCATTTCTGATGCTCGAAACGAATAACTGGAACGGCCTAGGGGAAAACTACGCATACCGTTGTAATCGTGCGGGTTTCTACTTTCAGATGCAACAGAAATTATGCGGATTGGTCAATCCGTTCGCGAGATATGGCCGTTTGGATGTAAGAAACGCTTGAGAAACTCAAAATTTTCGCAGTTCTGATGCTCGAAACGAATAACTAGAACGACCTAGGGGAAAAGTACGCATACCGATGTAATCGGGCGAGTCTCTACTTTCAGATGCAACAGAAATTTTGCGGATTGGTCAATCCGTTCGCGAGATATGGCAGTTTGGAGGTAAGGAACGCTTGAGAAACTCAAAATTTGCGCAGTTCTGATGCTCGATACGAATGACTAGAACGGCCTAGGGGAGAAGTACGCATACCGTTGTAATCGGGCGAGATTCTACTTTCGGATGCAACAGAAATTACGCGGATTCGTCAATCCGTTCGCGAGATATTGCAGTTTGGAGGTAAGAAACGCTTGAGGAACTCAAAATTTTCGCATTTCTGATGCTCGAAACGAATAACTGGAACGGCCTAGGGGAAAACTACACATACCGTTGTAATCGTGCGGGTTTCTACTTTCAGATGCAACAGAAATTTTGCGGATTGGTCAATCCGTTCGCGAGATATGGCAGTTTGGAGGTAAGGAACGCTTGAGAAACTCAAAATTTGCGCAGTTCTGATGCTTGAAACGAATAACTAGAACGGCCTAGGAGAGAAGTACGCATACCGTTGTAATCGGGCGAGTTTCTACTTTCAGATGCAACAGAAATTTTGCGGATTGATCAATCCGTTCGCGAGATATGGCAGTTTGGAGGTAAGAAACGCTTGTGAAACTCAAAATTTTCGCAGTTCTGATGCTCGAAACGAATGACTAGAACGGCATAGGGGAGAAGTACGCATACCGTTGTAATCGGGCGTGTTTCTACTTTCGGATGCAACAGAAATTACGCGGATTCGTCAATCCGTTCGCGAGATATGGCAGTTTGGAGGTAAGAAACACTTGAGAAACTCAAAATTTTCGCAGTTCTGATGCTCGAAACGAATGACTAGAACGGCCTAGGGGAGAAGTACGCATACCGTTGTAACCGGGCGAGATTCTACTTTCAGATGCAACAGAAATTTTTCGGATTGATCAATCCGTTCGCGAGATATGGCAGTTTAGAGATAAGAAACGCTTGAGAAACTCAAAATTTTCGCAGTTCTGATGCTCGAAACGAATGACTAGAACGGCCTAGGGGAAAACTACACATACCGTTGTAATCGGGCGAGTTTCTACTTTCAGAAGCAACAGAAATTTTGCGGATTGGTCAATCCGTTCGCGAGATATGGCAGTTTGGAGGTAAGAAACGCTTAAGAAACTCAAAATTTTCGCAGTTCTGATGCTCGAAACGAATAACTAGAACGGCCTATGGGAGAAGTACGCATACCGTTGTAATCGGGCGAGTTTCTACTTTCAGATGCCTCAGAAATTATGCGGATTGGTCAATCCGTTCGCGAGATATGGCCGTTTGGATGTAAGAAACGCTTGAGAAACTCAAAATTTTCGCAGTTCTGATGCTCGACACGAATAACTGGAACGGCCTAGGGGAAAACTACACATACCGTTGTAATCGGGCGAGTTTCTACTTTCAGAAGCATCAGAAATTTTGCGGATTGGTCAATCCGTTCGCGAGATATGGCAGTTTGGAGGTAAGAAACGCTTAAGAATCTCAAAATTTTCGCAGTTCTGATGCTCGAAACGAATAACTGGAACGGCCTAGGGGAAAACTACACATACCGTTGTAATCGTGCGAGTTTCTACTTTCAGATGCAACAGAAATTTTGCGGATTGATCAATCCGTTCGCGAGATATGGCCGTTTGGATGTAAGAAACGCTTGAGAAACTCAAAATTTGCGCAGTTCTGATGCTTGAAACGAATAACTAGAACGGCCTAGGGGAGAAGTACGCATACCGTTGTAATCGGGCGAGTTTCTACTTTCAGATGCAACAGAAATTTTGCGGATTGATCAATCCGTTCGCGAGATATGGCAGTTTGGAGGTAAGAAACGCTTGAGAAACTCAAAATTTTCGCAGTTCTGATGCTCGAAACGAATGACTAGAACGGCCTAGGGGAGAAGTACGCATACCGTTGTAATCGGGCGAGTTTCTACTTTCGGATGCAACAGAAATTACGCGGATTCGTCAATCCGTTCGCGAGATATTGCAGTTTGGAGGTGAGAAACGCTTGAGGAACTCAAAATTTTCGCAATTCTGATGCTCGAAACGAATAACTGGAACGGCCTAGGGGAAAACTACACATACCGTTGTAATCGTGCGAGTTTCTACTTTCAGATGCAACAGAAATTATGCGGATTGCTCAATCCGTTCGCGAGATATGGCCGTTTGGATGTAAGAAACGCTTGAGAAACTCAAAATTTTCGCAGTTCTGATGCTCGAAACGAATGACTAGAACGGCCTAGGGGAGAAGTACGCATACCGTTGTAATCGGGCGAGTTTCTACTTTCGGATGCAACAGAAATTACGCGGATTCGTCAATCCGTTCGCGAGATATTGCAGTTTGGAGGTGAGAAACGCTTGAGGAACTCAAAATTTTCGCAATTCTGATGCTCGAAACGAATAACTGGAACGGCCTAGGGGAAAACTACACATACCGTTGTAATCGTGCGAGTTTCTACTTTCAGAAGCAACAGAAATTTTGCGGATTGGTCAATCCGTTCGCGAGATATGGCAGTTTGGAGGTAAGAAACGCTTATGAAACTCAAAATTTTCGCAGTTCTGATGCTCGAAACGAATAAATGGAACGGCCTAGGGGAAAACTACACATACCGTTGTAATCGGGTCGAGTTTCTACTTTCAGAAGCAACAGAAATTTTGCGGATTGGTCAATCCGTTCGCGAGATATGGCAGTTTGGAGGTAAGAAACGCTTAAGAAACTCAAAATTTTCGCAGTTCTGATGCTCGAAACGAATAACTAGAACGGCCTATGGGAGAAGTACGCATACCGTTGTAATCGGGCGAGTTTCTACTTTCAGATGCAACTGAAATTATGCGGATTGGTCAATCCGTACGCGAGATATGGCCGTTTGGATGTAAGAAACGCTTGAGAAACTCAAAATTTTCGCAGTTCTGATGCTCGACACGAATAACTGGAACGGCCTAGGGGAAAACTACACATACCGTTGTAATCGGGCGAGTTTCTACTTTCAGAAGCAACAGAAATTTTGCGGATTGGTCAATCCGTTCGCGAGATATGGCAGTTTGGAGGTAAGAAACGCTTAAGAAACTCACAATTTTCGCAGTTCTGATGCTCGAAACGAATAACTGGAACGGCCTAGGGGAAAACTACTCATACCGTTGTAATCGGGCGAGTCTCTACTTTCAGATGCAACAGAAATTTTGAGGAGAGGTCAATCCATTCGCGAGATATGGCAGTTTGGAGGTAAGGAACGCTTGAGAAACTCAAAATTTTCGCAGTTCTGATGCTTGAAACGAATAAGTAGAACGGCCTAGGGGAGAAGTACGCATACCGTTGTAATCGGGCGAGTTTCTACTTTCAGATGCAACAGAAATTTTGCGGATTGATCAATCCGTTCGCGAGATATGGCAGTTTGGAGGTAAGAAACGCTTGAGAAACTCAAAATTTTCGCAGTTCTGATGCTCGAAACGAATGACTAGAACGGCCTAGGGGAGAAGTACGCATACCGTTGTAATCGGGCGAGTTTCTACTTTCGGATGCAACAGAAATTACGCGGATTCGTCAATCCGTTCGCGAGATATTGCAGTTTGGAGGTAAGAAACGCTTGAGGAACTCAAAATTTTCGCACTTCTGATGCTCGAAACGAATAACTGGAACGGCCTAGGGGAAAACTAAACATACCGTTGTAATCGTGCGGGTTTCTACTTTCAGATGCAACAGAAATTATGCGGATTGGTCAATCCGTTCGCGAGATATGGCCGTTTGGATGTAAGAAACGCTTGAGAAACTCAAAATTTTCGCAGTTCTGATGCTCGACACGAATAACTGGAACGGCCTAGGGGAAAACTACACATACCGTTGTAATCGGGCGAGTTTCTACTTTCAGAAGCAACAGAAATTTTGCGGATTGGTCAATCCGTTCGCGAGATATGGCAGTTTGGAGGTAAGAAACGCTTAAGAAACTCAAAATTTTCGCAGTTCTGATGCTTGAAACGAATAACTAGAACGGCCTAGGGGAGAAGTACGCATACCGTTGTAATCGGGCGAGTTTCTACTTTCAGATGCAACAGAAATTTTGCGGATTGATCAATCCGTTCGCGAGATATGGCAGTTTGGAGGTAAGAAACGCTTGAGAAACTCAAAATTTTCGCAGTTCTGATGCTCGAAACGAATGACTAGAACGGCCTAGGGGAGAAGTACGCATACCGTTGTAATCGGGCGAGTTTCTACTTTCGGATGCAACAGAAATTTTGCGGATTGGTCGGTCCGTACGCGAGATATGGCGGTTTGGAAGTAAGAAACGCTTGAGAAACTCAAAATTTTCGCAGTTCTGATGCTCGAAACGAATAACTGGAACGGTCTAGGGGAAAACTACACATAACGTTGTAATCGGGCGAGTTTCTACTTTCAGATGCAACAGAAGTTTTGCGGATTGGTCAATCCGTTCGCGAGATGTGGCAGTTTGGAGGTAAGAAACGCTTGAGAAACTCAAAATTTTCGCAGTTCTGATGCTCGAAACGAATAACTAGAACGGCCTAGGGGAAAACTACACATACCGTTGTAATCGGGCGAGTTTCTACTTTCAGATGCAACAGAAATTTTGCGGATTGGTCAATCCGTTCGCGAGATATGGCAGTTTGGAAGTAAGAAACGCTTGAGAAACCCAAAATTTTCGCAGTTCTAATGCTCGAAACGAATGACTAGAACGGCCTAGGGGAGAAGTACGCATGCGGTTGTAATCGGGCGAGTTTCTACTTTCAGATGCAACAGAAATTTTGCGGATTGTTCAATCCGTTCGCGAGATATGGCAGTTTGGAGATAAGAAACGCATGAGAAACTCAAAATTTTCGCAGTTCTGATGCTCGAAACGAATAACTAGAACGGCCCAGTGGAAAAGTGCGCATACCGTTGTAATCGGGCGAGTTTCTACTTTCAGATGCAACAGAAATTTTGCGGATTGGTCGATCCGTTCGCGAGATGTGGCAGTTTGGAAGTAAGAAACGCTTGAGAAACTCAAAATTTTCGCAGTTCTGATGCTCGAAACGAATGACTAGAACGGCCTAGAGGAGAAGTACGCATACCGTTGTAATCGGGCGAGTTTCTACTTTCAGATGCAACAGAAATTTTTCGGATTGATCAATCCGTTCGCGAGATATGGCAGTTTAGAGATAAGAAACGCTTGAGAAACTCAAAATTTTCGCAGTTCTGATGCTCGAAACGAATGACTAGAACGGCCTATGGGAGAAGTACGCATACCGTTGTAATCGGGCGAGTTTCTACTTTCAGATGCAACAGAAATTATGCGCATTGGTCAGTCCGTTAGCGAGATATGGCCGTTTGGATGTAAGAAACGCTTGAGAAACTCAAAATTTTCGCAGTTCTGATGCTCGAAACGAATAACTGGAACGGCCTAGGGGAAAACTACACATACCGTTGTAATCGGGCGAGTTTTTACTTTCAGATGCAACAGAAATTTTGCGGATTGGTCAATCCGTTCGCGAGATATGGCAGTTTGGAGGTAAGAAACGCATGAGAAACTCAAAATTTTCGCAGTTCTGATGCTCGAAACGAATGACTAGAACGGCCTAGGGGAGAAGTACGCATACCGTTGTAATCAGGCGAGTTTCTAGTTTCGGATGCAACAGAAATTACGCGGATTGGTCAATCCGTTCGCGAGATATGGAAGTTTGGAGGTAAGAAACGCTTAAGCAACTCAAAATTTTCGCAGTTCTGATGCTCGAAACGAATAACTGCAACGGCCTAGGGGAAAACTACTCATACCGTTGTAATCGGGCGAGTCTCTACTTTCAGATGCAACAGAAATTTTGCGGATTGGTCAATCCGTTCGCGAGATATGGCAGTTTGGAGGTAAGGAACGCTTGAGAAACTCAAAATTTGCGCAGTTCTGATGCTTGAAACGAATAACTAGAACGGCCTAGGGGAGAAGTACGCATACCGTTGTAATCGGGCGAGTTTCTACTTTCAGATGCAACAGAAATTTTGCGGATTGGTCAATCCGTTCGCGAGATATGGCAGTTTGGAAGTAAGAAACGCTTGAGAAACCCAAAATTTTCGCAGTTCTAATGCTCGAAACGAATGACTAGAACGGCCTAGGGGAGAAGTACGCATGCGGTTGTAATCGGGCGAGTTTCTACTTTCAGATGCAACAGAAATTTTGCGGATTGTTCAATCCGTTCGCGAGATATGGCAGTTTGGAGGTAAGAAACGCTTGAGAAACTCAAAATTTTCGCTGTTCTGATGCTCGAAACGAATGACTAGAACGGCCTAGGGGAGAAGTACGCATACCGTTGTAATCGGGCGAGTTTCTACTTTCGGATGCAACAGAAATTACGCGGATTCGTCAATCCGTTCGCGAGATATGGCCGTTTGGATGTAAGAAACGCTTGAGGAACTCAAAATTTTCGCAGTTCTGATGCTCGACACGAATAACTGGAACGGCCTAGGGGAAAACTACACATACCGTTGTAATCGGGCGAGTTTCTACTTTTAGATGCAACAGAAATTTTGCGGATTGGTCGATCCGTTCGCGAGATGTGGCAGTTTGGAGGTAAGAAACGCTTGAGAAACTCAAAATTTTCGCAGTTCTGATGCTCGAAACGAATAACTAGAACGACCTAGGGGAAAAGTACGCATACCGATGTAATCGGGCGAGTTTCTACTTTCAGATGCAACAGAAATTTTGCGGATTGGTCGGTCCGTTCGCGAGATATGGCGGTTTGGAAGTAAGAAACGCTTGAGAAACTCAAAATTTTCGCAGTTCTGATGCTCGAAACGAATAACTGGAACGGTCTAGGGGAAAACTACACATACCGTTGTAATCGGGCGAGTTTCTACTTTCAGAAGCAACAGAAATTTTGCGGATTGGTCAATCCGTTCGCGAGATATGGCAGTTTGGAGGTAAGAAACGCTTATGAAACTCAAAATTTTCGCAGTTCTGATGCTCGAAACGAATAACTGGAACGGCCTAGGGGAAAACTACTCATACCGTTGTAATCGGGCGAGTCTCTACTTTCAGATGCAACAGAAATTTTGCGGATCGATCAATCCGTTCGCGAGATATGGCCGTTTGGATGTAAGAAACGCTTGAGGAACTCAAAATTTTCGCAGTTCTGATGCTCGACACGAATGATTAGAACGGCCTAGGGGAGAAGTACGCTTACCGTTGTAATCGGCGAGTTTCTACTTTCGGATGCAACAGAAATTACGCGGATTGGTCATTCCGTTCGCGAGATATGACAGTTTGGAGATAAGAAACGCCTTAGAAACTCAAAATTTTCGCAGTTCTGATGCTCGAAACGAATAACTAGGACGGACCAGGGGAAAAGTGCGCATACCGTTGTAATCGGGCGAGTTTCTACTTTCAAATGCAACAGAAATTTTGCAGATTGATCAATCCGTTCGCGAGATATGGCAGTTTGGAGGTAAGAAACGCTCGAGAAACTCAAAATTTTCGCATTTCTGATGCTCGAAACGAATAACTGGAACGGTCTAGGGGAAAACTACACATAACGTTGTAATCGGGCGAGTTTCTGCTTTCAGATGCAACAGAAATTTTGCGGATTGGTCAATCCGTTCGCGAGATGTGGCAGTTTGGAGGTAAGAAACGCTTGAGAAACTCAAAATTTTCGCAGTTCTGATGCTCGAAACGAATAACTAGAACGGCCTAGGGGAAAACTACACATACCGTTGTAATCGGGCGAGTTTCTACTTTCAGATGCAACAGAAATTTTGCGGATTGGTCAATCCGTTCGCGAGATATGGCAGTTTGGAAGTAAGAAACGCTTGAGAAACCCAAAATTTTCGCAGTTCTAATGCTCGTAACGAATGACTAGAACGGCCTAGGGGAGAAGTACGCATGCGGTTGTAATCGGGCGAGTTTCTACTTTCAGATGCAACAGAAATTTTGCGGATTGTTCAATCCGTTCGCGAGATATGGCAGTTTGGAGATAAGAAACGCATGAGAAAATCAAAATTTTCGCAGTTCTGATGCTCGAAACGAATAACTAGAACGGCCCAGTGGAAAAGTGCGCATACCGTTGTAATCGGGCGAGTTTCTACTTTCAGATGCAACAGAAATTTTGCGGATTGGTCGATCCGTTCGCGAGATGTGGCAGTTTGGAAGTAAGAAACGCTTGAGAAACTCAAAATTTTCGCAGTTCTGATGCTCGAAACGAATGACTAGAACGGCCTAGAGGAGAAGTACGCATACCGTTGTAATCGGGCGAGTTTCTACTTTCAGATGCAACAGAAATTTTTCGGATTGATCAATCCGTTCGCGAGATATGGCAGTTTAGAGATAAGAAACGCTTGAGAAACTCAAAATTTTCGCAGTTCTGATGCTCGAAACGAATGACTAGAACGGCCTATGGGAGAAGTACGCATACCGTTGTAATCGGGCGAGTTTCTACTTTCAGATGCAACAGAAATTATGCGCATTGGTCAGTCCGTTAGCGAGATATGGCCGTTTGGATGTAAGAAACGCTTGAGAAACTCAAAATTTTCGCAGTTCTGATGCTCGAAACGAATAACTGGAACGGCCTAGGGGAAAACTACACATACCGTTGTAATCGGGCGAGTTTTTACTTTCAGATGCAACAGAAATTTTGCGGATTGGTCAATCCGTTCGCGAGATATGGCAGTTTGGAGGTAAGAAACGGATGAGAAACTCAAAATTTTCGCAGTTCTGTTGCTCGAAACGAATGACTAGAACGGCCTAGGGGAGAAGTACGCATACCGTTGTAATCAGGCGAGTTTCTAGTTTCGGATGCAACAGAAATTACGCGGATTGGTCAATCCGTTCGCGAGATATGGAAGTTTGGAGGTAAGAAACGCTTAAGAAACTCAAAATTTTCGCAGTTCTGATGCTCGAAACGAATAACTGCAACGGCCTAGGGGAAAACTACTCATACCGTTGTAATCGGGCGAGTCTCTACTTTCAGATGCAACAGAAATTTTGCGGATTGGTCAATCCGTTCGCGAGATATGGCAGTTTGGAGGTAAGGAACGCTTGAGAAACTCAAAATTTGCGCAGTTCTGATGCTTGAAACGAATAACTAGAACGGCCTAGGGGAGAAGTACGCATACCGTTGTAATCGGGCGAGTTTCTACTTTCAGATGCAACAGAAATTTTGCGGATTGGTCAATCCGTTCGCGAGATATGGCAGTTTGGAAGTAAGAAACGCTTGAGAAACCCAAAATTTTCGCAGTTCTAATGCTCGAAACGAATGACTAGAACGGCCTAGGGGAGAAGTACGCATGCGGTTGTAATCGGGCGAGTTTCTACTTTCAGATGCAACAGAAATTTTGCGGATTGTTCAATCCGTTCGCGAGATATGGCAGTTTGGAGATAAGAAACGCATGAGAAACTCAAAATTTTCGCAGTTCTGATGCTCGAAACGAATAACTAGAACGGCCCAGTGGAAAAGTGCGCATACCGTTGTAATCGGGCGAGTTTCTACTTTCAGATGCAACAGAAATTTTGCGGATTGGTCGATCCGTTCGCGAGATGTGGCAGTTTGGAAGTAAGAAACGCTTGAGAAACTCAAAATTTTCGCAGTTCTGATGCTCGAAACGAATGACTAGAACGGCCTAGAGGAGAAGTACGCATACCGTTGTAATCGGGCGAGTTTCTACTTTCAGATGCAACAGAAATTTTTCGGATTGATCAATCCGTTCGCGAGATATGGCAGTTTAGAGATAAGAAACGCTTGAGAAACTCAAAATTTTCGCAGTTCTGATGCTCGAAACGAATGACTAGAACGGCCTATGGGAGAAGTACGCATACCGTTGTAATCGGGCGAGTTTCTACTTTCAGATGCAACAGAAATTATGCGCATTGGTCAGTCCGTTCGCGAGATATGGCAGTTTGGAAGTAAGAAACGCTTGAGAAACTCAAAATTATCGCAGTTCTGATGCTCGAAACGAATGACTAGAACGGCCTAGGGGAGAAGTACGCATACCGTTGTAATCGGGCGTGTTTCTGCTTTCAGATGCAACAGAAATTTTGCGGATTGATCAATCCGTTCGCGAGATATGGCAGTTTGGAGCTAAGAAACGCTTGAGAAACTCAAAATTTTCGCAGTTCTGATGCTCGAAACGAATAACTAGAGCGGCCTAGGGGAAAAGTGCGCATACCGTTGTAATCGGGCGAGTTTCTACTTTCAGAAGCAACAGAAATTTTGCGGATTGGTCAATCCGTTCGCGAGATATGGCAGTTTGGAAGTAAGAAACGCTTGAGAAACCCAAAATTTTCGCAGTTCTAATGCTCGAAACGAATGACTAGAACGGCCTAGGGGAGAAGTACGCATGCGGTTGTAATCGGGCGAGTTTCTACTTTCAGATGCAACAGAAATTTTGCGGATTGTTCAATCCGTTCGCGAGATATGGCAGTTTGGAGATAAGAAACGCATGAGAAACTCAAAATTTTCGCAGTTCTGATGCTCGAAACGAATAACTAGAACGGCCCAGTGGAAAAGTGCGCATACCGTTGTAATCGGGCGAGTTTCTACTTTCAGATGCAACAGAAATTTTGCGGATTGGTCGATCCGTTCGCGAGATGTGGCAGTTTGGAAGTAAGAAACGCTTGAGAAACTCAAAATTTTCGCAGTTCTGATGCTCGAAACGAATGACTAGAACGGCCTAGAGGAGAAGTACGCATACCGTTGTAATCGGGCGAGTTTCTACTTTCAGATGCAACAGAAATTTTTCGGATTGATCAATCCGTTCGCGAGATATGGCAGTTTAGAGATAAGAAACGCTTGAGAAACTCAAAATTTTCGCAGTTCTGATGCTCGAAACGAATGACTAGAACGGCCTATGGGAGAAGTACGCATACCGTTGTAATCGGGCGAGTTTCTACTTTCAGATGCAACAGAAATTATGCGCATTGGTCAGTCCGTTCGCGAGATATGGCAGTTTGGAAGTAAGAAACGCTTGAGAAACTCAAAATTATCGCAGTTCTGATGCTCGAAACGAATGACTAGAACGGCCTAGGGGAGAAGTACGCATACCGTTGTAATCGGGCGTGTTTCTGCTTTCAGATGCAACAGAAATTTTGCGGATTGATCAATCCGTTCGCGAGATATGGCAGTTTGGAGCTAAGAAACGCTTGAGAAACTCAAAATTTTCGCAGTTCTGATGCTCGAAACGAATAACTAGAGCGGCCTAGGGGAAAAGTGCGCATACCGTTGTAATCGGGCGAGTTTCTACTTTCAGAAGCAACAGAAATTTTGCGGATTGGTCAATCCGTTCGCGAGATATGGCAGTTTGGAGGTAAGAAACGCTTGAGAAATTCAAAATTTTCGCTGTTCTGATGCTCGAAATGAATAACTAGAACGGCCTAGGGGAAAAGTGCGCATACCGTTGTAATCGGGCGAGTTTCTACTTTCTGAAGCAACAGAAATTTTGCGGATTGTTCAATCCGTTCGCGAGATATGGCAGTTTGGAGGTAAGAAACGCTTGAGAAACTCAAAATTTTCGCAGTTCTGATGCTCGAAACGAATAACTAGAACGGCCTAGGGGAAAAGTACGCATACCGATGTAATCGGGCGAGTTTCTACTTTCAGATGCAACAGAAATTTTGCGGATTGGTCGATCCGTTCGCGAGATATGGCAGTTTGGAAGTAAGAAACGCTTGAGAAACTCAAAATTTGCGCAGTTCTGATGCTCGAAACGAATAACAAGAACGGCCTAGGGGAAAAGCACGCATACCGATGTAATCGGGCGAGTTTCTACTTTCAGATGCAACAGAAATCATGCGAATTGGTCAATCCGTTCGCGAGATAGGGCCGTTTGGATGTAAGAAACGATTGAGAAACTCAAAATTTTCGCAGTTCTGATGCTCGAAACGAATAACTAGAACGGCCCAGTGGAAAAGTGCGCATACCGTTGTAATCGGGCGAGTTTCTACTTTCAAATGCAACAGAAATTTTGCGGATTGGTCAATCCGTTCGCGAGATATGGCAGTTTGGAAGTAAGAAACGCTTGAGAAACTCAAAATTTTCGCAGTTCTGATGCTCGAAACGAATGACTAGAACGGCCTAGGGGAGAAGTACGCATACCGTTGTAATCGGGCGTGTTTCTGCTTTCAGATGCAACAGAAATTTTGCGGATTGATCAATCCGTTCGCGAGATATGGCAGTTTGGAGCTAAGAAACGCTTGAGAAACTCAAAATTTTCGCAGTTCTGATGCTCGAAACGAATAACTAGAGCGGCCTAGGGGAAAAGTGCGCATACCGTTGTAATCGGGCGAGTTTCTACTTTCAGAAGCAACAGAAATTTTGCGGATTGGTCAATCCGTTCGCGAGATATGGCAGTTTGGAGGTAAGAAACGCTTGAGAAATTCAAAATTTTCGCAGTTCTGATGCTCGAAACGAATAACTAGTACGGCCTAGGGGAAGAGTGCGCATACCGTTGTAATCGGGCGAGTTTCTACTTTCAGAAGCAACAGAAATTTTGCGGATTGTTCAATCCGTTCGCGAGATATGGCAGTTTGGAGATAAGAAACGCATGAGAAACTCAAAATTTTCGCAGTTCTGATGTTCGAAACGAATAACTAGAACGGCCTAGGGGAAAAGTGCGCATATCGTTGTAATCGGGCGAGTTTCTACATTCAAATGCAACAGAAATTTTGCGGATTGTTCAATCCGTTCGCGAGATATGGCAGTTTGGAGGTAAGAAACGCTTGAGAAACTCAAAATTTTCGCAGTTCTGATGCTCGAAACGAATAACTAGAACGGCCTAGGGGAAAAGTACGCATACCGATGTAATCGGGCGAGTTTCTACTTTCAGATGCAACAGAAATTTTGCGGATTGGTCAATCCGTTCGCGAGATGTGGCAGCTTGGAGGTAAGAAACGCTTGAGAAACTCAAAATTTTCGCAGTTCTGATGCTCGAAACGAATAACTAGAACGGCCTAGGGGAGAAGTACGCATACCGATGTAATCGGGCGAGTTTCTACTTTCAGATGCAACAGAAATTTTGCGGATTGTTCAATCCGTTCGCGAGATGTGGTAGTTTGGAAGTAAGAAACGCTTGAGAAACTCAAAATTTTCGCAGTTCTGATGCTCGAAACGAATGACTAGAACGGCCTGGGGGAGAAGTACGCATACCGTTGTAATCGGGCGAGTTTCTACTTTCAGATGCAACGGAAATTTTGCGGATTGATCAATCCGTTCGCGAGATATGGCAGTTTGGAGGTAAGAAACGCTTGAGAAACTCAAAATTTTCGCAGTTCTGATGCTCGACACGAATAACTAGAACGCCCTAGGGGAAAAGTACGCATACCGTTGTAATCGGGCGAGTTTCTACTTTCAGATGCAACAGAAATTTTGCGGATTGGTCAATCCGATCGCGAGATATGGCAGTTTGGAGGTAAGAAACGCTTGAGAAACTCAAAATTTGCGCAGTTCTGATGCTTGAAACGAATAACTAGAACGGCCTAGGGGAAAAGTGCGCATACTGTTGTAATCGGGCGAGTCTCTACTTTCAGATGTAACAGAAATTTTGCGGATTGGTCAATCCGTTCGCGAGATATGGCAGTTTGGAGGTAAGAAACGCTTGAGAAACCCAAAATTTTCGCAGTTCTAATGCTCGAAACGAATGACTAGAACGGCCTAGGGGAGAAGTACGCATACGGTTGTAATCGGGCGAGTTTCTACTTTCAGATGCAACAGAAATTTTGCGGATTGTTCTATCCGTTCGCGATATATGGCAGTTTGGAGATAAGAAACGCATGAGAAACTCAAAATTTTCGCAGTTCTGATGCTCGAAACGAATAACTAGAACGGCCTAGGGGAGAAGTACGCATACCGATGTAATCGGGCGAGTTTCTACTTTCAGATGCAACAGAAATTTTGCGGATTGTTCAATCCGTTCGCGAGATGTGGTAGTTTGGAAGTAAGAAACGCTTGAGAAACTCAAAATTTTCGCAGTTCTGATGCTCGAAACGAATGACTAGAACGGCCTGGGGGAGAAGTACGCATACCGTTGTAATCGGGCGAGTTTCTACTTTCAGATGCAACGGAAATTTTGCGGATTGATCAATCCGTTCGCGAGATATGGCAGTTTGGAGGTAAGAAACGCTTGAGAAACTCAAAATTTTCGCAGTTCTGATGCTCGAAACGAATGACTAGAACGGCCTGGGGGAGAAGTACGCATACCGTTGTAATCGGGCGAGTTTCTACTTTCAGATGCAACGGAAATTTTGCGGATTGATCAATCCGTTCGCGAGATATGGCAGTTTGGAGGTAAGAAACGCTTGAGAAACTCAAAATTTTCGCAGTTCTGATGCTCGAAACGAATGACTAGAACGGCCTGGGGGAGAAGTACGCATACCGTTGTAATCGGGCGAGTTTCTACTTTCAGAAGCAACAGAAATTTTGCGGATTGGTCAATCCGTTCGCGAGATATGGCAATTTGGAGGTAAGAAACGCTTGAGAAACTCAAAATTTTCGCACTTCTGATGCTCGAAATGAATAACTAGAACGGCCTAAGGGAAAAGTGCGCATACCGTTGTAATCGGGCGAGTTTCTACTTTCAGAAGCAACAGAAATTTTGCGGATTGGTCAATCCGTTCGCGAGATGTGGCAGTTTGGAGGTAAGAAACGCTTGAGAAACTCAAAATTTTCGCAGTTCTGATGCTCGAAACGAATAACTAGAACGGCCTAGGGGAAAAGTACGCATACCGATGTAATCGGGCGAGTTTCTACTTTCAGATGCAACAGAAATCATGCGGATTGGTCAATCCGTTCGCGAGATATGGCCGTTTGGATGTAAGAAACGCTTGAGAAACTCAAAATTTTCGCAGTTCTGATGCTCGAAACGAATAACTAGAACGGCCTAGGGGAAAAATGCGCATACCGTTGTAATCGGGCGAGTTTCTACTTTCAGATGCAACAGAAATTTTGCGGATTGATCAATCCGTTCGCGAGATATGGCAGTTTAGAGATAAGAAACGCTTGAGAAACTCAAAATTTTCGCAGTTCTGATGCTCGAAACGAATGACTAGAACGGCCTAGGGGAGAAGTACGCATACCGTTGTAATCGGGCGAGTTTCTACTTTCAGATGCAAAGGAAATTATGAGGATTGGTCAATCCGTTCGCGAGATATGGCCGTTTGGATGTAAGAAACGCTTGAGAAACTCAAAATTTTCGCAGTTCTGATGCTCGAAACGAATAACTAGACGGCCTAGGGGAAAAGTGCGCACACCGTTGTAATCGGGCGAGTTTCTACTTTCAGAAGCAACAGAAATTTTGCGGATTGGTCAATCCGTTCGCGAGATATGGCAATTTGGAGGTAAGAAACGCTTGAGAAACTCAAAATTTTCGCACTTCTGATGCTCGAAATGAATAACTAGAACGGCCTAGGGGAAAAGTACGCATACCGATGTAATCGGGCGAGTTTCTACTTTCAGATGCAACAGAAATTTTGCGGATTGATCAATCCGTTCGCGAGATATGGCAGTTTGGAGATAAGAAACGCTTGAGAAACTCAAAATTTTCGCAGTTCTGATGCTCGAAACGAATGACTAGAACGGCCTAGGGGAGAAGTACGCATGCCGTTGTAATCGGGCGAGTTTCTACATTCAGATGCAACAGAAATTTTGCGGATTGTTCAATCCGTTCGCGAGATGTGGCAGTTTGGAGGTAAGAAACGCTTGAGAAACTCAAAATTTTCGCAGTTCTGATGCTCGAAACGAATAACTAGAACGGCCTAGGGGAAAACTACCCCTACCGTTGTAATCGGGCGAGCTTCTACTTTCAGAAGCAACAGAAATTTTGCGGATTGGTCAATCCGTTCGCGAGATATGGCAGTTTGGAGGAAAGAAACGCTTGAGAAACTCAAAATTTTCGCAGTTCTGATGCTCGATACGAATAACTAGAACGGCCTAGGGGAAAAGTGCGCATACCGTTGTAATCGGGCGAGTTTCCACTTTCAGATGCAACAGAAACTTTGCGGATTGGTCAATCCGTTCGCGAGATGTGGCAGTTTGGAGGTAAGAAACGCTTGAGAAACTCAAAATTTTCGCAGTTCTGATGCTCGAAACGAATAACTAGAACGGCCTAGGGGAAAAGTACGCATACCGATGTAATCGGGCGAGTTTCTACTTTCAGATGCAACAGAAATTTTGCGGATTGGTCTATCCGTTCGCGAGATATGGCAGTTTGGAAGTAAGAAACGCTTGAGAAACTCAAAATTTTCGCAGTTCTGATGCTCGAAACGAATAACTGGAACGGTCTAGGGGAAAACTACACATACCGTTGTAATCGGGCGAGTTTCTACTTTCAGATGCAACAGAAATTTTGCGGATTGGTCAATCCGTTCGCGAGATGTGGCAGTTTGGAGGTAAGAAACGCTTGAGAAACTCAAAATTTTCGCAGTTCTGATGCTCGAAACGAATAACTAGAACGGCCTAGGGGAAAAGTACGCATACCGATGTAATCGGGCGAGTTTCTACTTTCAGATGCAACAGAAATCATGCGGATTGGTCAATCCGTTCGCGAGATATGGCCGTTTGGATGTAAGAAACGCTTGAGAAACTCAAAATTTTCGCAGTTCTGATGCTCGAAACGAATAACTAGACGGCCTAGGGGAAAAGTGCGCACACCGTTGTAATCGGGCGAGTTTCTACTTTCAGAAGCAACAGAAATTTTGCGGATTGGTCAATCCGTTCGCGAGATATGGCAGTTTGGAGGTAAGAAACGCTTGAGAAACTCAAAATTTTCGCAGTTCTGATGCTCGAAATGAATAACTAGAACGGCCTAGGGGAGAAGTACGCATACCGTTGTAATCGAGCGAGTTTCTACTTTCAGATGCAACAGAAATTTTGCGGATTGGTCAATCCGTTCGCGAGATATGGCAGTTTGGTGGTAAGAAACGCTTGAGAAACTCAAAATTTGCGCAGTTCTGATGCTTGAAACGAATAACTAGAACGGCCTAGGGGAAAAGTGCTCATACCGTTGTAATCGGGCGAGTTTCTACTTTCAGATGCAACAGAAATTTTGCGGATTCGTCAATCCGTTCGCGAGATATGGCCGTTTGGATGTAAGAAGCGCTTGAGAAACTCGAAATTTTCGCAGTTCTGATGCTCGAAACGAATAACTGGAACGGCCTAGGGGAAAACTACACAAACCGTTGTAATCGGGCGAGTCTCTACTTTCAGATGCAACAGAAATTTTGCGGTTTGGTCAATCCGTTCGCGAGATATGGTAGTTTGGAGGTAAGAAGCGCTTGAGAAACTCAAAATTTTCGCAGTTCTGATGCTCGAAACGAATAACTAGACAGCCTAGGGGAAAAGTGCGCATAACGTTGTAATCGGGCGAGTTTCTACTTTCAGAAGCAACAGGAATTTTGCGGATTGGTCAATCCGTTCGCGAGATGTGGCAGTTTGGAGGTAAGAAACGCTTGAGAAACTCAAAATTTGCGCAGTTCTGATGCTTGTAACGAATAACTAGAACGGCCTAGGGGAAAACTACACATACCGTTGTAATCGGGCGAGTTTCTACTTTCAGATGCAACAGAAATTTTGCGGATCGATCAATCCGTTCGCGAGATATGGCAGTTTGGAGGTAAGAAACGCTTGAGAAACTCAAAATTTTCGCAGTTCTGATGCTCGAAATGAATAACTAGAACGGCCTAGGGGAGAAGTACGCATACCGTTGTAATTGGTCGACTTTCTACTTTCAGATGCAACAGAAATTTTGTGGATTGATCAATCCGTTCGCGAGATATGGCAGTTTGGAAATAAGAAACGCTTGAGAAACTCAAAATTTTCGCAGTTCTGATGCTTGAAACCAATAACTAGAACGGCCTAGGGGAAAAGTGTGCATACCGTTGTATTCGGGCGAGTTTCTACTTTCAGATGCAACAGAAATTTTGCGGATTCGTCAATCCGTTCGCGAGATATGGTAGTATGGATGTAAGAAGCGCTTGAGAAACTCGAAATTTTCGCAGTTCTGATGCTCGAAACGAATAACTGGAACGGCCTAGGGGAAAACTACACATACCGTTGTAATCGGGCGAGTCTCTACTTTCAGATGCAACAGAAATTTTGCGGATTGGTCAATCCGTTCGCGAGATATGGTAGTTTGGAGGTAAGAAGCGCTTGAGAAACTCAAAATTTTCGAAGTTCTGATGCTCGAAACGAATAACTAGAACCGCCTAGGGGAAAAGTGCGCATACCGTTGTAATCGGGCTAGTTTCTACTTTCAGATGCAACAGAAATTTTGCGGATTCGTCAATCCGTTCGCGAGATATGGCAGTTTGGATGTAAGAAGCGCTTGAGAAACTCGAAATTTTCGCAGTTCTGATGCTCGAAACGAATAACTGGAACGGCCTAGGGGAAAACTACACATACCGTTGTAATCGGGCGAGTTTCTACTTTCAGAAGCAACAGAAATTTTGCGGATTGGTCAATCCGTTCGCGAGATATGGCAGTTTGGAGGTAAGAAACGCTTGAGAAATTCAAAATTTTCGAAGTTCTGATGCTCGAAACGAATAACTAGAACGGCCTAGGGCGAGAAGTACGCATACCGTTGTAATCGAGCGAGTTTCTATTTTCAGATGCAACAGAAATTTTGCGGATTGGTCAATCCGTTCGCGAGATATGGCAGTTTGGAGGTAAGAAACGCTTGAGAAACTCAAAATTTGCGCAGTTCTGATGCTTGAAACGAATAACTAGAACGGCCTAGGGGAAAAGTGCTCATACCGTTGTAATCGGGCGAGTTTCTACTTTCAGATGCAACAGAAATTTTGCGGATTCGTCAATCCGTTCGCGAGATATGGCCGTTTGGATGTAAGAAGCGCTTGAGAAACTCGAAATTTTCGCAGTTCTGATGCTCGAAACGAATAACTGGAACGGCCTAGGGGAAAACTACACATACCGTTGTAATCGGGCGAGTCTCTACTTTCAGATGCAACAGAAATTTTGCGGATTGGTCAATCCGTTCGCGAGATATGGTAGTTTGGAGGTAAGAAGCGCTTGAGAAACTCAAAATTTTCGCAGTTCTGATGCTCGAAACGAATAACTAGACAGCCTAGGGGAAAAGTGCGCATACCGTTGTAATCGGGCGAGTTTCTACTTTCAGAAGCAACAGAAATTTTGCGGATTGGTCAATCCGTTCGCGAGATATGGCAGTTTGGAGGTAAGAGACGCTTGAGAAACTCAAAATTTTCGCAGTTCTGATGCTCGAAATGAATAACTAGAACGGCCTAGGGGAGAAGTACGCATACCGTTGTAATTGGTCGACTTTCTACTTTCAGATGCAACAGAAATTTTGTGGATTGATCAATCCGTTCGCGAGATATGGCAGTTTGGAAATGAGAAACGCTTGAGAAACTCAAAATTTTCGCAGTTCTGATGCTTGAAACCAATAACTAGAACGGCCTAGGGGAAAAGTGTGCATACCGTTGTATTCGGGCGAGTTTCTACTTTCAGATGCAACAGAAATTTTGCGGATTCGTCAATCCGTTCGCGAGATATGGCAGTATGGATGTAAGAAGCGCTTGAGAAACTCGAAATTTTCGCAGTTCTGATGCTCGAAACGAATAACTGGAACGGCCTAGGGGAAAACTACACATACCTTTGTAATCGGGCGAGTCTCTACTTTCAGATGCAACAGAAATTTTGCGGATTGGTCAATCCGTTCGCGAGATATGGTAGTTTGGAGGTAAGAAGCGCTTGAGAAACTCAAAATTTTCGAAGTTCTGATGCTCGAAACGAATAACTAGAACCGCCTAGGGGAAAAGTGCGCATACCGTTGTAATCGGGCTAGTTTCTACTTTCAGATGCAACAGAAATTTTGCGGATTGATCTATCCGTTCGCGAGATATGGCAGTTTGGAAATAAGAAACGCTTGAGAAACTCAAAATTTTCGCAGTTCTGATGCTAGAAACGAGTAACTAGAACGGCCTAGGGGAAAAGTACGCATACCGTTGTAATCGGGCGAGATTCTACTTTCAGATGCAACAGAAATTTTACGGATTGATCAATCCGTTCGCGAGATATGGCAGTTTGGAGGTAAGAAACGCTTGAGAAACTCAAAATTTTCGCAGTTCTGATGCTCGAAAAGAATAACTAGAACCGCCTAGGGGAAAAGTGCGCATACCGTTGTAATCGGGCTAGTTTCTACTTTCAGATGCAACAGAAATTTTGCGGAATGGTCAATCCGTTCGCGAGATATGGCAGTTTGGATGTAAGAAACGCTTGAGAAACTCGAAATTTTCGCAGTTCTGATACTCGAAACGAATAGCTGGAACGGCCTAGGGGAAAACTACACATACCGTTGTAATCGGGCGAGTTTCTACTTTCAGATGCAACAGAAATTTTGCGGATTGGTCAATCCGTTCGCGAGATGTGGCAGTTTGGAGGTAAGAAACGCTTGAGAAACTCAAAATTTGCGCAGTTCTGATGCTTGTAACGAATAACTAGAACGGCCTAGGGGAAAACTACGCATACCGTTGTAATCGGGCGAGTTTCTACTTTCAGATGCAACAGAAATTTTGCGAATCGGTCAATCCGTTCGCGAGATATGGCAGTTTGGAGGTAAGAAACGCTTGAGAAACTCAAAATTTTCGCAGTTCTGATGCTCGAAACGAATAACTAGAACCGCCTAGGGGAAAAGTGCGCATACCGTTGTAATCGGGCGAGTTTCTACTTTCAGATGCAACAGAAATTTTGCGGAATGATCAATCCGTTCGCGAGATATGGCAGTTTGGAAATAAGAAACGCTTGAGAAACTCAAAATTTTCGCAGTTCTGATGCCCGAAACGAATGACTAGAACGGCCTAGGGGAGAAGTACGGATACCGTTGTAATCGGGCGAGATTCTACTTTCAGATGCAACAGAAATGTTGCGGATTGATCAATCCGTTCGCGAGATATGGCAGCTTGGAGATAAGAAACGCTTTAGAAACTCAAAATTTTCGCAGTTCTGATGTTCGAAACGAATAACTAGAACGGCCCAGGGGAAAAGTGCGCATATCGTTGTAATCGGGCGAGTTTCTACATTCAAATGCAACAGAAATTTTGCGGATTGTTCAATCCGTTCGCGAGATATGGCAGTTTGGAGGTAAGAAACGCTTGAGAAACTCAAAATTTTCGCAGTTCTGATGCTCGAAACGAATAACTGGAACAGTCTAGGGGAAAACTACACATACCGTTGTAATCGGGCGAGTTTCCACTTTCAGATGCAACAGAAATTTTGCGGATTGGTCAATCCGTTCGCGAGATGTGGCAGTTTGGAGGTAAGAAACGCTTGAGAAACTCAAAATTTTCGCAGTTCTGATGCTCGAAACGAATAACTAGAACGGCCTAGGGGAAAAGTACGCATACCGATGTAATCGGGCGAGTTTCTACTTTCAGATGCAACAGAAATTTTGGGGATTGGTCAATCCGTTCGCGAGATGTGGCAGTTTGTAGGTAAGAAACGCTTGAGAAACTCAAAATTTTCGCAGTTCTGATGCTCGAAACGAATAACTAGAACGGCCTAGGGGAAAAGTGCGCATACCGTTGTAATCGGGCGAGTTTCCACTTTCAGATGCAACAGAAATTTTGCGGATTGGTCAATCCGTTCGCGAGATGTGGCAGTTTGGAGGTAAGAAACGCTTGAGAAACTCAAAATTTTCGCAGTTCTGATGCTCGAAACGAATAACTAGAACGGCCTAGGGGAAAAGTACGCATACCGATGTAATCGGGCGAGTTTCTACTTTCAGATGCAACAGAAATTTTGCGGATTGATCAATCCGTTCGCGAGATATGGCAGTTTAGAGATAAGAAACGCTTGAGAAACTCAAAATTTTCGCAGTTCTGATGCTCGAAACGAATGACTAGAACGGCCTAGGGGAGAAGTACGCATACCGTTGTAATCGGGCGAGTTTCTACTTTCAGATGCAACAGAAATTATGAGGATTGGTCAATCCGTTCGCGAGATATGGCCGTTTGGATGTAAGAAACGCTTGAGAAACTCAAAATTTTCGCAGTTCAGATGCTCGAAACGAATAACTAGACGGCCTAGGGGAAAAGTGCGCACACCGTTGTAATCGGGCGAGTTTCTACTTTCAGAAGCAACAGAAATTTTGCGGATTGGTCAATCCGTTCGCGAGATGTGGCAGTTTGGAGGTAAGAAACGCTTGAGAAACTCAAAATTTTCGCAGTTCTGATGCTCGAAACGAATAACTAGAACGGCCTAGGGGAAAAGTACGCATACCGATGTAATCGGGCGAGTTTCTACTTTCAGATGCAACAGAAATCATGCGGATTGGTCAATCCGTTCGCGAGATATGGCCGTTTGGATGTAAGAAACGCTTGAGAAACTCAAAATTTTCGCAGTTCTGATGCTCGAAACGAATAACTAGAACGGCCTAGGGGAAAAATGCGCATACCGTTGTAATCGGGCGAGTTTCTACTTTCAGATGCAACAGAAATTTTGCGGATTGATCAATCCGTTCGCGAGATATGGCAGTTTAGAGATAAGAAACGCTTGAGAAACTCAAAATTTTCGCAGTTCTGATGCTCGAAACGAATGACTAGAACGGCCTAGGGGAGAAGTACGCATACCGTTGTAATCGGGCGAGTTTCTACTTTCAGATGCAAAGGAAATTATGAGGATTGGTCAATCCGTTCGCGAGATATGGCCGTTTGGATGTAAGAAACGCTTGAGAAACTCAAAATTTTCGCAGTTCTGATGCTCGAAACGAATAACTAGACGGCCTAGGGGAAAAGTGCGCACACCGTTGTAATCGGGCGAGTTTCTACTTTCAGAAGCAACAGAAATTTTGCGGATTGGTCAATCCGTTCGCGAGATATGGCAATTTGGAGGTAAGAAACGCTTGAGAAACTCAAAATTTTCGCACTTCTGATGCTCGAAATGAATAACTAGAACGGCCTAGGGGAAAAGTACGCATACCGATGTAATCGGGCGAGTTTCTACTTTCAGATGCAACAGAAATTTTGCGGATTGATCAATCCGTTCGCGAGATATGGCAGTTTGGAGATAAGAAACGCTTGAGAAACTCAAAATTTTCGCAGTTCTGATGCTCGAAACGAATGACTAGAACGGCCTAGGGGAGAAGTACGCATGCCGTTGTAATCGGGCGAGTTTCTACATTCAGATGCAACAGAAATTTTGCGGATTGTTCAATCCGTTCGCGAGATGTGGCAGTTTGGAGGTAAGAAACGCTTGAGAAACTCAAAATTTTCGCAGTTCTGATGCTCGAAACGAATAACTAGAACGGCCTAGGGGAAAACTACCCCTACCGTTGTAATCGGGCGAGCTTCTACTTTCAGAAGCAACAGAAATTTTGCGGTTTGGTCAATCCGTTCGCGAGATATGGCAGTTTGGAGGAAAGAAACGCTTGAGAAACTCAAAATTTTCGCAGTTCTGATGCTCGATACGAATAACTAGAACGGCCTAGGGGAAAACTACACAAACCGTTGTAATCGGGCGAGTCTCTACTTTCAGATGCAACAGAAATTTTGCGGTTTGGTCAATCCGTTCGCGAGATATGGTAGTTTGGAGGTAAGAAGCGCTTGAGAAACTCAAAATTTTCGCAGTTCTGATGCTCGAAACGAATAACTAGACAGCCTAGGGGAAAAGTGCGCATAACGTTGTAATCGGGCGAGTTTCTACTTTCAGAAGCAACAGGAATTTTGCGGATTGGTCAATCCGTTCGCGAGATGTGGCAGTTTGGAGGTAAGAAACGCTTGAGAAACTCAAAATTTGCGCAGTTCTGATGCTTGTAACGAATAACTAGAACGGCCTAGGGGAAAACTACACATACCGTTGTAATCGGGCGAGTTTCTACTTTCAGATGCAACAGAAATTTTGCGGATCGATCAATCCGTTCGCGAGATATGGCAGTTTGGAGGTAAGAAACGCTTGAGAAACTCAAAATTTTCGCAGTTCTGATGCTCGAAATGAATAACTAGAACGGCCTAGGGGAGAAGTACGCATACCGTTGTAATTGGTCGACTTTCTACTTTCAGATGCAACAGAAATTTTGTGGATTGATCAATCCGTTCGCGAGATATGGCAGTTTGGAAATAAGAAACGCTTGAGAAACTCAAAATTTTCGCAGTTCTGATGCTTGAAACCAATAACTAGAACGGCCTAGGGGAAAAGTGTGCATACCGTTGTATTCGGGCGAGTTTCTACTTTCAGATGCAACAGAAATTTTGCGGATTCGTCAATCCGTTCGCGAGATATGGTAGTATGGATGTAAGAAGCGCTTGAGAAACTCGAAATTTTCGCAGTTCTGATGCTCGAAACGAATAACTGGAACGGCCTAGGGGAAAACTACACATACCGTTGTAATCGGGCGAGTCTCTACTTTCAGATGCAACAGAAATTTTGCGGATTGGTCAATCCGTTCGCGAGATATGGTAGTTTGGAGGTAAGAAGCGCTTGAGAAACTCAAAATTTTCGAAGTTCTGATGCTCGAAACGAATAACTAGAACCGCCTAGGGGAAAAGTGCGCATACCGTTGTAATCGGGCTAGTTTCTACTTTCAGATGCAACAGAAATTTTGCGGATTCGTCAATCCGTTCGCGAGATATGGCAGTTTGGATGTAAGAAGCGCTTGAGAAACTCGAAATTTTCGCAGTTCTGATGCTCGAAACGAATAACTGGTACGGCCTAGGGGAAAACTACACATACCGTTGTAATCGGGCGAGTTTCTACTTTCAGAAGCAACAGAAATTTTGCGGATTGGTCAATCCGTTCGCGAGATATGGCAGTTTGGAGGTAAGAAACGCTTGAGAAATTCAAAATTTTCGAAGTTCTGATGCTCGAAACGAATAACTAGAACGGCCTAGGGCGAGAAGTACGCATACCGTTGTAATCGGGCGAGTTTCTACTTTCAGAAGCAACAGAAATTTTGCGGATTGGTCAATCCGTTCGCGAGATATGGCAGTTTGGAGGTAAGAAACGCTTGAGAAACTCAAAATTTTCGCAGTTCTGATGCTCGAAATGAATAACTAGAACGGCCTAGGGGAGAAGTACGCATACCGTTGTAATTGGTCGACTTTCTACTTTCAGATGCAACAGAAATTTTGTGGATTGATCAATCCGTTCGCGAGATATGGCAGTTTGGAAATGAGAAACGCTTGAGAAACTCAAAATTTTCGCAGTTCTGATGCTTGAAACCAATAACTAGAACGGCCTAGGGGAAAAGTGTGCATACCGTTGTATTCGGGCGAGTTTCTACTTTCAGATGCAACAGAAATTTTGCGGATTCGTCAATCCGTTCGCGAGATATGGCAGTATGGATGTAAGAAGCGCTTGAGAAACTCGAAATTTTCGCAGTTCTGATGCTCGAAACGAATAACTGGAACGGCCTAGGGGAAAACTACACATACCGTTGTAATCGGGCGAGTCTCTACTTTCAGATGCAACAGAAATTTTGCGGATTGGTCAATCCGTTCGCGAGATATGGTAGTTTGGAGGTAAGAAGCGCTTGAGAAACTCAAAATTTTCGAAGTTCTGATGCTCGAAACGAATAACTAGAACCGCCTAGGGGAAAAGTGCGCATACCGTTGTAATCGGGCTAGTTTCTACTTTCAGATGCAACAGAAATTTTGCGGATTGATCTATCCGTTCGCGAGATATGGCAGTTTGGAAATAAGAAACGCTTGAGAAACTCAAAATTTTCGCAGTTCTGATGCTAGAAACGAGTAACTAGAACGGCCTAGGGGAAAAGTACGCATACCGTTGTAATCGGGCGAGATTCTACTTTCAGATGCAACAGAAATTTTACGGATTGATCAATCCGTTCGCGAGATATGGCAGTTTGGAGGTAAGAAACGCTTGAGAAACTCAAAATTTTCGCAGTTCTGATGCTCGAAAAGAATAACTAGAACCGCCTAGGGGAAAAGTGCGCATACCGTTGTAATCGGGCTAGTTTCTACTTTCAGATGCAACAGAAATTTTGCGGAATGGTCAATCCGTTCGCGAGATATGGCAGTTTGGATGTAAGAAACGCTTGAGAAACTCGAAATTTTCGCAGTTCTGATACTCGAAACGAATAACTGGAACGGCCTAGGGGAAAACTACACATACCGTTGTAATCGGGCGAGTTTCTACTTTCAGATGCAACAGAAATTTTGCGGATTGGTCAATCCGTTCGCGAGATGTGGCAGTTTGGAGGTAAGAAACGCTTGAGAAACTCAAAATTTTCGCAGTTCTGATGCTCGAAACGAATAACTAGAACGGCCTAGGGGAAAAGTACGCATACCGATGTAATCGGGCGAGTTTCTACTTTCAGATGCAACAGAAATCATGCGGATTGGTCAATCCGTTCGCGAGATATGGCCGTTTGGATGTAAGAAACGCTTGAGAAACTCAAAATTTTCGCAGTTCTGATGCTCGAAACGAATAACTAGACGGCCTAGGGGAAAAGTGCGCACACCGTTGTAATCGGGCGAGTTTCTACTTTCAGAAGCAACAGAAATTTTGCGGATTGGTCAATCCGTTCGCGAGATATGGCAGTTTGGAGGTAAGAAACGCTTGAGAAACTCAAAATTTTCGCAGTTCTGATGCTCGAAATGAATAACTAGAACGGCCTAGGGGAGAAGTACGCATACCGTTGTAATCGAGCGAGTTTCTACTTTCAGATGCAACAGAAATTTTGCGGATTGGTCAATCCGTTCGCGAGATATGGCAGTTTGGTGGTAAGAAATGCTTGAGAAACTCAAAATTTGCACAGTTCTGATGCTTGAAACGAATAACTAGAACGGCCTAGGGGAAAAGTGCTCATACCGTTGTAATCGGGCGAGTTTCTACTTTCAGATGCAACAGAAATTTTGCGGATTCGTCAATCCGTTCGCGAGATATGGCCGTTTGGATGTAAGAAGCGCTTGAGAAACTCGAAATTTTCGCAGTTCTGATGCTCGAAACGAATAACTGGAACGGCCTAGGGGAAAACTACACAAACCGTTGTAATCGGGCGAGTCTCTACTTTCAGATGCAACAGAAATTTTGCGGTTTGGTCAATCCGTTCGCGAGATATGGTAGTTTGGAGGTAAGAAGCGCTTGAGAAACTCAAAATTTTCGCAGTTCTGATGCTCGAAACGAATAACTAGACAGCCTAGGGGAAAAGTGCGCATAACGTTGTAATCGGGCGAGTTTCTACTTTCAGAAGCAACAGGAATTTTGCGGATTGGTCAATCCGTTCGCGAGATGTGGCAGTTTGGAGGTAAGAAACGCTTGAGAAACTCAAAATTTGCGCAGTTCTGATGCTTGTAACGAATAACTAGAACGGCCTAGGGGAAAACTACACATACCGTTGTAATCGGGCGAGTTTCTACTTTCAGATGCAACAGAAATTTTGCGGATCGATCAATCCGTTCGCGAGATATGGCAGTTTGGAGGTAAGAAACGCTTGAGAAACTCAAAATTTTCGCAGTTCTGATGCTCGAAATGAATAACTAGAACGGCCTAGGGGAGAAGTACGCATACCGTTGTAATTGGTCGACTTTCTACTTTCAGATGCAACAGAAATTTTGTGGATTGATCAATCCGTTCGCGAGATATGGCAGTTTGGAAATAAGAAACGCTTGAGAAACTCAAAATTTTCGCAGTTCTGATGCTTGAAACCAATAACTAGAACGGCCTAGGGGAAAAGTGTGCATACCGTTGTATTCGGGCGAGTTTCTACTTTCAGATGCAACAGAAATTTTGCGGATTCGTCAATCCGTTCGCGAGATATGGTAGTATGGATGTAAGAAGCGCTTGAGAAACTCGAAATTTTCGCAGTTCTGATGCTCGAAACGAATAACTGGAACGGCCTAGGGGAAAACTACACATACCGTTGTAATCGGGCGAGTCTCTACTTTCAGATGCAACAGAAATTTTGCGGATTGGTCAATCCGTTCGCGAGATATGGTAGTTTGGAGGTAAGAAGCGCTTGAGAAACACAAAATTTTCGAAGTTCTGATGCTCGAAACGAATAACTAGAACCGCCTAGGGGAAAAGTGCGCATACCGTTGTAATCGGGCTAGTTTCTACTTTCAGATGCAACAGAAATTTTGCGGATTCGTCAATCCGTTCGCGAGATATGGCAGTTTGGATGTAAGAAGCGCTTGAGAAACTCGAAATTTTCGCAGTTCTGATGCTCGAAACGAATAACTGGTACGGCCTAGGGGAAAACTACACATACCGTTGTAATCGGGCGAGTTTCTACTTTCAGAAGCAACAGAAATTTTGCGGATTGGTCAATCCGTTCGCGAGATATGGCAGTTTGGAGGTAAGAAACGCTTGAGAAATTCAAAATTTTCGAAGTTCTGATGCTCGAAACGAATAACTAGAACGGCCTAGGGCGAGAAGTACGCATACCGTTGTAATCGGGCGAGTTTCTACTTTCAGAAGCAACAGAAATTTTGCGGATTGGTCAATCCGTTCGCGAGATATGGCAGTTTGGAGGTAAGAAACGCTTGAGAAACTCAAAATTTTCGCAGTTCTGATGCTCGAAATGAATAACTAGAACGGCCTAGGGGAGAAGTACGCATACCGTTGTAATTGGTCGACTTTCTACTTTCAGATGCAACAGAAATTTTGTGGATTGATCAATCCGTTCGCGAGATATGGCAGTTTGGAAATGAGAAACGCTTGAGAAACTCAAAATTTTCGCAGTTCTGATGCTTGAAACCAATAACTAGAACGGCCTAGGGGAAAAGTGTGCATACCGTTGTATTCGGGCGAGTTTCTACTTTCAGATGCAACAGAAATTTTGCGGATTCGTCAATCCGTTCGCGAGATATGGCAGTATGGATGTAAGAAGCGCTTGAGAAACTCGAAATTTTCGCAGTTCTGATGCTCGAAACGAATAACTGGAACGGCCTAGGGGAAAACTACACATACCGTTGTAATCGGGCGAGTCTCTACTTTCAGATGCAACAGAAATTTTGCGGATTGGTCAATCCGTTCGCGAGATATGGTAGTTTGGAGGTAAGAAGCGCTTGAGAAACTCAAAATTTTCGAAGTTCTGATGCTCGAAACGAATAACTAGAACCGCCTAGGGGAAAAGTGCGCATACCGTTGTAATCGGGCTAGTTTCTACTTTCAGATGCAACAGAAATTTTGCGGATTAATCTATCCGTTCGCGAGATATGGCAGTTTGGAAATAAGAAACGCTTGAGAAACTCAAAATTTTCGCAGTTCTGATGCTAGAAACGAGTAACTAGAACGGCCTAGGGGAAAAGTACGCATACCGTTGTAATCGGGCGAGATTCTACTTTCAGATGCAACAGAAATTTTACGGATTGATCAATCCGTTCGCGAGATATGGCAGTTTGGAGGTAAGAAACGCTTGAGAAACTCAAAATTTTCGCAGTTCTGATGCTCGAAAAGAATAACTAGAACCGCCTAGGGGAAAAGTGCGCATACCGTTGTAATCGGGCTAGTTTCTACTTTCAGATGCAACAGAAATTTTGCGGAATGGTCAATCCGTTCGCGAGATATGGCAGTTTGGATGTAAGAAACGCTTGAGAAACTCGAAATTTTCGCAGTTCTGATACTCGAAACGAATAACTGGAACGGCCTAGGGGAAAACTACACATACCGTTGTAATCGGGCGAGTTTCTACTTTCAGATGCAACAGAAATTTTGCGGATTGGTCAATCCGTTCGCGAGATGTGGCAGTTTGGAGGTAAGAAACGCTTGAGAAACTCAAAATTTGCGCAGTTCTGATGCTTGTAACGAATAACTAGAACGGCCTAGGGGAAAACTACGCATACCGTTGTAATCGGGCGAGTTTCTACTTTCAGATGCAACAGAAATTTTGCGAATCGGTCAATCCGTTCGCGAGATATGGCAGTTTGGAGGTAAGAAACGCTTGAGAAACTCAAAATTTTCGCAGTTCTGATGCTCGAAACGAATAACTAGAACCGCCTAGGGGAAAAGTGCGCATACCGTTGTAATCGGGCGAGTTTCTACTTTCAGATGCAACAGAAATTTTGCGGAATGATCAATCCGTTCGCGAGATATGGCAGTTTGGAAATAAGAAACGCTTGAGAAACTCAAAATTTTCGCAGTTCTGATGCCCGAAACGAATGACTAGAACGGCCTAGGGGAGAAGTACGGATACCGTTGTAATCGGGCGAGATTCTACTTTCAGATGCAACAGAAATGTTGCGGATTGATCAATCCGTTCGCGAGATATGGCAGCTTGGAGATAAGAAACGCTTTAGAAACTCAAAATTTTCGCAGTTCTGATGTTCGAAACGAATAACTAGAACGGCCCAGGGGAAAAGTGCGCATATCGTTGTAATCGGGCGAGTTTCTACATTCAAATGCAACAGAAATTTTGCGGATTGTTCAATCCGTTCGCGAGATATGGCAGTTTGGAGGTAAGAAACGCTTGAGAAACTCAAAATTTTCGCAGTTCTGATGCTCGAAACGAATAACTGGAACAGTCTAGGGGAAAACTACACATACCGTTGTAATCGGGCGAGTTTCCACTTTCAGATGCAACAGAAATTTTGCGGATTGGTCAATCCGTTCGCGAGATGTGGCAGTTTGGAGGTAAGAAACGCTTGAGAAACTCAAAATTTTCGCAGTTCTGATGCTCGAAACGAATAACTAGAACGGCCTAGGGGAAAAGTACGCATACCGATGTAATCGGGCGAGTTTCTACTTTCAGATGCAACAGAAATTTTGCGGATTGGTCAATCCGTTCGCGAGATGTGGCAGTTTGTAGGTAAGAAACGCTTGAGAAACTCAAAATTTTCGCAGTTCTGATGCTCGAAACGAATAACTAGAACGGCCTAGGGGAAAAGTGCGCATACCGTTGTAATCGGGCGAGTTTCCACTTTCAGATGCAACAGAAATTTTGCGGATTGGTCAATCCGTTCGCGAGATGTGGCAGTTTGGAGGTAAGAAACGCTTGAGAAACTCAAAATTTTCGCAGTTCTGATGCTCGAAACGAATAACTAGAACGGCCTAGGGGAAAAGTACGCATACCGATGTAATCGGGCGAGTTTCTACTTTCAGATGCAACAGAAATTTTGCGGATTGGTCTATCCGTTCGCGAGATATGGCAGTTTGGAAGTAAGAAACGCTTGAGCAACTCAAAATTTTCGCAGTTCTGATGCTCGAAACGAATAACTGGAACGGTCTAGGGGAAAACTACACATACCGTTGTAATCGGGCGAGTTTCTACTTTCAGATGCAACAGAAATCATGCGGATTGGTCAATCTGTTCGCGAGATATGGCCGTTTGGATGTAAGAAACGCTTGAGAAACTCAAAATTTTCGCAGTTCTGATGCTCGAAACGAATAACTAGAACGGCCTAGGGGAAAAATGCGCATACCGTTGTAATCGGGCGAGTTTCTACTTTCAGATGCAACAGAAATTTTGCGGATTGATCAATCCGTTCGCGAGATATGGCAGTTTAGAGATAAGAAACGCTTGAGAAACTCAAAATTTTCGCAGTTCTGATGCTCAAAACGAATGACTAGAACGGCCTAGGGGAGAAGCACGCATAGCGTTGTAATCGGGCGAGTTTCTACTTTCAGATGCAACAGAAATTATGAGGATTGGTCAATCCGTTCGCGAGATATGGCCGTTTGGATGTAAGAAACGCTTGAGAAACTCAAAATTTTCGCAGTTCTGATGCTCGAAACGAATAACTAGACGGCCTAGGGGAAAAGTGCGCATACCGTTGTAATCGGGCGAGTTTCTACTTTCAGATGCAACAGAAATTTTGCGGATTCGTCAATCCGTTCGCGAGATATGGCCGTTTGGATGTAAGAAGCGCTTGAGAAACTCGAAATTTTCGCAGTTCTGATGCTCGAAACGAATAACTGGAACGGCCTAGGGGAAAACTACACATACCGTTGTAATCGGGCGAGTCTCTACTTTCAGATGCAACAGAAATTTTGCGGATTGGTCAATCCGTTCGCGAGATATGGTAGTTTGGAGGTAAGAAGCGCTTGAGAAACTCAAAATTTTCGCAGTTCTGATGCTCGAAACGAATAACTAGACAGCCTAGGGGAAAAGTGCGCATACCGTTGTAATCGGGCGAGTTTCTACTTTCAGAAGCAACAGAAATTTTGCGGATTGGTCAATCCGTTCGCGAGATATGGCAGTTTGGAGGTAAGAAACGCTTGAGAAACTCAAAATTTTCGCAGTTCTGATGCTCGAAATGAATAACTAGAACGGCCTAGGGGAGAAGTACGCATACCGTTGTAATTGGTCGACTTTCTACTTTCAGATGCAACAGAAATTTTGTGGATTGATCAATCCGTTCGCGAGATATGGCAGTTTGGAAATGAGAAACGCTTGAGAAACTCAAAATTTTCGCAGTTCTGATGCTTGAAACCAATAACTAGAACGGCCTAGGGGAAAAGTGTGCATACCGTTGTATTCGGGCGAGTTTCTACTTTCAGATGCAACAGAAATTTTGCGGATTCGTCAATCCGTTCGCGAGATATGGCAGTATGGATGTAAGAAGCGCTTGAGAAACTCGAAATTTTCGCAGTTCTGATGCTCGAAACGAATAACTGGAACGGCCTAGGGGAAAACTACACATACCGTTGTAATCGGGCGAGTCTCTACTTTCAGATGCAACAGAAATTTTGCGGATTGGTCAATCCGTTCGCGAGATATGGTAGTTTGGAGGTAAGAAGCGCTTGAGAAACTCAAAATTTTCAAAGTTCTGATGCTCGAAACGAATAACTAGAACCGCCTAGGGGAAAAGTGCGCATACCGTTGTAATCGGGCTAGTTTCTACTTTCAGATGCAACAGAAATTTTGCGGATTGATCTATCCGTTCGCGAGATATGGCAGTTTGGAAATAAGAAACGCTTGAGAAACTCAAAATTTTCGCAGTTCTGATGCTAGAAACGAGTAACTAGAACGGCCTAGGGGAAAAGTACGCATACCGTTGTAATCGGGCGAGATTCTACTTTCAGATGCAACAGAAATTTTACGGATTGATCAATCCGTTCGCGAGATATGGCAGTTTGGAGGTAAGAAACGCTTGAGAAACTCAAAATTTTCGCAGTTCTGATGCTCGAAAAGAATAACTAGAACCGCCTAGGGGAAAAGTGCGCATACCGTTGTAATCGGGCTAGTTTCTACTTTCAGATGCAACAGAAATTTTGCGGAATGGTCAATCCGTTCGCGAGATATGGCAGTTTGGATGTAAGAAACGCTTGAGAAACTCGAAATTTTCGCAGTTCTGATACTCGAAACGAATAACTGGAACGGCCTAGGGGAAAACTACACATACCGTTGTAATCGGGCGAGTTTCTACTTTCAGATGCAACAGAAATTTTGCGGATTGGTCAATCCGTTCGCGAGATGTGGCAGTTTGGAGGTAAGAAACGCTTGAGAAACTCAAAATTTGCGCAGTTCTGATGCTTGTAACGAATAACTAGAACGGCCTAGGGGAAAACTACGCATACCGTTGTAATCGGGCGAGTTTCTACTTTCAGATGCAACAGAAATTTTGCGAATCGGTCAATCCGTTCGCGAGATATGGCAGTTTGGAGGTAAGAAACGCTTGAGAAACTCAAAATTTTCGCAGTTCTGATGCTCGAAACGAATAACTAGAACCGCCTAGGGGAAAAGTGCGCATACCGTTGTAATCGGGCGAGTTTCTATTTTCAGATGCAACAGAAATTTTGCGGAATGATCAATCCGTTCGCGAGATATGGCAGTTTGGAAATAAGAAACGCTTGAGAAACTCAAAATTTTCGCAGTTCTGATGCCCGAAACGAATGACTAGAACGGCCTAGGGGAGAAGTACGGATACCGTTGTAATCGGGCGAGATTCTACTTTCAGATGCAACAGAAATGTTGCGGATTGATCAATCCGTTCGCGAGATATGGCAGCTTGGAGATAAGAAACGCTTTAGAAACTCAAAATTTTCGCAGTTCTGATGTTCGAAACGAATAACTAGAACGGCCCAGGGGAAAAGTGCGCATATCGTTGTAATCGGGCGAGTTTCTACATTCAAATGCAACAGAAATTTTGCGGATTGTTCAATCCGTTCGCGAGATATGGCAGTTTGGAGTTAAGAAACGCTTGAGAAACTCAAAATTTTCGCAGTTCTGATGCTCGAAACGAATAACTGGAACAGTCTAGGGGAAAACTACACATACCGTTGTAATCGGGCGAGTTTCCACTTTCAGATGCAACAGAAATTTTGCGGATTGGTCAATCCGTTCGCGAGATGTGGCAGTTTGGAGGTAAGAAACGCTTGAGAAACTCAAAATTTTCGCAGTTCTGATGCTCGAAACGAATAACTAGAACGGCCTAGGGGAAAAGTACGCATACCGATGTAATCGGGCGAGTTTCTACTTTCAGATGCAACAGAAATTTTGCGGATTGGTCAATCCGTTCGCGAGATGTGGCAGTTTGTAGGTAAGAAACGCTTGAGAAACTCAAAATTTTCGCAGTTCTGATGCTCGAAACGAATAACTAGAACGGCCTAGGGGAAAAGTGCGCATACCGTTGTAATCGGGCGAGTTTCCACTTTCAGATGCAACAGAAATTTTGCGGATTGGTCAATCCGTTCGCGAGATGTGGCAGTTTGGAGGTAAGAAACGCTTGAGAAACTCAAAATTTTCGCAGTTCTGATGCTCGAAACGAATAACTAGAACGGCCTAGGGGAAAAGTACGCATACCGATGTAATCGGGCGAGTTTCTACTTTCAGATGCAACAGAAATTTTGCGGATTGGTCTATCCGTTCGCGAGATATGGCAGTTTGGAAGTAAGAAACGCTTGAGAAACTCAAAATTTTCGCAGTTCTGATGCTCGAAACGAATAACTGGAACGGTCTAGGGGAAAACTACACATACCGTTGTAATCGGGCGAGTTTCTACTTTCAGATGCAACAGAAATCATGCGGATTGGTCAATCCGTTCGCGAGATATGGCCGTTTGGATGTAAGAAACGCTTGAGAAACTCAAAATTTTCGCAGTTCTGATGCTCGAAACGAATAACTAGAACGGCCTAGGGGAAAAATGCGCATACCGTTGTAATCGGGCGAGTTTCTACTTTCAGATGCAACAGAAATTTTGCGGATTGATCAATCCGTTCGCGAGATATGGCAGTTTAGAGATAAGAAACGCTTGAGAAACTCAAAATTTTCGCAGTTCTGATGCTCAAAACGAATGACTAGAACGGCCTAGGGGAGAAGTACGCATAGCGTTGTAATCGGGCGAGTTTCTACTTTCAGATGCAACAGAAATTATGAGGATTGGTCAATCCGTTCGCGAGATATGGCCGTTTGGATGTAAGAAACGCTTGAGAAACTCAAAATTTTCGCAGTTCTGATGCTCGAAACGAATAACTAGACGGCCTAGGGGAAAAGTGCGCATACCGTTGTAATCGGGCGAGTTTCTACTTTCAGGAGCAACAGAAATTTTGCGGATTGGTCAATCCGTTCGCGAGATATGGCAGTTTGGATGTAAGAAACGCTTGAGAAACTCAAAATTTTCGCAGTTCTGATGCTCGAAACGTATAACTAGAACGGCCTAGGGGAAAAGTGCGCATACCGTTGAAATCGGGCGAGTTTCTACTTTCAGAAGCAACAGAAATTTTGCGGAATGATCATTCCGTTCGCGAGATATGGCAGTTTGGAGATAAGAAACGCTTGAGAAACTCAAAATTTTCGCAGTTCTGATGCTCGAAACGAATGACTAGAACGGCCTAGGGGAGAAGTACGCATAGCGTTGTAATCGGGCGAGTTTCTACTTTCAGATGCAACAGAAATTATGAGGATTGGTCAATCCGTTCGCGAGATATGGCCGTTTGGATGTAAGAAACGCTTGAGAAACTCAAAATTTTCGCAGTTCTGATGCTCGAAACGAATGACTAGAACGGCCTAGGGGAGAAGTACGCATACCGTTGTAATCGGGCGAGTTTCTACTTTCAGATGCAACAGAAACTTTGCGGATTGGTCAATCCGTTCGCGAGATATGGCAGTTTGGAAGTAAGAAACGCTTTAGAAACTCAAAATTTTCGCAGTTCTGATGCTCGAAACGAATAACTGGAACGGTCTAGGGGAAAACTACACATACCGTTGTAATCGGGCGAGTTTCTACTTTCAGATGCAACAGAACTTTTGCGGATTGGTCAATCCGTTCGCGAGATGTGGCAGTTTGGAGGTAAGAAACGCTTGAGAAACTCAAAATTTTCGCAGTTCTGATGCTCGAAACGTATAACTAGAACGGCCTAGGGGAAAAGTGCGCATACCGTTGAAATCGGGCGAGTTTCTACTTTCAGAAGCAACAGAAATTTTGCGGAATGATCATTCCGTTCGCGAGATATGGCAGTTTGGAGATAAGAAACGCTTGAGAAACTCAAAATTTTCGCAGTTCTGATGCTCGAAACGAATGACTAGAACGGCCTAGGGGAGAAGTACGCATAGCGTTGTAATCGGGCGAGTTTCTACTTTCAGATGCAACAGAAATTATGAGGATTGGTCAATCCGTTCGCGAGATATGGCCGTTTGGATGTAAGAAACGCTTGAGAAACTCAAAATTTTCGCAGTTCTGATGCTCGAAACGAATAACTAGACGGCCTAGGGGAAAAGTGCGCATACCGTTGTAATCGGGCGAGTTTCTACTTTCAGAAGCAACAGAAATTTTGCGGATTGGTCAATCCGTTCGCGAGATATGGCAGTTTGGATGTAAGAAACGCTTGAGAAACTCAAAATTTTCGCAGTTCTGATGCTCGAAATGAATAACTAGAACGACCTAGGGGAGAAGTACGCATACCGTTGTAATCGAGCGAGTTTCTACTTTCAGATGCAACAGAAATTTTGCGGATTGGTCAATCCGTTCGCGAGATATGGCAGTTTGGAGGTAAGAAACGCTTGAGAAGCTCAAAATTTGCGCAGTTCTGATGCTTGAAACAAATAACTAGAACGGCCTAGGGGAAAAGTGCTCATACCGTTGTAATCGGGCGAGTTTCTACTTTCAGATGCAACAGAAATTTTGCGGATTCGTCAATCCGTTCGCGAGATATGGCCGTTTGGATGTAAGAAGCGCTTGAGAAACTCGAAATTTTCGCAGTTCTGATGCTCGAAACGAATAACTGGAACGGCCTAGGGGAAAACTACACATACCGTTGTAATCGGGCGAGTCTCTACTTTCAGATGCAACAGAAATTTTGCGGATTGGTCAATCCGTTCGCGAGAAATGGTAGTTTGGAGGTAAGAAGCGCTTGAGAAACTCAAAATTTTCGCAGTTCTGATGCTCGAAACGAATAACTAGACAGCCTAGGGGAAAAGTGCGCATACCGTTGTAATCGGGCGAGTTTCTACTTTCAGAAGCAACAGAAATTTTGCGGATTGGCCAATCCGTTCGCGAGATATGGCAGTTTGGATGTAAGAAACGCTTGAGAAACTCAAAATTTTCGCAGTTCTGATGCTCGAAATGAATAACTAGAACGGCCTAGGGGAGAAGTACGCATACCGTTGTAATTGGTCGACTTTCTACTTTCAGATGCAACAGAAATTTTGCGGATTGATCAATCCGTTCGCGAGATATGGCAGTTTGGAAATAAGAAACGCTTGAGAAACTCAAAATTTTCGCAGTTCTGATGCCAGAAACGAGTAACTAGAACGGCCTAGGGGAGAAGTACGCATAGCGTTGTAATCGGGCGAGTTTCTACTTTCAGATGCAACAGAAATTATGAGGATTGGTCAATCCGTTCGCGAGATATGGCCGTTTGGATGTAAGAAACGCTTGAGAAACTCAAAATTTTCGCAGTTCTGATGCTCGAAACGAATAACTAGACGGCCTAGGGGAAAAGTGCGCATACCGTTGTAATCGGGCGAGTTTCTACTTTCAGAAGCAACAGAAATTTTGCGGATTGGTCAATCCGTTCGCGAGATGTGGCAGTTTGGAGGTAAGAAACGCTTGAGAAACTCAAAATTTTCGCAGTTCTGATGCTCGAAACGTATAACTAGAACGGCCTAGGGGAAAAGTGCGCATACCGTTGAAATCGGGCGAGTTTCTACTTTCAGAAGCAACAGAAATTTTGCGGAATGATCATTCCGTTCGCGAGATATGGCAATTTGGAGATAAGAAACGCTTGAGAAACTCAAAATTTTCGCAGTTCTGATGCTCGAAACGAATGACTAGAACGGCCTAGGGGAGAAGTACGCATAGCGTTGTAATCGGGCGAGTTTCTACTTTCAGATGCAACAGAAATTATGAGGATTGGTCAATCCGTTCGCGAGATATGGCCGTTTGGATGTAAGAAACGCTTGAGAAACTCAAAATTTTCGCAGTTCTGATGCTCGAAACGAATAACTAGACGGCCTAGGGGAAAAGTGCGCATACCGTTGTAATCGGGCGAGTTTCTACTTTCAGAAGCAACAGAAATTTTGCGGATTGGTCAATCCGTTCGCGAGATATGGCAGTTTGGATGTAAGAAACGCTTGAGAAACTCAAAATTTTCGCAGTTCTGATGCTCGAAATGAATAACTAGAACGGCCTAGGGGAGAAGTACGCATACCGTTGTAATCGAGCGAGTTTCTACTTTCAGATGCAACAGAAATTTTGCGGATTGGTCAATCCGTTCGCGAGATATGGCAGTTTGGAGGTAAGAAACGCTTGAGAAACTCAAAATTTGCGCAGTTCTGATGCTCGAAACGAATAACTAGACGGCCTAGGGGAAAAGTGCGCATACCGTTGTAATCGGGCTAGTTTCTACTTTCAGATGCAACAGAAATTTTGCGGATTGGTCAATCCGTTCGCGAGATATGGCAGTTTGGATGTAAGAAACGCTTGAGAAACTCAAAATTTTCGCAGTTCTGATGCTCGAAATGAATAACTAGAACGGCCTATGGGAGAAGTACGCATACCGTTGTAATCGAGCGAGTTTCTACTTTCAGAGGCAACAGAAATTTTGCGGATTGGTCAATCCGTTCGCGAGATGTGGCAGTTTGGAGGTAAGAAACGCTTGAGAAACTCAAAATTTGCGCAGTTCTGATGCTTGTAACGAATAACTAGAACGGCCTAGGGGAAAACTACGCATACCGTTGTAATCGGGCGAGTTTCTACTTTCAGATGCAACAGAAATTTTGCGAATCGGTCAATCCGTTCGCGAGATATGGCAGTTTGGAGGTAAGAAACGCTTGAGAAACTCAAAATTTTCGCAGTTCTGATGCTCGAAACGAATAACTAGAACCGCCTAGGGGAAAAGTGCGCATACCGTTGTAATCGGGCGAGTTTCTACTTTCAGATGCAACAGAAATTTTGCGGAATGATCAATCCGTTCGCGAGATATGGCAGTTTGGAAATAAGAAACGCTTGAGAAACTCAAAATTTTCGCAGTTCTGATGCCC
Source organism: Ptiloglossa arizonensis (assembly GCF_051014685.1). Lineage (NCBI taxonomy): Eukaryota > Metazoa > Arthropoda > Insecta > Hymenoptera > Colletidae > Ptiloglossa > Ptiloglossa arizonensis. The sequence goes on along the minus strand of NW_027478460.1, from coordinate 1,203,221 downwards.
GAAACGAATGACTAGAACGGCCTAGGGGAGAAGTGCGGATACCGTTGTAATCGGGCGAGATTCTACTTTCAGATGCAACAGAAATGTTGCGGATTGATCAATCCGTTCGCGAGATATGGCAGCTTGGAGATAAGAAACGCTTTAGAAACTCAAAATTTTCGCAGTTCTGATGTTCGAAACGAATAACTAGAACGGCCCAGGGGAAAAGTGCGCATATCGTTGTAATCGGGCGAGTTTCTACATTCAAATGCAACAGAAATTTTGCGGATTGTTCAATCCGTTCGCGAGATATGGCAGTTTGGAGGTAAGAAACGCTTGAGAAACTCAAAATTTTCGCAGTTCTGATGCTCGAAACAAATAACTGGAACAGTCTAGGGGAAAACTACACATACCGTTGTAATCGGGCGAGTTTCCACTTTCAGATGCAACAGAAATTTTGCGGATTGGTCAATCCGTTCGCGAGATGTGGCAGTTTGGAGGTAAGAAACGCTTGAGAAACTCAAAATTTTCGCAGTTCTGATGCTCGAAACGAATAACTAGAACGGCCTAGGGGAAAAGTACGCATACCGATGTAATCGGGCGAGTTTCTACTTTCAGATGCAACAGAAATTTTGCGGATTGGTCAATCCGTTCGCGAGATGTGGCAGTTTGTAGGTAAGAAACGCTTGAGAAACTCAAAATTTTCGCAGTTCTGATGCTCGAAACGAATAACTAGAACGGCCTAGGGGAAAAGTGCGCATACCGTTGTAATCGGGCGAGTTTCCACTTTCAGATGCAACAGAAATTTTGCGGATTGGTCAATCCGTTCGCGAGATGTGGCAGTTTGGAGGTAAGAAACGCTTGAGAAACTCAAAATTTTCGCAGTTCTGATGCTCGAAACGAATAACTAGAACGGCCTAGGGGAAAAGTACGCATACCGATGTAATCGGGCGAGTTTCTACTTTCAGATGCAACAGAAATTTTGCGGATTGGTCTATCCGTTCGCGAGATATGGCAGTTTGGAAGTAAGAAACGCTTGAGAAACTCAAAATTTTCGCAGTTCTGATGCTCGAAACGAATAACTGGAACGGTCTAGGGGAAAACTACACATACCGTTGTAATCGGGCGAGTTTCTACTTTCAGATGCAACAGAAATCATGCGGATTGGTCAATCCGTTCGCGAGATATGGCCGTTTGGATGTAAGAAACGCTTGAGAAACTCAAAATTTTCGCAGTTCTGATGCTCGAAACGAATAACTAGAACGGCCTAGGGGAAAAATGCGCATACCGTTGTAATCGGGCGAGTTTCTACTTTCAGATGCAACAGAAATTTTGCGGATTGATCAATCCGTTCGCGAGATATGGCAGTTTAGAGATAAGAAACGCTTGAGAAACTCAAAATTTTCGCAGGTCTGATGCTCAAAACGAATGACTAGAACGGCCTAGGGGAGAAGTACGCATAGCGTTGTAATCGGGCGAGTTTCTACTTTCAGATGCAACAGAAATTATGAGGATTGGTCAATCCGTTCGCGAGATATGGCCGTTTGGATGTAAGAAACGCTTGAGAAACTCAAAATTTTCGCAGTTCTGATGCTCGAAACGAATAACTAGACGGCCTAGGGGAAAAGTGCGCATACCGTTGTAATCGGGCGAGTTTCTACTTTCAGGAGCAACAGAAATTTTGCGGATTGGTCAATCCGTTCGCGAGATATGGCAGTTTGGATGTAAGAAACGCTTGAGAAACTCAAAATTTTCGCAGTTCTGATGCTCGAAATGAATAACTAGAACGGCCTAGGGGAGAAGTACGCATACCGTTGTAATCGGGCGAGTTTCTACTTTCAGATGCAACAGAAATTTTGCGGATTGGTCAATCCGTTCGCGAGATGTGGCAGTTTGGAGGTAAGAAACGCTTGAGAAACTCAAAATTTTCGCAGTTCTGATGCTCGAAACGTATAACTAGAACGGCCTAGGGGAAAAGTGCGCATACCGTTGAAATCGGGCGAGTTTCTACTTTCAGAAGCAACAGAAATTTTGCGGAATGATCATTCCGTTCGCGAGATATGGCAGTTTGGAGATAAGAAACGCTTGAGAAACTCAAAATTTTCGCAGTTCTGATGCTCGAAACGAATGACTAGAACGGCCTAGGGGAGAAGTACGCATAGCGTTGTAATCGGGCGAGTTTCTACTTTCAGATGCAACAGAAATTATGAGGATTGGTCAATCCGTTCGCGAGATATGGCCGTTTGGATGTAAGAAACGCTTGAGAAACTCAAAATTTTCGCAGTTCTGATGCTCGAAACGAATGACTAGAACGGCCTAGGGGAGAAGTGCGCATACCGTTGTAATCGGGCGAGTTTCTACTTTCAGATGCAACAGAAATTTTGCGGAATGATCAATCCGTTCGCGAGATATGGCAGTTTGGAAATAAGAAACGCTTGAGAAACTCAAAATTTTCGCAGTTCTGATGCCCGAAACGAATGACTAGAACGGCCTAGGGGAGAAGTGCGGATACCGTTGTAATCGGGCGAGATTCTACTTTCAGATGCAACAGAAATGTTGCGGATTGATCAATCCGTTCGCGAGATATGGCAGCTTGGAGATAAGAAACGCTTTAGAAACTCAAAATTTTCGCAGTTCTGATGTTCGAAACGAATAACTAGAACGGCCCAGGGGAAAAGTGCGCATATCGTTGTAATCGGGCGAGTTTCTACATTCAAATGCAACAGAAATTTTGCGGATTGTTCAATCCGTTCGCGAGATATGGCAGTTTGGAGGTAAGAAACGCTTGAGAAACTCAAAATTTTCGCAGTTCTGATGCTCGAAACGAATAACTGGAACAGTCTAGGGGAAAACTACACATACCGTTGTAATCGGGCGAGTTTCCACTTTCAGATGCAACAGAAATTTTGCGGATTGGTCAATCCGTTCGCGAGATGTGGCAGTTTGGAGGTAAGAAACGCTTGAGAAACTCAAAATTTTCGCAGTTCTGATGCTCGAAACGAATAACTAGACGGCCTAGGGGAAAAGTGCGCATACCGTTGTAATCGGGCGAGTTTCTACTTTCAGGAGCAACAGAAATTTTGCGGATTGGTCAATCCGTTCGCGAGATATGGCAGTTTGGATGTAAGAAACGCTTGAGAAACTCAAAATTTTCGCAGTTCTGATGCTCGAAATGAATAACTAGAACGGCCTAGGGGAGAAGTACGCATACCGTTGTAATCGGGCGAGTTTCTACTTTCAGATGCAACAGAAATTTTGCGGATTGGTCAATCCGTTCGCGAGATGTGGCAGTTTGGAGGTAAGAAACGCTTGAGAAACTCAAAATTTTCGCAGTTCTGATGCTCGAAACGTATAACTAGAACGGCCTAGGGGAAAAGTGCGCATACCGTTGAAATCGGGCGAGTTTCTACTTTCAGAAGCAACAGAAATTTTGCGGAATGATCATTCCGTTCGCGAGATATGGCAGTTTGGAGATAAGAAACGCTTGAGAAACTCAAAATTTTCGCAGTTCTGATGCTCGAAACGAATGACTAGAACGGCCTAGGGGAGAAGTACGCATAGCGTTGTAATCGGGCGAGTTTCTACTTTCAGATGCAACAGAAATTATGAGGATTGGTCAATCCGTTCGCGAGATATGGCCGTTTGGATGTAAGAAACGCTTGAGAAACTCAAAATTTTCGCAGTTCTGATGCTCGAAACGAATGACTAGAACGGCCTAGGGGAGAAGTGCGCATACCGTTGTAATCGGGCGAGTTTCTACTTTCAGATGCAACAGAAATTTTGCGGAATGATCAATCCGTTCGCGAGATATGGCAGTTTGGAAATAAGAAACGCTTGAGAAACTCAAAATTTTCGCAGTTCTGATGCCCGAAACGAATGACTAGAACGGCCTAGGGGAGAAGTGCGGATACCGTTGTAATCGGGCGAGATTCTACTTTCAGATGCAACAGAAATGTTGCGGATTGATCAATCCGTTCGCGAGATATGGCAGCTTGGAGATAAGAAACGCTTTAGAAACTCAAAATTTTCGCAGTTCTGATGTTCGAAACGAATAACTAGAACGGCCCAGGGGAAAAGTGCGCATATCGTTGTAATCGGGCGAGTTTCTACATTCAAATGCAACAGAAATTTTGCGGATTGTTCAATCCGTTCGCGAGATATGGCAGTTTGGAGGTAAGAAACGCTTGAGAAACTCAAAATTTTCGCAGTTCTGATGCTCGAAACGAATAACTGGAACAGTCTAGGGGAAAACTACACATACCGTTGTAATCGGGCGAGTTTCCACTTTCAGATGCAACAGAAATTTTGCGGATTGGTCAATCCGTTCGCGAGATGTGGCAGTTTGGAGGTAAGAAACGCTTGAGAAACTCAAAATTTTCGCAGTTCTGATGCTCGAAACGAATAACTAGAACGGCCTAGGGGAAAAGTACGCATACCGATGTAATCGGGCGAGTTTCTACTTTCAGATGCAACAGAAATTTTGCGGATTGGTCAATCCGTTCGCGAGATGTGGCAGTTTGTAGGTAAGAAACGCTTGAGAAACTCAAAATTTTCGCAGTTCTGATGCTCGAAACGAATAACTAGAACGGCCTAGGGGAAAAGTGCGCATACCGTTGTAATCGGGCGAGTTTCCACTTTCAGATGCAACAGAAATTTTGCGGATTGGTCAATCCGTTCGCGAGATGTGGCAGTTTGGAGGTAAGAAACGCTTGAGAAACTCAAAATTTTCGCAGTTCTGATGCTCGAAACGAATAACTAGAACGGCCTAGGGGAAAAGTACGCATACCGATGTAATCGGGCGAGTTTCTACTTTCAGATGCAACAGAAATTTTGCGGATTGGTCTATCCGTTCGCGAGATATGGCAGTTTGGAAGTAAGAAACGCTTGAGAAACTCAAAATTTTCGCAGTTCTGATGCTCGAAACGAATAACTGGAACGGTCTAGGGGAAAACTACACATACGGTTGTAATCGGGCGAGTTTCTACTTTCAGATGCAACAGAAATCATGCGGATTGGTCAATCCGTTCGCGAGATATGGCCGTTTGGATGTAAGAAACGCTTGAGAAACTCAAAATTTTCGCAGTTCTGATGCTCGAAACGAATAACTAGAACGGCCTAGGGGAAAAATGCGCATACCGTTGTAATCGGGCGAGTTTCTACTTTCAGATGCAACAGAAATTTTGCGGATTGATCAATCCGTTCGCGAGATATGGCAGTTTAGAGATAAGAAACGCTTGAGAAACTCAAAATTTTCGCAGGTCTGATGCTCAAAACGAATGACTAGAACGGCCTAGGGGAGAAGTACGCATAGCGTTGTAATCGGGCGAGTTTCTACTTTCAGATGCAACAGAAATTATGAGGATTGGTCAATCCGTTCGCGAGATATGGCCGTTTGGATGTAAGAAACGCTTGAGAAACTCAAAATTTTCGCAGTTCTGATGCTCGAAACGAATAACTAGACGGCCTAGGGGAAAAGTGCGCATACCGTTGTAATCGGGCGAGTTTCTACTTTCAGGAGCAACAGAAATTTTGCGGATTGGTCAATCCGTTCGCGAGATATGGCAGTTTGGATGTAAGAAACGCTTGAGAAACTCAAAATTTTCGCAGTTCTGATGCTCGAAATGAATAACTAGAACGGCCTAGGGGAGAAGTACGCATACCGTTGTAATCGGGCGAGTTTCTACTTTCAGATGCAACAGAAATTTTGCGGATTGGTCAATCCGTTCGCGAGATGTGGCAGTTTGGAGGTAAGAAACGCTTGAGAAACTCAAAATTTTCGCAGTTCTGATGCTCGAAACGTATAACTAGAACGGCCTAGGGGAAAAGTGCGCATACCGTTGAAATCGGGCGAGTTTCTACTTTCAGAAGCAACAGAAATTTTGCGGAATGATCATTCCGTTCGCGAGATATGGCAGTTTGGAGATAAGAAACGCTTGAGAAACTCAAAATTTTCGCAGTTCTGATGCTCGAAACGAATGACTAGAACGGCCTAGGGGAGAAGTACGCATAGCGTTGTAATCGGGCGAGTTTCTACTTTCAGATGCAACAGAAATTATGAGGATTGGTCAATCCGTTCGCGAGATATGGCCGTTTGGATGTAAGAAACGCTTGAGAAACTCAAAATTTTCGCAGTTCTGATGCTCGAAACGAATGACTAGAACGGCCTAGGGGAGAAGTACGCATACCGTTGTAATCGGGCGAGTTTCTACTTTCAGATGCAACAGAAACTTTGCGGATTGGTCAATCCGTTCGCGAGATATGGCAGTTTGGATGTAAGAAACGCTTTAGAAACTCAAAATTTTCGCAGTTCTGATGCTCGAAACGAATAACTGGAACGGTCTAGGGGAAAACTACACATACCGTTGTAATCGGGCGAGTTTCTACTTTCAGATGCAACAGAACTTTTGCGGATTGGTCAATCCGTTCGCGAGATGTGGCAGGTTGGAGGTAAGAAACGCTTGAGAAACTCAAAATTTTCGCAGTTCTGATGCTCGAAACGTATAACTAGAACGGCCTAGGGGAAAAGTGCGCATACCGTTGAAATCGGGCGAGTTTCTACTTTCAGAAGCAACAGAAATTTTGCGGAATGATCATTCCGTTCGCGAGATATGGCAGTTTGGAGATAAGAAACGCTTGAGAAACTCAAAATTTTCGCAGTTCTGATGCTCGAAACGAATGACTAGAACGGCCTAGGGGAGAAGTACGCATAGCGTTGTAATCGGGCGAGTTTCTACTTTCAGATGCAACAGAAATTATGAGGATTGGTCAATCCGTTCGCGAGATATGGCCGTTTGGATGTAAGAAACGCTTGAGAAACTCAAAATTTTCGCAGTTCTGATGCTCGAAACGAATAACTAGACGGCCTAGGGGAAAAGTGCGCATACCGTTGTAATCGGGCGAGTTTCTACTTTCAGAAGCAACAGAAATTTTGCGGATTGGTCAATCCGTTCGCGAGATATGGCAGTTTGGATGTAAGAAACGCTTGAGAAACTCAAAATTTTCGCAGTTCTGATGCTCGAAATGAATAACTAGAACGACCTAGGGGAGAAGTACGCATACCGTTATAATCGGGCGAGTTTCTACTTTCAGATGCAACAGAAATTTTGCGGATTGGTCAATCCGTTCGCGAGATATGGCAGTTTGGAGGTAAGAAACGCTTGAGAAGCTCAAAATTTGCGCAGTTCTGATGCTTGAAACAAATAACTAGAACGGCCTAGGGGAAAAGTGCTCATACCGTTGTAATCGGGCGAGTTTCTACTTTCAGATGCAACAGAAATTTTGCGGATTCGTCAATCCGTTCGCGAGATATGGCCGTTTGGATGTAAGAAGCGCTTGAGAAACTCGAAATTTTCGCAGTTCTGATGCTCGAAACGAATAACTGGAACGGCCTAGGGGAAAACTACACATACCGTTGTAATCGGGCGAGTCTCTACTTTCAGATGCAACAGAAATTTTGCGGATTGGTCAATCCGTTCGCGAGAAATGGTAGTTTGGAGGTAAGAAGCGCTTGAGAAACTCAAAATTTTCGCAGTTCTGATGCTCGAAACGAATAACTAGACAGCCTAGGGGAAAAGTGCGCATACCGTTGTAATCGGGCGAGTTTCTACTTTCAGAAGCAACAGAAATTTTGCGGATTGGCCAATCCGTTCGCGAGATATGGCAGTTTGGATGTAAGAAACGCTTGAGAAACTCAAAATTTTCGCAGTTCTGATGCTCGAAATGAATAACTAGAACGGCCTAGGGGAGAAGTACGCATACCGTTGTAATTGGTCGACTTTCTACTTTCAGATGCAACAGAAATTTTGCGGATTGATCAATCCGTTCGCGAGATATGGCAGTTTGGAAATAAGAAACGCTTGAGAAACTCAAAATTTTCGCAGTTCTGATGCCAGAAACGAGTAACTAGAACGGCCTAGGGGAGAAGTACGCATAGCGTTGTAATCGGGCGAGTTTCTACTTTCAGATGCAACAGAAATTATGAGGATTGGTCAATCCGTTCGCGAGATATGGCCGTTTGGATGTAAGAAACGCTTGAGAAACTCAAAATTTTCGCAGTTCTGATGCTCGAAACGAATAACTAGACGGCCTAGGGGAAAAGTGCGCATACCGTTGTAATCGGGCGAGTTTCTACTTTCAGAAGCAACAGAAATTTTGCGGATTGGTCAATCCGTTCGCGAGATGTGGCAGTTTGGAGGTAAGAAACGCTTGAGAAACTCAAAATTTTCGCAGTTCTGATGCTCGAAACGTATAACTAGAACGGCCTAGGGGAAAAGTGCGCATACCGTTGAAATCGGGCGAGTTTCTACTTTCAGAAGCAACAGAAATTTTGCGGAATGATCATTCCGTTCGCGAGATATGGCAATTTGGAGATAAGAAACGCTTGAGAAACTCAAAATTTTCGCAGTTCTGATGCTCGAAACGAATGACTAGAACGGCCTAGGGGAGAAGTACGCATAGCGTTGTAATCGGGCGAGTTTCTACTTTCAGATGCAACAGAAATTATGAGGATTGGTCAATCCGTTCGCGAGATATGGCCGTTTGGATGTAAGAAACGCTTGAGAAACTCAAAATTTTCGCAGTTCTGATGCTCGAAACGAATAACTAGACGGCCTAGGGGAAAAGTGCGCATACCGTTGTAATCGGGCGAGTTTCTACTTTCAGAAGCAACAGAAATTTTGCGGATTGGTCAATCCGTTCGCGAGATATGGCAGTTTGGATGTAAGAAACGCTTGAGAAACTCAAAATTTTCGCAGTTCTGATGCTCGAAATGAATAACTAGAACGGCCTAGGGGAGAAGTACGCATACCGTTGTAATCGAGCGAGTTTCTACTTTCAGATGCAACAGAAATTTTGCGGATTGGTCAATCCGTTCGCGAGATATGGCAGTTTGGAGGTAAGAAACGCTTGAGAAACTCAAAATTTGCGCAGTTCTGATGCTTGAAACGAATAACTAGAACGGCCTAGGGGAAAAGTGCTCATACCGTTGTAATCGGGCGAGTTTCTACTTTCAGATGCAACAGAAATTTTGCGGTTTCGTCAATCCGTTCGCGAGATATGGCCGTTTGGATGTAAGAAGCGCTTGAGAAACTCGAAATTTTCGCAGTTCTGATGCTCGAAACGAATAACTGGAACGGCCTAGGGGAAAACTACACATACCGTTGTAATCGGGCGAGTCTCTACTTTCAGATGCAACAGAAATTTTGCGGATTGGTCAATCCGTTCGCGAGAAATGGTAGTTTGGAGGTAAGAAGCGCTTGAGAAACTCAAAATTTTCGCAGTTCTGATGCTCGAAACGAATAACTAGACAGCCTAGGGGAAAAGTGCGCATACCGTTGTAATCGGGCGAGATTCTACTTTCAGAAGCAACAGAAATTTTGCGGATTGGCCAATCCGTTCGCGAGATATGGCAGTTTGGAGGTAAGAAACGCTTGAGAAACTCAAAATTTTCGCAGTTCTCATGCTCGAAATGAATAACTAGAACGGCCTAGGGGAGAAGCACGCATACCGTTGTAATTGGTCGACTTTCTACTTTCAGATGCAACAGAAATTTTGCGGATTGATCAATCCGTTCGCGAGATATGGCAGTTTGGAAATAAGAAACGCTTGAGAAACTCAAAATTTTCGCAGTTCTGATGCTAGAAACGAGTAACTAGAACGGCCTAGGGGAAAAGTACGCATACCGTTGTAATCGAGCGAGTTTCTACTTTCAGATGCAACAGAAATTTTGCGGATTGGTCAATCCGTTCGCGAGATATGGCAGTTTGGAGGTAAGAAACGCTTGAGAAACTCAAAATTTGCGCAGTTCTGATGCTTGTAACGAATAACTAGAACGGCCTAGGGGAAAACTACACATACCGTTGTAATCGGGCGAGTTTCTACTTTCAGATGCAACAGAAATTTTGCGGATCGTTCAATCCGTTCGCGAGATATGGCAGTTTGGAGGTAAGAAACGCTTGAGAAACTCAAAATTTTCGCAGTTCTGATGCTCGAAACGAATAACTAGAACCGCCTAGGGGAAAATTGCGCATACCGTTGTAATCGGGCGAGTTTCTACTTTCAGATGCAACAGAAATTTTGCGGAATGATCATTCCGTTCGCGAGATATGGCAGTTTGGAGATAAGAAACGCTTGAGAAACTCAAAATTTTCGCAGTTCTGATGCTCAAAACGAATGACTAGAACGGCCTAGGGGAGAAGTACGGATACCGTTGTAATCGGGCGAGATTCTACTTTCAGATGCAACAGAAATTTTGCGGATTGATCAATCCGTTCGCGAGATATGGCTGTTTGGAGGTAAGAAACGCTTGAGAAACTCAAAATTTTCGCAGTTCTGATGCTCGAAAAGAATAACTAGAACCGCCTAGGGGAAAAGTGCGCATACCGTTGTAATCGGGCTAGTTTCTACTTTCAGATGCAACAGAAATTTTGCGGATTGGTCAATCCGTTCGCGAGATATGGCAGTTTGGAGGTAAGAAACGCTTGAGAAACTCAAAATTTGCGCAGTTCTGATGCTTGAAACGAATAACTAGAACGGCCTAGGGGAAAAGTGCTCATACCGTTGTAATCGGGCGAGTTTCTACTTTCAGATGCAACAGAAATTTTGCGGTTTCGTCAATCCGTTCGCGAGATATGGCCGTTTGGATGTAAGAAGCGCTTGAGAAACTCGAAATTTTCGCAGTTCTGATGCTCGAAACGAATAACTGGAACGGCCTAGGGGAAAACTACACATACCGTTGTAATCGGGCGAGTCTCTACTTTCAGATGCAACAGAAATTTTGCGGATTGGTCAATCCGTTCGCGAGAAATGGTAGTTTGGAGGTAAGAAGCGCTTGAGAAACTCAAAATTTTCGCAGTTCTGATGCTCGAAACGAATAACTAGACAGCCTAGGGGAAAAGTGCGCATACCGTTGTAATCGGGCGAGATTCTACTTTCAGAAGCAACAGAAATTTTGCGGATTGGCCAATCCGTTCGCGAGATATGGCAGTTTGGAGGTAAGAAACGCTTGAGAAACTCAAAATTTTCGCAGTGTTGATGCTCGAAATGAATAACTAGAACGGCCTAGGGGAGAAGTACGCATACCGTTGTAATTGGTCGACTTTCTACTTTCAGATGCAACAGAAATTTTGCGGATTGATCAATCCGTTCGCGAGATATGGCAGTTTGGAAATAAGAAACGCTTGAGAAACTCAAAATTTTCGCAGTTCTGATGCTAGAAACGAGTAACTAGAACGGCCTAGGGGAAAAGTACGCATACCGTTGTAATCGAGCGAGTTTCTACTTTCAGATGCAACAGAAATTTTGCGGATTGGTCAATCCGTTCGCGAGATATGGCAGTTTGGAGGTAAGAAACGCTTGAGAAACTCAAAATTTGCGCAGTTCTGATGCTTGTAACGAATAACTAGAACGGCCTAGGGGAAAACTACACATACCGTTGTAATCGGGCGAGTTTCTACTTTCAGATGCAACAGAAATTTTGCGGATCGGTCAATCCGTTCGCGAGATATGGCAGTTTGGAGGTAAGAAACGCTTGAGAAACTCAAAATTTTCGCAGTTCTGATGCTCGAAACGAATAACTAGAACCGCCTAGGGGAAAAGTGCGCATACCGTTGTAATCGGGCGAGTTTCTACTTTCAGATGCAACAGAAATTTTGCGGAATGATCATTCCGTTCGCGAGATATGGCAGTTTGGAGATAAGAAACGCTTGAGAAACTCAAAATTTTCGCAGTTCTGATGCTCAAAACGAATGACTAGAACGGCCTAGGGGAGAAGTTCGGATACCGTTGTAATCGGGCGAGATTCTACTTTCAGATGCAACAGAAATTTTGCGGATTGATCAATCCGTTCGCGAGATATGGCTGTTTGGAGGTAAGAAACGCTTGAGAAACTCAAAATTTTCGCAGTTCTGATGCTCGAAAAGAATAACTAGAACCGCCTAGGGGAAAAGTGCGCATACCGTTGTAATCGGGCTAGTTTCTACTTTCAGATGCAACAGAAATTTTGCGGATTGGTCAATCCGTTCGCGAGATATGGCAGTTTGGATGTAAGAAACGCTTGAGAAACTCGAAATTTTCGCAGTTCTGATGCTCGAAACGAATAACTAGACGGCCTAGGGGAAATGTGCGCATACCGTTGTAATCGGGCGAGATTCTACTTTCAGAAGCAACAGAAATTTTGCGGATTGGTCAATCCGTTCGCGAGATATGGCAGTTTGGATGTAAGAAGCGCTTGAGAAACTCGAAATTTTCGCAGTTCTGATGCTCGAAACGAATAACTGGAACGGCCTAGGGGAAAACTACACATACCGTTGTAATCGGGCGAGTCTCTACTTTCAGATGCAACAGAAATTTTGCGGATTGGTCAATCCGTTCGCGAGAAATGGTAGTTTGGAGGTAAGAAGCGCTTGAGAAACTCAAAATTTTCGCAGTTCTGATGCTCGAAACGAATAACTAGACAGCCTAGGGGAAAAGTGCGCATACCGTTGTAATCGGGCGAGTTTCTACTTTCAGAAGCAACAGAAATTTTGCGGATTGGCCAATCCGTTCGCGAGATATGGCAGTTTGGATGTAAGAAACGCTTGAGAAACTCAAAATTTTCGCAGTTCTGATGCTCGAAATGAATAACTAGAACGGCCTAGGGGAGAAGTACGCATAGCGTTGTAATCGGGCGAGTTTCTACTTTCAGATGCAACAGAAATTATGAGGATTGGTCAATCCGTTCGCGAGATATGGCCGTTTGGATGTAAGAAACGCTTGAGAAACTCAAAATTTTCGCAGTTCTGATGCTCGAAACGAATAACTAGACGGCCTAGGGGAAAAGTGCGCATACCGTTGTAATCGGGCGAGTTTCTACTTTCAGAAGCAACAGAAATTTTGCGGATTGGTCAATCCGTTCGCGAGATGTGGCAGTTTGGAGGTAAGAAACGCTTGAGAAACTCAAAATTTTCGCAGTTCTGATGCTCGAAACGTATAACTAGAACGGCCTAGGGGAAAAGTGCGCATACCGTTGAAATCGGGCGAGTTTCTACTTTCAGAAGCAACAGAAATTTTGCGGAATGATCATTCCGTTCGCGAGATATGGCAATTTGGAGATAAGAAACGCTTGAGAAACTCAAAATTTTCGCAGTTCTGATGCTCGAAACGAATGACTAGAACGGCCTAGGGGAGAAGTACGCATAGCGTTGTAATCGGGCGAGTTTCTACTTTCAGATGCAACAGAAATTATGAGGATTGGTCAATCCGTTCGCGAGATATGGCCGTTTGGATGTAAGAAACGCTTGAGAAACTCAAAATTTTCGCAGTTCTGATGCTCGAAACGAATAACTAGACGGCCTAGGGGAAAAGTGCGCATACCGTTGTAATCGGGCGAGTTTCTACTTTCAGAAGCAACAGAAATTTTGCGGATTGGTCAATCCGTTCGCGAGATATGGCAGTTTGGATGTAAGAAACGCTTGAGAAACTCAAAATTTTCGCAGTTCTGATGCTCGAAATGAATAACTAGAACGGCCTAGGGGAGAAGTACGCATACCGTTGTAATCGAGCGAGTTTCTACTTTCAGATGCAACAGAAATTTTGCGGATTGGTCAATCCGTTCGCGAGATATGGCAGTTTGGAGGTAAGAAACGCTTGAGAAACTCAAAATTTGCGCAGTTCTGATGCTTGAAACGAATAACTAGAACGGCCTAGGGGAAAAGTGCTCATACCGTTGTAATCGGGCGAGTTTCTACTTTCAGATGCAACAGAAATTTTGCGGTTTCGTCAATCCGTTCGCGAGATATGGCCGTTTGGATGTAAGAAGCGCTTGAGAAACTCGAAATTTTCGCAGTTCTGATGCTCGAAACGAATAACTGGAACGGCCTAGGGGAAAACTACACATACCGTTGTAATCGGGCGAGTCTCTACTTTCAGATGCAACAGAAATTTTGCGGATTGGTCAATCCGTTCGCGAGAAATGGTAGTTTGGAGGTAAGAAGCGCTTGAGAAACTCAAAATTTTCGCAGTTCTGATGCTCGAAACGAATAACTAGACAGCCTAGGGGAAAAGTGCGCATACCGTTGTAATCGGGCGAGATTCTACTTTCAGAAGCAACAGAAATTTTGCGGATTGGCCAATCCGTTCGCGAGATATGGCAGTTTGGAGGTAAGAAACGCTTGAGAAACTCAAAATTTTCGCAGTTCTGATGCTCGAAATGAATAACTAGAACGGCCTAGGGGAGAAGTACGCATACCGTTGTAATTGGTCGACTTTCTACTTTCAGATGCAACAGAAATTTTGCGGATTGATCAATCCGTTCGCGAGATATGGCAGTTTGGAAATAAGAAACGCTTGAGAAACTCAAAATTTTCGCAGTTCTGATGCTAGAAACGAGTAACTAGAACGGCCTAGGGGAAAAGTACGCATACCGTTGTAATCGAGCGAGTTTCTACTTTCAGATGCAACAGAAATTTTGCGGATTGGTCAATCCGTTCGCGAGATATGGCAGTTTGGAGGTAAGAAACGCTTGAGAAACTCAAAATTTTCGCAGTTCTGATGCTCGAAACGAATAACTAGAACCGCCTAGGGGAAAAGTGCGCATACCGTTGTAATCGGGCGAGTTTCTACTTTCAGATGCAACAGAAATTTTGCGGAATGATCATTCCGTTCGCGAGATATGGCAGTTTGGAGATAAGAAACGCTTGAGAAACTCAAAATTTTCGCAGTTCTGATGCTCAAAACGAATGACTAGAACGGCCTAGGGGAGAAGTACGGATACCGTTGTAATCGGGCGAGATTCTACTTTCAGATGCAACAGAAATTTTGCGGATTGATCAATCCGTTCGCGAGATATGGCTGTTTGGAGGTAAGAAACGCTTGAGAAACTCAAAATTTTCGCAGTTCTGATGCTCGAAAAGAATAACTAGAACCGCCTAGGGGAAAAGTGCGCATACCGTTGTAATCGGGCTAGTTTCTACTTTCAGATGCAACAGAAATTTTGCGGATTGGTCAATCCGTTCGCGAGATATGGCAGTTTGGAGGTAAGAAACGCTTGAGAAACTCAAAATTTGCGCAGTTCTGATGCTTGAAACGAATAACTAGAACGGCCTAGGGGAAAAGTGCTCATACCGTTGTAATCGGGCGAGTTTCTACTTTCAGATGCAACAGAAATTTTGCGGTTTCGTCAATCCGTTCGCGAGATATGGCCGTTTGGATGTAAGAAGCGCTTGAGAAACTCGAAATTTTCGCAGTTCTGATGCTCGAAACGAATAACTGGAACGGCCTAGGGGAAAACTACACATACCGTTGTAATCGGGCGAGTCTCTACTTTCAGATGCAACAGAAATTTTGCGGATTGGTCAATCCGTTCGCGAGAAATGGTAGTTTGGAGGTAAGAAGCGCTTGAGAAACTCAAAATTTTCGCAGTTCTGATGCTCGAAACGAATAACTAGACAGCCTAGGGGAAAAGTGCGCATACCGTTGTAATCGGGCGAGATTCTACTTTCAGAAGCAACAGAAATTTTGCGGATTGGCCAATCCGTTCGCGAGATATGGCAGTTTGGAGGTAAGAAACGCTTGAGAAACTCAAAATTTTCGCAGTTCTGATGCTCGAAATGAATAACTAGAACGGCCTAGGGGAGAAGTACGCATACCGTTGTAATTGGTCGACTTTCTACTTTCAGATGCAACAGAAATTTTGCGGATTGATCAATCCGTTCGCGAGATATGGCAGTTTGGAAATAAGAAACGCTTGAGAAACTCAAAATTTTCGCAGTTCTGATGCTAGAAACGAGTAACTAGAACGGCCTAGGGGAAAAGTACGCATACCGTTGTAATCGAGCGAGTTTCTACTTTCAGATGCAACAGAAATTTTGCGGATTGGTCAATCCGTTCGCGAGATATGGCAGTTTGGAGGTAAGAAACGCTTGAGAAACTCAAAATTTGCGCAGTTCTGATGCTTGTAACGAATAACTAGAACGGCCTAGGGGAAAACTACACATACCGTTGTAATCGGGCGAGTTTCTACTTTCAGATGCAACAGATATTTTGCGGATCGGTCAATCCGTTCGCGAGATATGGCAGTTTGGAGGTAAGAAACGCTTGAGAAACTCAAAATTTGCGCAGTTCTGATGCTTGAAACGAATAACTAGAACGGCCTAGGGGAAAATTGCTCATACCGTTGTAATCGGGCGAGTTTCTACTTTCAGATGCAACAGAAATTTTGCGGTTTCGTCAATCCGTTCGCGAGATATGGCCGTTTGGATGTAAGAAGCGCTTGAGAAACTCGAAATTTTCGCAGTTCTGATGCTCGAAACGAATAACTGGAACGGCCTAGGGGAAAACTACACATACCGTTGTAATCGGGCGAGTCTCTACTTTCAGATGCAACAGAAATTTTGCGGATTGGTCAATCCGTTCGCGAGAAATGGTAGTTTGGAGGTAAGAAGCGCTTGAGAAACTCAAAATTTTCGCAGTTCTGATGCTCGAAACGAATAACTAGACAGCCTAGGGGAAAAGTGCGCATACCGTTGTAATCGGGCGAGATTCTACTTTCAGAAGCAACAGAAATTTTGCGGATTGGCCAATCCGTTCGCGAGATATGGCAGTTTGGAGGTAAGAAACGCTTGAGAAACTCAAAATTTTCGCAGTTCTGATGCTCGAAATGAATAACTAGAACGGCCTAGGGGAGAAGTACGCATACCGTTGTAATTGGTCGACTTTCTACTTTCAGATGCAACAGAAATTTTGCGGATTGATCAATCCGTTCGCGAGATATGGCAGTTTGGAAATAAGAAACGCTTGAGAAACTCAAAATTTTCGCAGTTCTGATGCTAGAAACGAGTAACTAGAACGGCCTAGGGGAAAAGTACGCATACCGTTGTAATCGAGCGAGTTTCTACTTTCAGATGCAACAGAAATTTTGCGGATTGGTCAATCCGTTCGCGAGATATGGCAGTTTGGAGGTAAGAAACGCTTGAGAAACTCAAAATTTGCGCAGTTCTGATGCTTGTAACGAATAACTAGAACGGCCTAGGGGAAAACTACACATACCGTTGTAATCGGGCGAGTTTCTACTTTCAGATGCAACAGATATTTTGCGGATCGGTCAATCCGTTCGCGAGATATGGCAGTTTGGAGGTAAGAAACGCTTGAGAAACTCAAAATTTTCGCAGTTCTGATGCTCGAAACGAATAACTAGAACCGCCTAGGGGAAAAGTGCGCATACCGTTGTAATCGGGCGAGTTTCTACTTTCAGATGCAACAGAAATTTTGCGGAATGATCATTCCGTTCGCGAGATATGGCAGTTTGGAGATAAGAAACGCTTGAGAAACTCAAAATTTTCGCAGTTCTGATGCTCAAAACGAATGACTAGAACGGCCTAGGGGAGAAGTACGGATACCGTTGTAATCGGGCGAGATTCTACTTTCAGATGCAACAGAAATTTTGCGGATTGATCAATCCGTTCGCGAGATATGGCTGTTTGGAGGTAAGAAACGCTTGAGAAACTCAAAATTTTCGCAGTTCTGATGCTCGAAAAGAATAACTAGAACCGCCTAGGGGAAAAATGCGCATACCGTTGAAATCGGGCGAGTTTCTACTTTCAGATGCAACAGAAACTTTGCGGATTGATCAATCCGTTCGCGAGATATGGCAGTTTGGAGATAAGAAACGCTTTAGAAACTCAAAATTTTCGCAGTTCTGATACTCGAAACGAATAACTGGAACGGCCTAGTGGAAAACTACACATACCGTTGTAATCGGGCGAGTTTCTACTTTCAGATGCAACAGAAATTTTGCGGATTGGTCAATCCGTTCGCGAGATGTGGCAGTTTGGAGGTAAGAAACGCTTGAGAAACTCAAAATTTGCGCAGTTCTGATGCTTGTAACGAATAACTAGAACGGCCTAGGGGAAAACTACACATACCGTTGTAATCGGGCGAGTTTCTACTTTCAGATGCAACAGAAATTTTGCGGATCGGTCAATCCGTTCGCGAGATATGGCAGCTTGGAGATAAGAAACGCTTTAGAAACTCAAAATTTTCGCAGTTCTGATGTTCGAAACGAGTAACTAGAACGGCCCAGGGGAAAAGTGCGCATATCGTTGTAATCGGGCGAGTTTCTACATTCAAATGCAACAGAAATTTTGCGGATTGTTCAATCCGTTCGCGAGATATGGCAGTTTGGAGGTAAGAAACGCTTGAGAAACTCAAAATTTTCGCAGTTCTGATGCTCGAAACGAGTAACTGGAACGGTCTAGGGGAAAACTACACATACCGTTGTAATCGGGCGAGTTTCTACTTTCAGATGCAACAGAAGTTTTGCGGATCGGTCAATCCGTTCGCGAGATATGGCAGTTTGGAGGTAAGAAACGCTTGAGAAACTCAAAATTTTCGCAGTTCTGATGCTCGAAACGAATAACTAGAACCGCCTAGGGGAAAAGTGCGCATACCGTTGTAATCGGGCGAGTTTCTACTTTCAGATGCAACAGGAATTTTGCGGAATGATCAATCCGTTCGCGAGATATGGCAGTTTGGAGATAAGAAACGCTTGAGAAACTCAAAATTTTCGCAGTTCTGATGCTCGAAACGAATGACTAGAACGGCCTAGGGGAGAAGTACGGATACCTTTGTAATCGGGCGAGATTCTACTTTCAGATGCAACAGAAATGTTGCGAATTGATCAATCCGTTCGCGAGATATGGCAGCTTGGAGATAAGAAACGCTTTAGAAACTCAAAATTTTCGCAGTTCTGATGTTCGAAACGAATAACTAGGACGGCCCAGGGGAAAAGTGCGCATATCGTTGTAATCGGGCGAGTTTCTACATTCAAATGCAACAGAAATTTTGCGGATTGTTCAATCCGTTCGCGAGATATGGCAGTTTGGAGGTAAGAAACGCTTGAGAAACTCAAAATTTTCGCAGTTCTGATGCTCGAAACGAATAACTGGAACGGTCTAGGGGAAAACTACACATACCGTTGTAATCGGGCGAGTTTCCACTTTCAGATGCAACCGAAATTTTGCGGATTGGTCTATCCGTTCGCAAGATATGGCAGTTTGGAAATAAGAAACGCTTGAGAAACTCAAAATTTTCGCAGTTCTGATGCTCGAAACGAATAACTGGAACGGTCTAGGGGAAAACTACACATACCGTTGTAATCGGGCGAGTTTCTACTTTCAGATGCAACAGAAATTTTGCGGATTGGTCAATCCGTTCGCGAGATGTGGCAGTTTGGAGGTAAGAAACGCTTGAGAAACTCAAAATTTTCGCAGTTCTGATGCTCGAAACGAATAACTAGAACGGCCTAGGGGAAAAGTACGCATACCGATGTAATCGGGCGAGTTTCTACTTTCCGATGCAACAGAAATCATGCGGATTGGTCAATCCGTTCGCGAGATATGGCAGTTTGGAGGTAAGAAACGCTTGAGAAACTCAAAATTTTCGCAGTTCTGATGCTCGAAACGAATAAATGGAACGGTCTAGTGGAAAACTACACATGCGTTGTAATTGGGCGAGTTTCTATTTTCAGATGCAACAGAAATATTGCGGATTGGTCAATCCGTTCGCGAGATATGGCAGTTTGGAAGTAAGAGACGCTTGAGAAACTCAAAATTTTCGCAGTTCTGATGCTCGAAACGAATAACTAGACGGCCTAGGGGAAAAGTGCTCATACCGCTGTAATCGGGCGAGTTTCTACTTTCAGATGCAACAGAAATTATGAGGATTGGTCAATCCGTTCGCGAGATATGGCCGTTTGGATGTAAGAAACGCTTGAGAAACTCAAAATTTTCGCAGTTCTGATGCTCGAAATGAATAACTAGAACGGCCTAGGGGAGAAGTACGCATACCGTTGTAATTGGTCGACTTTCTACTTTCAGATGCAACAGAAATTTTGCGGATTGATCAATCCGTTCGCTAGATATGGCAGTTTGGAAATAAGAAACGCTTGAGAAACTCAAAATTTTCGCAGTTCTGATGCTAGAAACGAGTAACTAGAACGGCCTAGGGGAAAAGTACGCATACCGTTGTAATCGGGCGAGTTTCCACTTTCAGATGCAACAGAAATTTTGCGGATTGGTCAATCCGTTCGCGAGATATGGCAGTTTGGAAATAAGAAACGCTTGAGAAACTGGAAATTTTCACAGTTCTGATGCTCGAAACGAATAACTGGAACGGCCTAGGGGAAAACTACACATACCGTTGTAATCGGGCGAGTCTCTACTTTCAGATGCAACAGAAATTTTGCGGATTGGTCAATACGTTCGCGAGATATGGTAGTTTGGAGGTAAGAAGCGCTTGAGAAACTCAAAATTTTCGCAGTTCTGATGCTCGAAACGAATGACTAGAACGGCCTAGGGGAGAAGTACGGATACCGTTGTAATCGGGCGAGATTCCACTTTCAGATGCAACAGAAATGTTGCGGATTGATCAATCCGTTCGCGAGATATGGCAGTTTGGAGATAAGAAACGCTTTAGAAACTCAAAATTTTCGCAGTTCAGATGTTCGAAACGAATAACTAGAACGGCCCAGGGGAAAAGTGCGCATATCGTTGTAGTCGGGCGAGTTTCTACATTCAAATGCAACAGAAATTTTGCGGATTGTTCAATCCGTTCGCGAGATATGGCAGTTTGGATGTAAGAAACGCTTGAGAAACTCAAAATTTTCGCAGTTCTGATGCTCGAAACGAATAACTGGAACGGTCTAGGGGAAAACTACACATACCTTTGTAATCGGGCGAGTTTCCACTTTCAGATGCAACAGAAATTTTGCGGATTGGTCAATCCGTTCGCGAGATGTGGCAGTTTGGAGGTAAGAAACGCTTGAGAAACTCTAAATTTTCGCAGTTCTGATGCTCGAAACGAATAACTAGAACGGCCTAGGGGAAAAATGCGCATACCGTTGAAATCGGGCGAGTTTCTACTTTCAGATGCAACAGAAACTTTGCGGATTGATCAATCCGTTCGCGAGATATGGCAGTTTGGATATAAGAAACGCTTTAGAAACTCAAAATTTTCGCAGTTCTGATGCTCGAAACGAATAACTAGAACGGCCCAGGGGAAAAGTGCGCATACCGTTGTAATCGGGCGAGTTTCTACTTTCAAATGCAGCAGAAATTTTGCGGATTGATCAATCCGTTCGCGAGATATGGCAGTTTGGAAATAAGAAACGCTTGAGAAACTCAAAATTTTCGCAGTTCTGATGCTAGAAACGAGTAACTAGAACGGCCTAGGGGAAAAGTACGCATACCGTTGTAATTGGTCGACTTTCTACTTTCAGATGCAACAGAAATTTTGCGGATTGGTCAATCCGTTCGCGAGATATGGCAGTTTGGAAATAAGAAACGCTTGAGAAACTCAAAATTTTCGCAGTTCTGATGCTAGAAACGAGTAACTAGAACGGCCTAGGGGAAAAGTACGCATACCGTTGTAATCGAGCGAGTTTCTACTTTCAGATGCAACAGAAATTTTGCGGATTGGTCAATCCGTTCGCGAAATATGGCAGTTTGGAGGTAAGAAACGCTTGAGAAACTCAAAATTTGCGCAGTTCTGATGCTTGAAACGAATAACTAGAACGGCCTAGGGGAGAAGTGCGCATACCGTTGTAATCAGGCGAGTTTCTACTTTCAGATGCAACAGAAATTTTGCGGATTCATCAATCCGTTCGCGAGATATGGCAGTTTGGATGTAAGAAACGCTTGAGAAACTGGAAATTTTCACAGTTCTGATGCTCGAAACGAATAACTGGAACGGCCTAGGGGAAAACTACACATACCGTTGTAATCGGGCGAGTTTCCACTTTCAGATGCAACAGAAATTTTGCGGATTGGTCAATCCGTTCGCGAGATGTGGCAGTTTGGAGGTAAGAAACGCTTGAGAAACTCAAAATTTTCGCAGTTCTGATGCTCGAAACGAATAACTAGAACGGCCTAGGGGAAAAATGCGCATACCGTTGAAATCGGGCGAGTTTCTATTTTCAGATGCAACAGAAACTTTGCGGATTGATCAATCCTTTCGCGAGATATGGCAGTTTGGAGATAAGAAACGCTTTAGAAACTCAAAATTTTCGCAGTTCTGATGCTCGAAACGAATAACTAGAACGGCCCAGGGGAAAAGTGCGTATACCGTTGTAATCGGGCGAGTTTCTAGTTTAAGATGCAACAGAAATTTTGCGGATTCATCAATCCGTTCGCGAGATATGGCAGTTTGGATGTAAGAAACGCTTGAGAAACTGGAAATTTTCACAGTTCTGATGCTCGAAACGAATAACTGGAACGGCCTATGGGAAAACTACACATACCGTTGTAATCGGGCGAGTCTCTACTTTCAGATGCAACAGAAATTTTGCGGATTGGTCAATACGTTCGCGAGATATGGTAGTTTGGAGGTAAGAAGCGCTTGAGAAACTCAAAATTTTCGCAGTTCTGATGCTCGAAACGAATGACTAGCACGGCCTAGGGGAGAAGTACGGATACCGTTGTAATCGGGCGAGATTCCACTTTCAGATGCAACAGAAATGTTGCGGATTGATCAATCCGTTCGCGAGATATGGCAGTTTGGAGATAAGAAACGCTTTAGAAACTCAAAATTTTCGAAGTTCTGATGTTCGAAACGAATAACTAGAACGGCCCAGGGGAAAAGTGCGCATATCGTTGTAATCGGGCGAGTTTCTACATTCAAATGCAACAGAAATTTTGCGGATTGTTTAATCCGTTCGCGAGATATGGCAGTTTGGATGTAAGAAACGCTTGAGAAACTCAAAATTTTCGCAGTTCTGATGCTCGAAACGAATAACTGGAACTGTCTAGGGGAAAACTACACATACCGTTGTAATCGGGCGAGTTTCCACTTTCAGATGCAACAGAAATTTTGCGGATTGGTCAATCCGTTCGCGAGATGTGGCAGTTTGGAGGTAAGAAACGCTTGAGAAACTCAAAATTTTCGCAGTTCTGATGCTCGAAACGAATAACTAGAACGGCCTAGGGGAAAAATGCGCATACCGTTGAAATCGGGCGAGTTTCTATTTTCAGATGCAACAGAAACTTTGCGGATTGATCAATCCGTTCGCGAGATATGGCAGTTTGGAGATAAGAAACGCTTTAGAAACTCAAAATTTTCGCAGTTCTGATGCTCGAAACGAATAACTAGAACGGCCCAGGGGAAAAGTGCCTATACCGTTGTAATCGGGCGAGTTTCTACTTTCAAATGCAACAGAAATTTTGCGGATTGGTCAATCCGTTCGCGAGATATGGCAGTTTGGAAGTAAGAAACGCTTGAGAAACTCAAAATTTTCGCAGTTCTGATGCTCGAAACGAATAACTAGACGGCCTAGGGGAAAAGTGCGCATACCGTTGTAATCGGGCGAGTTTCTACTTTCAGATGCAACAGAAATTTTGCGGATTCATCAATCCGTTCGCGAGATATGGCAGTTTGGATGTAAGAAACGCTTGAGAAACTGGAAATTTTCACAGTTCTGATGCTCGAAACGAATAACTGGAACGGCCTAGGGGAAAACTACACATACCGTTGTAATCGGGCGAGTCTCTACTTTCAGATGCTACAGAAATTTTGCGGATTGGTCAATACGTTCGCGAGATATGGTAGTTTGGAGGTAAGAAGCGCTTGAGAAACTCAAAATTTTCGCAGTTCTGATGCTCGAAACGAATGACAAGAACGGCCTAGGGGAGAAGTACGGATACCGTTGTAATCGGGCGAGATTCCACTTTCAGATGCAACAGAAATGTTGCGGATTGATCAATCCGTTCGCGAGATATGGCAGTTTGGAGATAAGAAACGCTTTAGAAACTCAAAATTTTCGCAGTTCTGATGTTCGAAACGAATAACTAGAACGGCCCAGGGGAAAAGTGCGCATATCGTTGTAGTCGGGCGAGTTTCTACATTCAAATGCAACAGAAATTTTGCGGATTGTTCAATCCGTTCGCGAGATATGGCAGTTTGGAGGTAAGAAACGCTTGAGAAACTCAAAATTTTCGCAGTTCTGATGCTCGAAACGAATAACTGGAACGGTCTAGGGGAAAACTACACATACCGTTGTAATCGGGCGAGTTTCCACTTTCAGATGCAACAGAAATTTTGCGGATTGGTCAATCCGTTCGCGAGATGTGGCAGTTTGGAGGTAAGAAACGCTTGAGAAACTCAAAATTTTCGCAGTTCTGATGCTCGAAACGAATAACTAGAACGGCCTAGGGGAAAAATGCGCATACCGTTGAAATCGGGCGAGTTTCTACTTTCAGATGCAACAGAAACTTTGCGGATTGATCAATCCGTTCGCGAGATATGGCAGTTTGGATATAAGAAACGCTTTAGAAACTCAAAATTTTCGCAGTTCTGATGCTCGAAACGAATAACTAGAACGGCCCAGGGGAAAAGTGCGCATACCGTTGTAATCGGGCGAGTTTCTACTTTCAAATGCAACAGAAATTTTGCGGATTGGTCAATCCGTTCGCGAGATATGGCAGTTTGGAGGTAAGAAACGCTTGAGAAACTCAAAATTTGCGCAGTTCTGATGCTTGAAACGAATAACTAGAACGTCCTAGGGGAAAAGTGCGCATACCGTTGTAATCGGGCGAGTTTCTACTTTCAGATGCAACAGAAATTTTGCGGATTCATCAATCCGTTCGCGAGATATGGCAGTTTGGATGTAAGAAACGCTTGAGAAACTGGAAATTTTCACAGTTCTGATGCTCGAAACGAATAACTGGAACGGCCTAGGGGAAAACTACACATACCGTTGTAATCGGGCGAGTCTCTACTTTCAGATGCAACAGAAATTTTGCGGATTGGTCAATACGTTCGCGAGATATGGTAGTTTGGAGGTAAGAAGCGCTTGAGAAACTCAAAATTTTCGCAGTTCTGATGCTCGAAACGAATGACTAGAACGGCCTAGGGGAGAAGTACGGATACCGTTGTAATCGGGCGAGATTCCACTTTCAGATGCAACAGAAATGTTGCGGATTGATCAATCCGTTCGCGAGATATGGCAGTTTGGAGATAAGAAACGCTTTAGAAACTCAAAATTTTCGCAGTTCTGATGTTCGAAACGAATAACTAGAACGGCCCAGGGGAAAAGTGCGCATATCGTTGTAATCGGGCGAGTTTCTACATTCAAATGCAACAGAAATTTTGCGGATTGTTCAATCCGTTCGCGAGATATGGCAGTTTGGAGGTAAGAAACGCTTGAGAAACTCAAAATTTTCGCAGTTCTGATGCTCGAAACGAATAACTGGAACGGTCTGGGGGAAAACTACACATACCGTTGTAATCGGGCGAGTTTCCACTTTCAGATGCAACAGAAATTTTGCGGATTGGTCAATCCGTTCGCGAGATGTGGCAGTTTGGAGGTAAGAGACGCTTGAGAAACTCAAAATTTTCGCAGTTCTGATGCTCGAAACGAATAACTAGAACGGCCTAGGGGAAAAATGCGCATACCGTTGAAATCGGGCGAGTTTCTACTTTCAGATGCAACAGAAACTTTGCGGATTGATCAATCCGTTCGCGAGATATGGCAGTTTGGAGATAAGAAACGCTTTAGAAACTCAAAATTTTCGCAGTTCTGATGCTCGAAACGAATAACTAGAACGGCCCAGGGGAAAAGCGCGCATACCGTTGTAATCGGGCGAGTTTCTACTTTCAAGTGCAACAGAAATTTTGCGGATTGGTCAATCCGTTCGCGAGATATGGCAGTTTGGAGGTAAGAAACGCTTGAGAAACTGGAAATTTTCACAGTTCTGATGCTCGAAACGAATAACTGGAACGGCCTAGGGGAAAACTACACATACCGTTGTAATCGGGCGAGTCTCTACTTTCAGATGCAACAGAAATGTTGCGGATTGATCAATCCGTTCGCGAGATATGGCAGTTTGGAGATAAGAAACGCTTTAGAAACTCAAAATTTTCGCAGTTCTGATGTTCGAAACGAATAACTAGAACGGCCCAGGGGAAAAGTGCGCATATCGTTGTAATCGGGCGAGTTTCTACATTCAAATGCAACAGAAATTTTGCGGATTGTTCAATCCGTTCGCGAGATATGGCAGTTTGGAGGTAAGAAACGCTTGAGAAACTCAAAATTTTCGCAGTTCTGATGCTCGAAACGAATGACTAGAACGGCCTAGGGGAGTAGTACGGATACCGTTGTAATCGGGCGAGATTCCACTTTCAGATGCAACAGAAATGTTGCGGATTGATCAATCCGTTCGCGAGATATGGCAGTTTGGAGATAAGAAACGCTTTAGAAACTCAAAATTTTCGCAGTTCTGATGTTCGAAACGAATAACTAGAACGGCCCAGGGGAAAAGTGCGCATATCGTTGTAATCGGGCGAGTTTCTACATTCAAATGCAACAGAAATTTTGCGGATTGTTCAATCCGTTCGCGAGATATGGCAGTTTGGAGGTAAGAAACGCTTGAGAAACTCAAAATTTTCGCAGTTCTGATGGTCGAAACGAATAACTGGAACGGTCTAGGGGAAAACTACACATACCGTTGTAATCGGGCGAGTTTCCACTTTCAGATGCAACAGAAATTTTGCGGATTGGTCAATCCGTTCGCGAGATGTGGCAGTTTGGAGGTAAGAAACGGTTGAGAAACTCAAAATTTTCGCAGTTCTGATGCTCGAAACGTATAACTAGAACGGCGTAGGGGAAAAGTACGCATACCGATGTAATCGGGCGAGTTTCTACTTTCAGATGCAACAGAAATTTTGCGGATTGGTCTATCCGTTCGCGAGATATGGCAGTTTGGATGTAAGAAACGCTTGAGAAACTCAAAATTTTCGCAGTTCTGATGCTCGAAACGAATAACTGGAACGGTCTAGGGGAAAACTACACATACCGTTGTAATCGGGCGAGTTTCTACTTTCAGATGCAACAGAAATTTTGCGGATTGGTCAATCCGTTCGCGAGATGTGGCAGTTTGGAGGTAAGAAACGCTTGAGAAACTCAAAATTTTCGCAGTTCTGATGCTCGAAACGAATAACTAGAACGGCCTAGGGGAAAAGTACGCATACCGATGTAATCGGGCGAGTTTCTACTTTCAGATGCAACAGAAATCATGCGGATTGGTCAATCCGTTCGCGAGATATGGCCGTTTGGATGTAAGAAACGATTGAGAAACTCAAAATTTTCGCAGTTCTGATGCTCGAAACGAATAACTAGAACGGCCTAAGGGAAAAATGCGCATACCGTTGAAATCGGGCGAGTTTCTACTTTCAGATGCAACAGAAACTTCGCGGATTGATCAATCCGTTCGCGAGATATGGCAGTTTGGAGATAAGAAACGCTTTAGAAACTCAAAATTTTCGCAGTTCTGATGCTCGAAACGAATAACTAGAACGGCCCAGGGGAAAAGTGCGCATACCGTTGTAATCGGGCGAGTTTCTACTTTCAAATGCAACAGAAATTTTGCGGATTGGTCAATCCGTTCGCGAGATATGGCAGTTTGGAGGTAAGGAACGCTTGAGAAACTCAAAATTTTCGCAGTTCTGATGCTCGAAACGAATAACTGGAACGGTCTAGGGGAAAACTACACATACCGTTGTAATCGGGCGAGTTTCTACTTTCAGATGCAACAGAAATTTTGCGGATTGGTCAATCCGTTCGTGAGATATGGCAGTTTGGAAGTAAGAAACGCTTGATAAACTCAAAATTTTCGCAGTTCTGATGCTCGAAACGAATGACTAGAACGGCCTAGGGGAGAAGTACGAATACCGCTGTAATCGGGCGAGTTTCTACTTTCAGATGCAACAGAAATTTTGCAGATTGATCAATCCGTTCGCGAGATATGGCTGTTTGGAGATAAGAAACGCTTTAGAAACTCAAAATTTTCGCAGTTCTGATGCTCGAAACGAATAACTAGAACGGCCCAGGGGAAAAGTGCGCACACCGTTGTAATCGGGCGAGTTTCTACTTTCAAATGCAACAGAAATTTTGCGGATTGGTCAATCCGTTCGCGAGATATGGCAGTTTGGAGGTAAGAAACGCTTGAGAAACTCAAAATTTTCGCAGTTCTGATGCTCGAAACGAATAACTGGAATGGTCTAGTGGAAAACTACACATACCGTTGTAATTGGGCGAGTTTCTACTTTCAGATGCAACAGAAATATTGCGGATTGGTCAATCCGTTCGCGAGATATGGCAGTTTGGAAGTAAGAAACGCTTGAGAAACTCAAAATTTTCGCAGTTCTGATGCTCGAAACGAATAACTAGACGGCCTAGGGGAAAAGTGCGCATACCGTTGTAATCGGGCGAGTTTCTACTTTCAGATGCAACAGAAATTATGAGGATTGGTCAATCCGTTCGCGAGATATGGCCGTTTGGATGTAAGAAACGCTTGAGAAACTCAAAATTTTCGCAGTTCTGATGCTCGAAACGAATAACTAGACGGCCTAGGGGAAAAGTGCGCATACCGTTGTAATCGGGCGAGTTTCTACTTTCAGAAGCAACAGAAATTTTGCGGATTGGTCAATCCGTTCGCGAGATATGGCAGTTTGGAGGTAAGAAACGCTTGAGAAACTCAAAATTTTCGCAGTTCTGATGCTCGAAATGAATAACTAGAACGGCCTAGGGGAGAAGTACGCATACCGTTGTAATTGGTCGACTTTCTACTTTCAGATGCAACAGAAATTTTGCGGATTGATCAATCCGTTCGCGAGATATGGCAGTTTGGAAATAAGGAACGCTTGAGAAACTCAAAATTTGCGCAGTTCTGATGCTTGAAACGAATAACTAGAACGGCCTAGTGGAAAAGTGCGCATACCGTTGTAATCGGGCGAGTTTCTACTTTCAGATGCAACAGAAATTTTGCGGATTCATCAATCCGTTCGCGAGATATGGCAGTTTGGATGTAAGAAACGCTTGAGAAACTGGAAATTTTCGCAGTTCTGATGCTCGAAACGAATAACTGGAACGGCCTAGGGGAAAACTACACATACCGTTGTAATCGGGCGAGTCTCTACTTTCAGATGCAACAGAAATTTTGCGGATTGGTCAATACGTTCGCGAGATATGGTAGTTTGGAGGTAAGAAGCGCTTGAGAAACTCAAAATTTTCGCAGTTCTGATGCTCGAAACGAATGACTAGAACGGCCTAGGGTAGAAGTACGGATACCGTTGTAATCGGGCGAGATTCCACTTTCAGATGCAACAGAAATGTTGCGGATTGATCAATCCGTTCGCGAGATATGGCAGTTTGGAGATAAGAAACGCTTTAGAAACTCAAAATTTTCGCAGTTCTGATGCTCGAAACGAATAACTGGAACGGTCTAGGGGAAAACTACACATACCGTTGTAATCGGGCGAGTTTCCACTTTCAGATGCAACAGAAATTTTGCGGATTGGTCAATCCGTTCGCGAGATGTGGCAGTTTGGAGGTAAGAAACGCTTGAGAAACTCAAAATTTTCGCAGTTCTGATGCTCGAAACGTATAACTAGAACGGCGTAGGGGAAAAGTACGCATACCGATGTAATCGGGCGAGTTTCTACTTTCAGATGCAACAGAAATTTTGCAGATTGGTCTATCCGTTCGCGAGATATGGCAGTTTGGAAGTAAGAAACGCTTGAGAAACTCAAAATTTTCGCAGTTCTGATGCTCGAAACGAATAACTGGAACGGTCTAGGGGAAAACTACACATACCGTTGTAATCGGGCGAGTTTCTACTTTCAGATGCAACAGAAATTATGAGGATTGGTCAATCCGTTCGCGAGATATGGCCGTTTGGATGTAAGAAACGCTTGAGAAACTCAAAATTTTCGCAGTTCTGATGCTCGAAACGAATAACTAGACGGCCTAGGGGAAAAGTGCGCATACCGTTGTAATCGGGCGAGTTTCTACTTTCAGAAGCAACAGAAATTTTGCGGATTGGTCAATCCGTTCGCGAGATATGGCAGTTTGGAGGTAAGAAACGCTTTCGAAACTCAAAATTTTCGCAGTTCTGATGCTCGAAATGAATAACTAGAACGGCCTAGGGGAGAAGTACGCATACCGTTGTAATTGGTCGACTTTCTACATTCAGATGCAACAGAAATTTTGCGGATTGATCAATCCGTTCGCGAGATATGGCAGTTTGGAAATAAGAAACGCTTGAGAAACTCAAAATTTTCGCAGTTCTGATGCTAGAAACGAGTAACTAGAACGGCCTAGGGGAAAAGTACGCATACCGTTGTAATCGGGCGAGTTTCTACTTTCAGATGCAACAGAAATTTTGCAGATTGGTCTATCCGTTCGCGAGATATGGCAGTTTGGAAGTAAGAAACGCTTGAGAAACTCAAAATTTTCGCAGTTCTGATGCTCGAAACGAATAACTGGAACGGTCTAGGGGAAAACTACACACACCGTTGTAATCGGGCGAGTTTCTACTTTCAGATGCAACAGAAATTATGAGGATTGGTCAATCCGTTCGCGAGATATGGCCGTTTGGATGTAAGAAACGCTTGAGAAACTCAAAATTTTCGCAGTTCTGATGCTCGAAACGAATAACTAGACGGCCTAGGGGAAAAGTGCGCATACCGTTGTAATCGGGCGAGTTTCTACTTTCAGAAGCAACAGAAATTTTGCGGATTGGTCAATCCGTTCGCGAGATATGGCAGTTTGGAGGTAAGAAACGCTTTCGAAACTCAAAATTTTCGCAGTTCTGATGCTCGAAATGAATAACTAGAACGGCCTAGGGGAGAAGTACGCATACCGTTGTAATTGGTCGACTTTCTACATTCAGATGCAACAGAAATTTTGCGGATTGATCAATCCGTTCGCGAGATATGGCAGTTTGGAAATAAGAAACGCTTGAGAAACTCAAAATTTTCGCAGTTCTGATGCTAGAAACGAGTAACTAGAACGGCCTAGGGGAAAAGTACGCATACCGTTGTAATCGAGCGAGTTTCTACTTTCAGATGCAACAGAAATTTTGCGGATTGGTCAATCCGTTCGCGAGATATGGCAGTTTGGAAGTAAGAAACGCTTGAGAAACTCAAAATTTGCGCAGTTCTGATGCTTGAAACGAATAACTAGAACGGCCTAGTGGAAAAGTGCGCATACCGTTGTAATCGGGCGAGTTTCTACTTTCAGATGCAACAGAAATTTTGCGGATTCATCAATCCGTTCGCGAGATATGGCAGTTTGGATGTAAGAAACGCTTGAGAAACTGGAAATTTTCGCAGTTCTGATGCTCGAAACGAATAACTGGAACGGCCTAGGGAAAACTACACATACCGTTGTAATCGGGCGAGTTTCTACTTTCAGATGCAACAGAAATTTTGCGGATTGGTCAATCCGTTCACGAGATATGGCAGTTTGGAAGTAAGAAATGCTTGAGAAACTCAAAATTTTCGCAGTTCTGATGCTCGAAACGAATGACTAGAACGGCCTAGGGGAGAAGTACGAATACCGTTGTAATCGGGCGAGTTTCTACTTTCAGATGCAACAGAAATTTTGCGGATTGATCAATCCGTTCGCGAGATATGGCAGTTTGGAGGTAAGAAAAGCTTGAGAAACTCGAAATTTTCGCAGTTCTGATGCTCGAAACGAATAACTGGAACGGCCTAGGGGAAAACTACACATAACGTTGTAATCGGGCAAGACTCTACTTTCAGATGCAACAGAAATTTTGCGGATTGGTCAATCCGTTCGCCAGATATGGCAGTTTGGAGGTAAGAAACGCTTGAGAAACTCAAAATTTTCGCAGTTCTGATGCTCGAAACGAATAACTCGAACGGCCTAGGGGAAAACTACACATACCGTTGTAATCGGGCGAGACTCTACATTCAGATGCAACAGAAATTTTGCGGATTGGTCAATCCGTTCGCGAGATATGGCAGTTTGGAGATAAGAAACGCTTGAGAAACTCAAAATTTTCGCAGTTCTGATGCTCGAAACGAATGACCAGAACGGCCTAGTGGAAAAAGTGCGCATACCGTTGTAATCGGGCGAGTTTCTACTTTCAGATGCAACAGAAATTTTGCGGATTCATCAATCCGTTCGCGAGATATGGCAGTTTGGATGTAAGAAACGCTTGAGAAACTGAAATTTTCGCAGTTCTGATGCTCGAAACGAATAACTGGAACGGCCTAGGGGAAAACTACACATAACGTTGTATTCGGGCAAGACTCTACTTTCAGATGCAACAGAAATTTTGCGGATTGGTCAATCCGTTCGCCAGATATGGCAGTTTGGAGGTAAGAAACGCTTGAGAAACTCAAAATTTTCGCAGTTCTGATGCTCGAAACGAATAACTCGAACGGCCTAGGGGAAAACTACACATACCGTTGTAATCGGGCGAGACTCTACATTCAGATGCAACAGAAATTTTGCGGATTGGTCAATCCGTTCGCGAGATATGGCAGTTTGGAAGTAAGAAACGCTTGAGAAACTCAAAATTTGCGCAGTTCTGATGCTTGAAACGAATAACTAGAACGGCCTAGTGGAAAAGTGCGCATACCGTTGTAATCGGGCGAGTTTCTACTTTCAGATGCAACAGAAATTTTGCGGATTCATCAATCCGTTCGCGAGATATGGCAGTTTGGATGTAAGAAACGCTTGAGAAACTGGAAATTTTCGCAGTTCTGATGCTCGAAACGAATAACTGGAACGGCCTAGGGGAAAACTACACATACCGTTGTAATCGGGCGAGTCTCTACTTTCAGATGCAACAGAAATTTTGCGGATTGGTCAATACGTTCGCGAGATATGGTAGTTTGGAGGTAAGAAGCGCTTTAGAAACTCAAAATTTTCGCAGTTCTGATGCTCGAAACGAATAACTGGAACGGTCTAGGGGAAAAGTGCGCATACCGTTGTAATCGGGCGAGTTTCTACTTTCAGAAGCAACAGAAATTTTGCGGATTGGTCAATCCGTTCGCGAGATATGGCAGTTTGGAGGTAAGAAACGCTTTCGAAACTCAAAATTTTCGCAGTTCTGATGCTCGAAATGAATAACTAGAACGGCCTAGGGGAGAAGTACGCATACCGTTGTAATTGGTCGACTTTCTACATTCAGATGCAACAGAAATTTTGCGGATTGATCAATCCGTTCGCGAGATATGGCAGTTTGGAAATAAGAAACGCTTGAGAAACTCAAAATTTTCGCAGTTCTGATGCTAGAAACGAGTAACTAGAACGGCCTAGGGGAAAAGTACGCATACCGTTGTAATCGGGCGAGTTTCTACTTTCAGATGCAACAGAAATTTTGCAGATTGGTCTATCCGTTCGCGAGATATGGCAGTTTGGAAGTAAGAAACGCTTGAGAAACTCAAAATTTTCGCAGTTCTGATGCTCGAAACGAATAACTGGAACGGTCTAGGGGAAAACTACACATACCGTTGTAATCGGGCGAGTTTCTACTTTCAGATGCAACAGAAATTATGAGGATTGGTCAATCCGTTCGCGAGATATGGCCGTTTGGATGTAAGAAACGCTTGAGAAACTCAAAATTTTCGCAGTTCTGATGCTCGAAACGAATAACTAGACGGCCTAGGGGAAAAGTGCGCATACCGTTGTAATCGGGCGAGTTTCTACTTTCAGAAGCAACAGAAATTTTGCGGATTGGTCAATCCGTTCGCGAGATATGGCAGTTTGGAGGTAAGAAACGCTTTCGAAACTCAAAATTTTCGCAGTTCTGATGCTCGAAATGAATAACTAGAACGGCCTAGGGGAGAAGTACGCATACCGTTGTAATTGGTCGACTTTCTACATTCAGATGCAACAGAAATTTTGCGGATTGATCAATCCGTTCGCGAGATATGGCAGTTTGGAAATAAGAAACGCTTGAGAAACTCAAAATTTTCGCAGTTCTGATGCTAGAAACGAGTAACTAGAACGGCCTAGGGGAAAAGTACGCATACCGTTGTAATCGAGCGAGTTTCTACTTTCAGATGCAACAGAAATTTTGCGGATTGGTCAATCCGTTCGCGAGATATGGCAGTTTGGAAGTAAGAAACGCTTGAGAAACTCAAAATTTGCGCAGTTCTGATGCTTGAAACGAATAACTAGAACGGCCTAGTGGAAAAGTGCGCATACCGTTGTAATCGGGCGAGTTTCTACTTTCAGATGCAACAGAAATTTTGCGGATTCATCAATCCGTTCGCGAGATATGGCAGTTTGGATGTAAGAAACGCTTGAGAAACTGGAAATTTTCGCAGTTCTGATGCTCGAAACGAATAACTGGAACGGCCTAGGGGAAAACTACACATACCGTTGTAATCGGGCGAGTTTCTACTTTCAGATGCAACAGAAATTTTGCGGATTGGTCAATCCGTTCACGAGATATGGCAGTTTGGAAGTAAGAAATGCTTGAGAAACTCAAAATTTTCGCAGTTCTGATGCTCGAAACGAATGACTAGAACGGCCTAGGGGAGAAGTACGAATACCGTTGTAATCGGGCGAGTTTCTACTTTCAGATGCAACAGAAATTTTGCGGATTGATCAATCCGTTCGCGAGATATGGCAGTTTGGAGGTAAGAAAAGCTTGAGAAACTCGAAATTTTCGCAGTTCTGATGCTCGAAACGAATAACTGGAACGGCCTAGGGGAAAACTACACATAACGTTGTAATCGGGCAAGACTCTACTTTCAGATGCAACAGAAATTTTGCGGATTGGTCAATCCGTTCGCCAGATATGGCAGTTTGGAGGTAAGAAACGCTTGAGAAACTCAAAATTTTCGCAGTTCTGATGCTCGAAACGAATAACTCGAACGGCCTAGGGGAAAACTACACATACCGTTGTAATCGGGCGAGACTCTACATTCAGATGCAACAGAAATTTTGCGGATTGGTCAATCCGTTCGCGAGATATGGCAGTTTGGAGATAAGAAACGCTTGAGAAACTCAAAATTTTCGCAGTTCTGATGCTCGAAACGAATGACCAGAACGGCCTAGTGGAAAAGTGCGCATACCGTTGTAATCGGGCGAGTTTCTACTTTCAGATGCAACAGAAATTTTGCGGATTCATCAATCCGTTCGCGAGATATGGCAGTTTGGATGTAAGAAACGCTTGAGAAACTCGAAATTTTCGCAGTTCTGATGCTCGAAACGAATAACTGGAACGGCCTAGGGGAAAACTACACATAACGTTGTATTCGGGCAAGACTCTACTTTCAGATGCAACAGAAATTTTGCGGATTGGTCAATCCGTTCGCCAGATATGGCAGTTTGGAGGTAAGAAACGCTTGAGAAACTCAAAATTTTCGCAGTTCTGATGCTCGAAACGAATAACTCGAACGGCCTAGGGGAAAACTACACATACCGTTGTAATCGGGCGAGACTCTACATTCAGATGCAACAGAAATTTTGCGGATTGGTCAATCCGTTCGCGAGATATGGCAGTTTGGAAGTAAGAAACGCTTGAGAAACTCAAAATTTGCGCAGTTCTGATGCTTGAAACGAATAACTAGAACGGCCTAGTGGAAAAGTGCGCATACCGTTGTAATCGGGCGAGTTTCTACTTTCAGATGCAACAGAAATTTTGCGGATTCATCAATCCGTTCGCGAGATATGGCAGTTTGGATGTAAGAAACGCTTGAGAAACTGGAAATTTTCGCAGTTCTGATGCTCGAAACGAATAACTGGAACGGCCTAGGGGAAAACTACACATACCGTTGTAATCGGGCGAGTCTCTACTTTCAGATGCAACAGAAATTTTGCGGATTGGTCAATACGTTCGCGAGATATGGTAGTTTGGAGGTAAGAAGCGCTTTAGAAACTCAAAATTTTCGCAGTTCTGATGCTCGAAACGAATAACTGGAACGGTCTAGGGGAAAACTACACATACCGTTGTAATCGGGCGAGTTTCCACTTTCAGATGCAACAGAAATTTTGCGGATTGGTCAATCCGTTCGCGAGATGTGGCAGTTTGGAGGTAAGAAACGCTTGAGAAACTCAAAATTTTCGCAGTTCTGATGTTCGAAACGAATAACTAGAACGGCCCAGGGGAAAAGTGCGCATATCGTTGTAATCGGGCGAGTTTCTACATTCAAATGCAACAGAAATTTTGCGGATTGTTCAATCCGTTCGCGAGATATGGCAGTTTGGATGTAAGAAACGCTTGAGAAACTCAAAATTTTCGCAGTTCTGATGCTCGAAACGAATAACTGGAACGGTCTAGGGGAAAACTACACATACCGTTGTAATCGGGCGAGTTTCCACTTTCAGATGCAACAGAAATTTTGCGGATTGGTCAATCCGTTCGCGAGATGTGGCAGTTTGGAGGTAAGAAACGCTTGAGAAACTCAAAATTTTCGCAGTTCTGATGCTCGAAACGAATAACTAGAACGGCCCAGGGGAAAAGTGCGCATACCGTTGTAATCGGGCGAGTTTCTACTTTCAAATGCAACAGAAATTTTGCGGATTGGTCAATCCGTTCGCGAGATATGGTAGTTTGGAGGTAAGGAACGCTTGAGAAACTCAAAATTTTCGCAGTTCTGATGCTCGAAACGAATAACTGGAACGGTCTAGGGGAAAACTACACATACCGTTGTAATCGGGCGAGTTTCTACTTTCAGATGCAACAGAAATTTTGCGGATTGGTCAATCCGTTCACGAGATATGGCAGTTTGGAAGTAAGAAATGCTTGAGAAACTCAAAATTTTCGCAGTTCTGATGCTCGAAACGAATGACTAGAACGGCCTAGGGGAGAAGTACACATACCGTTGTAATCGGGCGAGTTTCTACTTTCAGATGCAACAGAAATTTTGCGGATTGATCAATCCGTTCGCGAGATATGGCAGTTTGGAGGTAAGAAAAGCTTGAGAAACTCGAAATTTTCGCAGTTCTGATGCTCGAAACGAATAACTGGAACGGCCTAGGGGAAAACTACACATAACGTTGTAATCGGGCAAGACTCTACTTTCAGATGCAACAGAAATTTTGCGGATTGGTCAATCCGTTCGCCAGATATGGCAGATTGGAGGTAAGAAACGCTTGAGAAACTCAAAATTTTCGCAGTTCTGATGCTCGAAACGAATAACTCGAACGGCCTAGGGGAAAACTACACATACCGTTGTAATCGGGCGAGACTCTACATTCAGATGCAACAGAAATTTTGCGGATTGGTCAATCCGTTCGCGAGATATGGCAGTTTGGAGATAAGAAACGCTTGAGAAACTCAAAATTTTCGCAGTTCTGATGCTCGAAACGAATGACCAGAACGGCCTAGGGGAGAAGTACGCATACCCTTGTAATCGGGCGAGTTTCTACTTTCAGATGCAACAGAAATTATGAGGATTGGTCAATCCGTTCGCGAGATATGGCCGTTTGGATGTAAGAAACGCTTGAGAAACTCAAAATTTTCGCAGTTCTGATGCTCGAAACGAATAACTAGAACGGCCTAGGGGAAAAGTGCGCATACCGTTGTAATCGGGCGAGTTTCTACTTTCAGAAGCAACAGAAATTTTGCGGATTGGTCAATCCGTTCGTGAGATATGGCAGTTTGGAGGTAAGAAACGCTTGAGAAACTCAAAATTTTCGCAGTTCTGATGCTCGAAATCAATAACTAGAACGGCCTAGGGGAGAAGTACGCATACCGTTGTAATTGGGCGACTTTCTACTTTCAGATGCAACAGAAATTTTGCGGATCGGTCAATCCGTTCGCGAGATATGGCAGTTTGGATGTAAGAAACGCTAGAGAAACTCGAAATTTTCGCAGTTCTGATGCTCGAAACGAATAACTGGAACGGCCTAGGGGAAAACTACACATACCGTTGTAATCGGGCGAGTCTCTACTTTCAGATGCAACAGAAATTTTGCGGGTTGGTCAATCAGTTCGCGAGATATGGCAGTTAGGATGTAAGAAACGCTTGAGAAACTCGAAATTTTCGCAGTTCAGATGCTCGAAACGAATAACTGGAACGGCCTAGGGGAAGACTACACATACCGTTGTAATCGGGCGAGTCTCTACTTTCAGATTCAATAGAAATTTTGCGGATTGGTCAATCCGTTCGCGAGATATGGCAGTTTGGAGGTAAGAAACGCTTGAGAAACTCAAAATTTTCGCAGTTCTGATGCTCGAAACGAATAACTGGAACGGCCTAGGGGAAAACTACAGATACCGTTGTAATCGGGCGAGTTTCTACTTTCAGATGCAACAGAAATTTTGCGGATTGGTCAATCCGTTCGCGAGATATAGCAGTTTGGATGTAAGAAACGCTTGAGAAACTCAAAATTTTGCAGTTCTGATGCTCGAAACGAATAACTAGAACCGCCTAGGGGAAAAGTGCATATACCGTTGTAATCGGGCGTGTTTCTACTTTCAGATGCAACAGAAATTTTGCGGATTGATCTATCCGTTCGCGAGATATGGCAGTTTGGAGATAAGAAACGCTTGAGAAACTCAAAATTATCGCAGTTCTGATGCTCGCAACGAATGACTAGAACGGCCTAGGGGAGAAGTACGCATACCGTTGTAATCGGGCGAGTGTCTACTTACGGACGCAACAGGAATTTTGCGGATCGGTCAATCCGTTCGCGAGATATGGCAGTTTGGATGTAAGAAACGCTAGAGAAACTCGAAATTTTCGCAGTTCTGATGCTCCGAACGAATAACTGGAACGGCCTAGGGGAAAACTACACATACCGTTGTAATCGGGCGAGTCTCTACTTTCAGATGCAACAGAAATTTTGCGGATTGGTCAATCCGTTCGCGAGATATGGCAGTTTGGAGGTAAGAAACGCTTCAGAAACTCAAAATTTTCGCAGTTCTGATGCTCGAAACGAATAACTGGAACGGCCTAGGGGCAAACTACACACACCGTTGTAATCGGGCGAGTTTCTACTTTCAGATGCAACAGAAATTTTGCGGATTGGTCGATCCGTTCGCGAGATGTGGCAGTTTGGAAGTAAGAAACGCTTGGGAAACTCAAAATTTTCGCAGTTCTGATGCTCGAAACGAATAACTAGAACGGCCTAGGGGGAAACTACACCTACCGTTGTAATCGGGCGAGTTTCTACTTTCAGATGCAACAGAAATTATGAAGATTGGTCAATCCGTTCGCGAGATATGGCCGTTTGGATGTAAGAAACGCGTTGAGAAACTCAAAATTTTCGCAGTTCTGATGCTCGAAACGAATAACTAGAACGGCCTAGGGGAAAAGTGCGCATACCGTTGTAATCGGGCGAGTTTCTACTTTCAGAAGCAACAGAAATTTTGCGGATTGGTCAATCCGTTCGCGAGATATGGCAGTTTGGAGGTAAGAAACGCTTGAGACACTCAAAATTTTCGCAGTTCTGATGCTCGAAATGAATAACTAGAATGGCCTAGGGGAGAAGTACGCATACCGTTGTAATTGGGCGACTTTCTACTTTCAGATGCAACAGAAATTTTGAGGATTGATCAATCCGTTCGCGAGATATGGCAGTTTGGATGTAAGAAACGCTTGAGAAACTCGAAATTTTCGCAGTTCTGATGCTCGAAACGAATAACTGGAACGGTCTAGGGGAAAACTACACATACCTTTGTAATCGGGCGAGACTCTACTTTCAGATGCAACAGAAATTTTGCGGATTGGTCAATCAGTTCGCGAGATATGGCAATTTGGAGGTAAGAAACGCTTGAGAAACTCAAAATTTTCGCAGTTCTGATGCTCGAAACGAATAACTCGAACGGCCTAGGGGAAAACTACACATACCGTTGTAATCGGGCGAGACTCTACTTTCAGATGCAACAGAAATTTTGCGGATTGGTCAATCCGTTCGCGAGATATGGCAGTTTGGAGGTAAGAAACGCTTGAGAAACTCAAAATTTTCGCAGTTCTGATGCTCGAAACGAATAACTAGAACCGCCTAGGGGAAAAGTGCGCATACCGTTGTAATCGGGCGAGTTTCTACTTTCAGATGCAACAGAAATTTTGCGGATTGGTCGATCCGTTCGCGAGATGTGGCAGTTTGGAAGTAAGAAACGCTTGAGAAACTCAAAATTTTCGCAGTTCTGAGGCTCGAAACGAATAACTAGAACGGCCTAGGGGAAAACTACACCAACCGTTGTAATCGGGCGAGTTTCTACATTCAGATGCAACAGAAATTTTGCGGATTGGTCAATCCGTTCGCGAGATATGGCAGTTTGGAGGTAAGAAACGCTTGAGAAACTCAAAATTTTCGCAGTTCTGATGCTCGAAACGAATAACTAGAACCGCCTAGGGGAAAAGTGCGCATACCGTTGTAATCGGGCGAGTTTCTACTTTCAGCTGCAACAGAAATTTTGCGGATTGGTCAATCCGTTCGCGAGATATGGCAGTTTGGATGTAAGAAACGCTTGAGAAACTCGAAATTTTCGCAGTTCTGATGCTCGAAACGAATAACTGGAACTGCCTAGGGGAAAACTACACATACCGTTGTAATCGGGCGAGTTTCTACTTTCAGCTGCAACAGAAATTTTGCGGATTGGTCAATCCGTTCGCGAGATATGGCAGTTTGGATGTAAGAAACGCTTGAGAAACTCAAAATTTTCGCAGTTCTGATGCTCGAAACGAATAACTGGAACGGCCTAGGGGAAAACTACACATACCGTTGTTATCGGGCGAGTCTCTACTTTCAAATTCAACAGAAATTTTGCGGATTGGTCAATCCGTTGGCGAGATATGGCAGTTTGGAGGTAAGAAACGCTTGAGAAACTCAAAATTTTCGCAGTTCTGATGCTCGAAACGAATAACTGGAACGGCCTAGGGGAAAACTACACATACCGTTGTAATCGGGCGAGTCTCTACTTTCAGATTCAACAGAAATTTTGCGGATTGGTCAATCCGTTCGCGGGATATGGCAGTTTGGATGTAAGAAACGCTTGAGAAACTCAAAATTTTCGCAGTTCTGATGCTCGAAACGAATGACTAGAACGGCCTAGGGGAAAAGTGCGCATACCGTTGTAATCGGGCGAGTTTCTACTTTCAGATGCAACAGAAATTTTGCGGATTGGTCAATCCGTTCGCGAGATATGGCAGTTTGGATGTAAGAAACGCTTGAGAAACTCGAAATTTTCGCAGTTCTGATGCTCGAAACGAATAACTGGAACGGCCTCGGGGAAAACTACACATACCGTTGTAATCGGGCGAGTTTCTACTTTCAGATGCAACAGAAATTTTGCGGATTGGTCAATCCGTTCGCGAGATGTGGCAGTTTGGAGGTAAGAAACGCTTTAGAAACTCAAAATTTTCGCAGTTCTGATGCTCTAAACGAATAACTGGAACGGCAAACGGGAAAAGTGCGCATACCGTTGTAATCGGGCGAGATTCTACTTTCAGATGCAACAGAAATTTTGCGGATTGATCAATCCGTTCGCGAGATATGGCAGTTTGGAGATAAGAAACGCTTGAGAAACTCAAAATTTTC
This sequence comes from Ptiloglossa arizonensis, assembly GCF_051014685.1. Classification (NCBI taxonomy): domain Eukaryota; kingdom Metazoa; phylum Arthropoda; class Insecta; order Hymenoptera; family Colletidae; genus Ptiloglossa; species Ptiloglossa arizonensis. Next base: position 1,161,961 of record NW_027478460.1, on the reverse strand, counting down.
GCAGTTCTGATGCTCGAAACGAATAACTAGAACCGCCTAGGGGAAAAGTGCGCATACCGTTGTAAAAGGGCGAGTTTCTACTTTCAGATGCAACAGAAATTTTGCGGATCGATCAATCCGTTCGCGAGATATGGCAGTTTGGAGGTAAGAAACGCTTGAGAAACTCAAAATTTTCGCAGTTCTGATGCTCGAAACGAATGACTAGAACGGCCTAGGGGAGAAGTACGGATACCGTTGTAATCGGGCGAGTGTCTACTTTCAGATACAACAGAAATTTTGCGGATCGGTCAATCCGTTCGCGAGATATTGCAGTTTGGATGTAAGAAACGCTAGAGAAACTCGAAATTTTCGCAGTTCTGATGCTCGAAACGAATAACTCGAACGGCCTAGGGGAAAACTACACATACCGTTGTAATCGGGCGAGACTCTACATTCAGATGCAACAGAAATTTTGCGGATTGGTCAATCCGTTCGCGAGATATGGCAGTTTGGAAGTAAGAAACGCTTGAGAAACTCAAAATTTGCGCAGTTCTGATGCTTGAAACGAATAACTAGAACGGCCTAGTGGAAAAGTGCGCATACCGTTGTAATCGGGCGAGTTTCTACTTTCAGATGCAACAGAAATTTTGCGGATTCATCAATCCGTTCGCGAGATATGGCAGTTTGGATGTAAGAAACGCTTGAGAAACTGGAAATTTTCGCAGTTCTGATGCTCGAAACGAATAACTGGAACGGCCTAGGGGAAAACTACACATACCGTTGTAATCGGGCGAGTCTCTACTTTCAGATGCAACAGAAATTTTGCGGATTGGTCAATACGTTCGCGAGATATGGTAGTTTGGAGGTAAGAAGCGCTTTAGAAACTCAAAATTTTCGCAGTTCTGATGCTCGAAACGAATAACTGGAACGGTCTAGGGGAAAAGTGCGCATACCGTTGTAATCGGGCGAGTTTCTACTTTCAGAAGCAACAGAAATTTTGCGGATTGGTCAATCCGTTCGCGAGATATGGCAGTTTGGAGGTAAGAAACGCTTTCGAAACTCAAAATTTTCGCAGTTCTGATGCTCGAAATGAATAACTAGAACGGCCTAGGGGAGAAGTACGCATACCGTTGTAATTGGTCGACTTTCTACATTCAGATGCAACAGAAATTTTGCGGATTGATCAATCCGTTCGCGAGATATGGCAGTTTGGAAATAAGAAACGCTTGAGAAACTCAAAATTTTCGCAGTTCTGATGCTAGAAACGAGTAACTAGAACGGCCTAGGGGAAAAGTACGCATACCGTTGTAATCGGGCGAGTTTCTACTTTCAGATGCAACAGAAATTTTGCAGATTGGTCTATCCGTTCGCGAGATATGGCAGTTTGGAAGTAAGAAACGCTTGAGAAACTCAAAATTTTCGCAGTTCTGATGCTCGAAACGAATAACTGGAACGGTCTAGGGGAAAACTACACATACCGTTGTAATCGGGCGAGTTTCTACTTTCAGATGCAACAGAAATTATGAGGATTGGTCAATCCGTTCGCGAGATATGGCCGTTTGGATGTAAGAAACGCTTGAGAAACTCAAAATTTTCGCAGTTCTGATGCTCGAAACGAATAACTAGACGGCCTAGGGGAAAAGTGCGCATACCGTTGTAATCGGGCGAGTTTCTACTTTCAGAAGCAACAGAAATTTTGCGGATTGGTCAATCCGTTCGCGAGATATGGCAGTTTGGAGGTAAGAAACGCTTTCGAAACTCAAAATTTTCGCAGTTCTGATGCTCGAAATGAATAACTAGAACGGCCTAGGGGAGAAGTACGCATACCGTTGTAATTGGTCGACTTTCTACATTCAGATGCAACAGAAATTTTGCGGATTGATCAATCCGTTCGCGAGATATGGCAGTTTGGAAATAAGAAACGCTTGAGAAACTCAAAATTTTCGCAGTTCTGATGCTAGAAACGAGTAACTAGAACGGCCTAGGGGAAAAGTACGCATACCGTTGTAATCGAGCGAGTTTCTACTTTCAGATGCAACAGAAATTTTGCGGATTGGTCAATCCGTTCGCGAGATATGGCAGTTTGGAAGTAAGAAACGCTTGAGAAACTCAAAATTTGCGCAGTTCTGATGCTTGAAACGAATAACTAGAACGGCCTAGTGGAAAAGTGCGCATACCGTTGTAATCGGGCGAGTTTCTACTTTCAGATGCAACAGAAATTTTGCGGATTCATCAATCCGTTCGCGAGATATGGCAGTTTGGATGTAAGAAACGCTTGAGAAACTGGAAATTTTCGCAGTTCTGATGCTCGAAACGAATAACTGGAACGGCCTAGGGGAAAACTACACATACCGTTGTAATCGGGCGAGTTTCTACTTTCAGATGCAACAGAAATTTTGCGGATTGGTCAATCCGTTCACGAGATATGGCAGTTTGGAAGTAAGAAATGCTTGAGAAACTCAAAATTTTCGCAGTTCTGATGCTCGAAACGAATGACTAGAACGGCCTAGGGGAGAAGTACGAATACCGTTGTAATCGGGCGAGTTTCTACTTTCAGATGCAACAGAAATTTTGCGGATTGATCAATCCGTTCGCGAGATATGGCAGTTTGGAGGTAAGAAAAGCTTGAGAAACTCGAAATTTTCGCAGTTCTGATGCTCGAAACGAATAACTGGAACGGCCTAGGGGAAAACTACACATAACGTTGTAATCGGGCAAGACTCTACTTTCAGATGCAACAGAAATTTTGCGGATTGGTCAATCCGTTCGCCAGATATGGCAGTTTGGAGGTAAGAAACGCTTGAGAAACTCAAAATTTTCGCAGTTCTGATGCTCGAAACGAATAACTCGAACGGCCTAGGGGAAAGCTACACATACCGTTGTAATCGGGCGAGACTCTACATTCAGATGCAACAGAAATTTTGCGGATTGGTCAATCCGTTCGCGAGATATGGCAGTTTGGAGATAAGAAACGCTTGAGAAACTCAAAATTTTCGCAGTTCTGATGCTCGAAACGAATGACCAGAACGGCCTAGTGGAAAAGTGCGCATACCGTTGTAATCGGGCGAGTTTCTACTTTCAGATGCAACAGAAATTTTGCGGATTCATCAATCCGTTCGCGAGATATGGCAGTTTGGATGTAAGAAACGCTTGAGAAACTCGAAATTTTCGCAGTTCTGATGCTCGAAACGAATAACTGGAACGGCCTAGGGGAAAACTACACATAACGTTGTATTCGGGCAAGACTCTACTTTCAGATGCAACAGAAATTTTGCGGATTGGTCAATCCGTTCGCCAGATATGGCAGTTTGGAGGTAAGAAACGCTTGAGAAACTCAAAATTTTCGCAGTTCTGATGCTCGAAACGAATAACTCGAACGGCCTAGGGGAAAACTACACATACCGTTGTAATCGGGCGAGACTCTACATTCAGATGCAACAGAAATTTTGCGGATTGGTCAATCCGTTCGCGAGATATGGCAGTTTGGAAGTAAGAAACGCTTGAGAAACTCAAAATTTGCGCAGTTCTGATGCTTGAAACGAATAACTAGAACGGCCTAGTGGAAAAGTGCGCATACCGTTGTAATCGGGCGAGTTTCTACTTTCAGATGCAACAGAAATTTTGCGGATTCATCAATCCGTTCGCGAGATATGGCAGTTTGGATGTAAGAAACGCTTGAGAAACTGGAAATTTTCGCAGTTCTGATGCTCGAAACGAATAACTGGAACGGCCTAGGGGAAAACTACACATACCGTTGTAATCGGGCGAGTCTCTACTTTCAGATGCAACAGAAATTTTGCGGATTGGTCAATACGTTCGCGAGATATGGTAGTTTGGAGGTAAGAAGCGCTTTAGAAACTCAAAATTTTCGCAGTTCTGATGCTCGAAACGAATAACTGGAACGGTCTAGGGGAAAACTACACATACCGTTGTAATCGGGCGAGTTTCCACTTTCAGATGCAACAGAAATTTTGCGGATTGGTCAATCCGTTCGCGAGATGTGGCAGTTTGGAGGTAAGAAACGCTTGAGAAACTCAAAATTTTCGCAGTTCTGATGTTCGAAACGAATAACTAGAACGGCCCAGGGGAAAAGTGCGCATATCGTTGTAATCGGGCGAGTTTCTACATTCAAATGCAACAGAAATTTTGCGGATTGTTCAATCCGTTCGCGAGATATGGCAGTTTGGATGTAAGAAACGCTTGAGAAACTCAAAATTTTCGCAGTTCTGATGCTCGAAACGAATAACTGGAACGGTCTAGGGGAAAACTACACATACCGTTGTAATCGGGCGAGTTTCCACTTTCAGATGCAACAGAAATTTTGCGGATTGGTCAATCCGTTCGCGAGATGTGGCAGTTTGGAGGTAAGAAACGCTTGAGAAACTCAAAATTTTCGCAGTTCTGATGCTCGAAACGAATAACTAGAACGGCCCAGGGGAAAAGTGCGCATACCGTTGTAATCGGGCGAGTTTCTACTTTCAAATGCAACAGAAATTTTGCGGATTGGTCAATCCGTTCGCGAGATATGGTAGTTTGGAGGTAAGGAACGCTTGAGAAACTCAAAATTTTCGCAGTTCTGATGCTCGAAACGAATAACTGGAACGGTCTAGGGGAAAACTACACATACCGTTGTAATCGGGCGAGTTTCTACTTTCAGATGCAACAGAAATTTTGCGGATTGGTCAATCCGTTCACGAGATATGGCAGTTTGGAAGTAAGAAATGCTTGAGAAACTCAAAATTTTCGCAGTTCTGATGCTCGAAACGAATGACTAGAACGGCCTAGGGGAGAAGTACACATACCGTTGTAATCGGGCGAGTTTCTACTTTCAGATGCAACAGAAATTTTGCGGATTGATCAATCCGTTCGCGAGATATGGCAGTTTGGAGGTAAGAAAAGCTTGAGAAACTCGAAATTTTCGCAGTTCTGATGCTCGAAACGAATAACTGGAACGGCCTAGGGGAAAACTACACATAACGTTGTAATCGGGCAAGACTCTACTTTCAGATGCAACAGAAATTATGAGGATTGGTCAATCCGTTCGCGAGATATGGCCGTTTGGATGTAAGAAACGCTTGAGAAACTCAAAATTTTCGCAGTTCTGATGCTCGAAACGAATAACTAGAACGGCCTAGGGGAAAAGTGCGCATACCGTTGTAATCGGGCGAGTTTCTACTTTCAGAAGCAACAGAAATTTTGCGGATTGGTCAATCCGTTCGTGAGATATGGCAGTTTGGAGGTAAGAAACGCTTGAGAAACTCAAAATTTTCGCAGTTCTGATGCTCGAAATCAATAACTAGAACGGCCTAGGGGAGAAGTACGCATACCGTTGTAATTGGGCGACTTTCTACTTTCAGATGCAACAGAAATTTTGCGGATCGGTCAATCCGTTCGCGAGATATGGCAGTTTGGATGTAAGAAACGCTAGAGAAACTCGAAATTTTCGCAGTTCTGATGCTCGAAACGAATAACTGGAACGGCCTAGGGGAAAACTACACATACCGTTGTAATCGGGCGAGTCTCTACTTTCAGATGCAACAGAAATTTTGCGGGTTGGTCAATCAGTTCGCGAGATATGGCAGTTAGGATGTAAGAAACGCTTGAGAAACTCGAAATTTTCGCAGTTCAGATGCTCGAAACGAATAACTGGAACGGCCTAGGGGAAGACTACACATACCGTTGTAATCGGGCGAGTCTCTACTTTCAGATTCAATAGAAATTTTGCGGATTGGTCAATCCGTTCGCGAGATATGGCAGTTTGGAGGTAAGAAACGCTTGAGAAACTCAAAATTTTCGCAGTTCTGATGCTCGAAACGAATAACTGGAACGGCCTAGGGGAAAACTACAGATACCGTTGTAATCGGGCGAGTTTCTACTTTCAGATGCAACAGAAATTTTGCGGATTGGTCAATCCGTTCGCGAGATATAGCAGTTTGGATGTAAGAAACGCTTGAGAAACTCAAAATTTTGCAGTTCTGATGCTCGAAACGAATAACTAGAACCGCCTAGGGGAAAAGTGCATATACCGTTGTAATCGGGCGTGTTTCTACTTTCAGATGCAACAGAAATTTTGCGGATTGATCTATCCGTTCGCGAGATATGGCAGTTTGGAGATAAGAAACGCTTGAGAAACTCAAAATTATCGCAGTTCTGATGCTCGCAACGAATGACTAGAACGGCCTAGGGGAGAAGTACGCATACCGTTGTAATCGGGCGAGTGTCTACTTTCAGATGCAACAGAAATTTTGCGGATTGATCGTTCCGTTCGCGAGATATGGCAGTTTGGAGATAAGAAACGCTATAGAAACTCAAAATTTTCGCAGTTCTGATGCTCGAAACGAATAACTGGATCGGCCCAGGGGAAAACTACACATACCGTTGTAATCGGGCGAGTTTCTACTTTCAGATGCAACAGAAATTTTGCGGAATGGTCGATCCGTTCGCGAGATGTGGCAGTTTGGAAGTAAGAAACGCTTGAGAAACTCAAAATTTTCGCAGTTCTGATGCTCGAAACGAATAACTAGAACGGCCTAGGGGAAAACAACACCTACCGTTGTAATCGGGCGAGTTTCTACATTCAAATGCAACAGAAATTTTGCGGATTGTTTAATCCGTTCGCGAGATATGGCAGTTTGGAGATAAGAAACGCTTGAGAAACTCAAAATTTTCGCAGTTCTGATGCTCGAAACGAATGACTAGAACGGCCTAGGGGAGAAGTACGCATACCGTTGTAATGGGGCGAGTTTCTACTTTCAGATGCAACAGAAATTATGAAGATTGGTCAATCCGTTCGCGAGATATGGCCGTTTGGATGTAAGAAACGCGTTGAGAAACTCAAAATTTTCGCAGTTCTGATGCTCGAAACGAATAACTAGAACGGCCTAGGGGAAAAGTGCGCATACCGTTGTAATCGGGCGAGTTTCTACTTTCAGAAGCAACAGAAATTTTGCGGATTGGTCAATCCGTTCGCGAGATATGGCAGTTTGGAGGTAAGAAACGCTTGAGACACTCAAAATTTTCGCAGTTCTGATGCTCGAAATGAATAACTAGAATGGCCTAGGGGAGAAGTACGCATACCGTTGTAATTGGGCGACTTTCTACTTTCAGATGCAACAGAAATTTTGAGGATTGATCAATCCGTTCGCGAGATATGGCAGTTTGGATGTAAGAAACGCTTGAGAAACTCGAAATTTTCGCAGTTCTGATGCTCGAAACGAATAACTGGAACGGTCTAGGGGAAAACTACACATACCTTTGTAATCGGGCGAGACTCTACTTTCAGATGCAACAGAAATTTTGCGGATTGGTCAATCAGTTCGCGAGATATGGCAATTTGGAGGTAAGAAACGCTTGAGAAACTCAAAATTTTCGCAGTTCTGATGCTCGAAACGAATAACTCGAACGGCCTAGGGGAAAACTACACATACCGTTGTAATCGGGCGAGACTCTACTTTCAGATGCAACAGAAATTTTGCGGATTGGTCAATCCGTTCGCGAGATATGGCAGTTTGGAGGTAAGAAACGCTTGAGAAACTCAAAATTTTCGCAGTTCTGATGCTCGAAACGAATAACTAGAACCGCCTAGGGGAAAAGTGCGCATACCGTTGTAATCGGGCGAGTTTCTACTTTCAGATGCAACAGAAATTTTGCGGATTGGTCGATCCGTTCGCGAGATGTGGCAGTTTGGAAGTAAGAAACGCTTGAGAAACTCAAAATTTTCGCAGTTCTGATGCTCGAAACGAATGACTAGAACGGCCTAGGGGAGAAGTACGCATACCGTTGTAATGGGGCGAGTTTCTACTTTCAGATGCAACAGAAATTATGAAGATTGGTCAATCCGTTCGCGAGATATGGCCGTTTGGATGTAAGAAACGCGTTGAGAAACTCAAAATTTTCGCAGTTCTGATGCTCGAAACGAATAACTAGAACGGCCTAGGGGAAAAGTGCGCATACCGTTGTAATCGGGCGAGTTTCTACTTTCAGAAGCAACAGAAATTTTGCGGATTGGTCAATCCGTTCGCGAGATATGGCAGTTTGGAGGTAAGAAACGCTTGAGACACTCAAAATTTTCGCAGTTCTGATGCTCGAAATGAATAACTAGAATGGCCTAGGGGAGAAGTACGCATACCGTTGTAATTGGGCGACTTTCTACTTTCAGATGCAACAGAAATTTTGAGGATTGATCAATCCGTTCGCGAGATATGGCAGTTTGGATGTAAGAAACGCTTGAGAAACTCGAAATTTTCGCAGTTCTGATGCTCGAAACGAATAACTGGAACGGTCTAGGGGAAAACTACACATACCTTTGTAATCGGGCGAGACTCTACTTTCAGATGCAACAGAAATTTTGCGGATTGGTCAATCAGTTCGCGAGATATGGCAATTTGGAGGTAAGAAACGCTTGAGAAACTCAAAATTTTCGCAGTTCTGATGCTCGAAACGAATAACTCGAACGGCCTAGGGGAAAACTACACATACCGTTGTAATCGGGCGAGACTCTACTTTCAGATGCAACAGAAATTTTGCGGATTGGTCAATCCGTTCGCGAGATATGGCAGTTTGGAGGTAAGAAACGCTTGAGAAACTCAAAATTTTCGCAGTTCTGATGCTCGAAACGAATAACTAGAACCGCCTAGGGGAAAAGTGCGCATACCGTTGTAATCGGGCGAGTTTCTACTTTCAGATGCAACAGAAATTTTGCGGATTGGTCGATCCGTTCGCGAGATGTGGCAGTTTGGAAGTAAGAAACGCTTGAGAAACTCAAAATTTTCGCAGTTCTGAGGCTCGAAACGAATAACTAGAACGGCCTAGGGGAAAACTACACCTACCGTTGTAATCGGGCGAGTTTCTACATTCAGATGCAACAGAAATTTTGCGGATTGGTCAATCCGTTCGCGAGATATGGCAGTTTGGAGGTAAGAAACGCTTGAGAAACTCAAAATTTTCGCAGTTCTGATGCTCGAAACGAATAACTAGAACCGCCTAGGGGAAAAGTGCGCATACCGTTGTAATCGGGCGAGTTTCTACTTTCAGCTGCAACAGAAATTTTGCGGATTGGTCAATCCGTTCGCGAGATATGGCAGTTTGGATGTAAGAAACGCTTGAGAAACTCCAAATTTTCGCAGTTCTGATGCTCGAAACGAATAACTGGAACTGCCTAGGGGAAAACTACACATACCGTTGTAATCGGGCGAGTTTCTACTTTCAGCTGCAACAGAAATTTTGCGGATTGGTCAATCCGTTCGCGAGATATGGCAGTTTGGATGTAAGAAACGCTTGAGAAACTCAAAATTTTCGCAGTTCTGATGCTCGAAACGAATAACTGGAACGGCCTAGGGGAAAACTACACATACCGTTGTTATCGGGCGAGTCTCTACTTTCAAATTCAACAGAAATTTTGCGGATTGGTCAATCCGTTGGCGAGATATGGCAGTTTGGAGGTAAGAAACGCTTGAGAAACTCAAAATTTTCGCAGTTCTGATGCTCGAAACGAATAACTGGAACGGCCTAGGGGAAAACTACACATACCGTTGTAATCGGGCGAGTCTCTACTTTCAGATTCAACAGAAATTTTGCGGATTGGTCAATCCGTTCGCGGGATATGGCAGTTTGGATGTAAGAAACGCTTGAGAAACTCAAAATTTTCGCAGTTCTGATGCTCGAAACGAATGACTAGAACGGCCTAGGGGAAAAGTGCGCATACCGTTGTAATCGGGCGAGTTTCTACTTTCAGATGCAACAGAAATTTTGCGGATTGGTCAATCCGTTCGCGAGATATGGCAGTTTGGATGTAAGAAACGCTTGAGAAACTCGAAATTTTCGCAGTTCTGATGCTCGAAACGAATAACTGGAACGGCCTCGGGGAAAACTACACATACCGTTGTAATCGGGCGAGTTTCTACTTTCAGATGCAACAGAAATTTTGCGGATTGGTCAATCCGTTCGCGAGATGTGGCAGTTTGGAGGTAAGAAACGCTTTAGAAACTCAAAATTTTCGCAGTTCTGATGCTCTAAACGAATAACTGGAACGGCAAACGGGAAAAGTGCGCATACCGTTGTAATCGGGCGAGATTCTACTTTCAGATGCAACAGAAATTTTGCGGATTGATCAATCCGTTCGCGAGATATGGCAGTTTGGAGATAAGAAACGCTTGAGAAACTCAAAATTTTCGCAGTTCTGATGCTCGAAACGAATAACTAGAACCGCCTAGGGGAAAAGTGCGCATACCGTTGTAAAAGGGCGAGTTTCTACTTTCAGATGCAACAGAAATTTTGCGGATCGATCAATCCGTTCGCGAGATATGGCAGTTTGGAGGTAAGAAACGCTTGAGAAACTCAAAATTTTCGCAGTTCTGATGCTCGAAACGAATGACTAGAACGGCCTAGGGGAGAAGTACGGATACCGTTGTAATCGGGCGAGTGTCTACTTTCAGATACAACAGAAATTTTGCGGATCGGTCAATCCGTTCGCGAGATATTGCAGTTTGGATGTAAGAAACGCTAGAGAAACTCGAAATTTTCGCAGTTCTGATGCTCGAAACGAATAACTGGAATGGCCTAGGGGAAAACTACACATACCGTTGTAATCGGGCGAGTCTCTACTTTCAGATTCAACAGAAATTTTGCGGATTGGTCAATCCGTTCGCGAGATATGGCAGTTTGGAGGTTAGAAACGCTTGAGAAACTCAAAATTTTCGCAGTTCTGATGCTCGAAACGAATAACTGGAACGGCCTAGGGGAAAACTACACATACCGTTGTAATCGGGCGAGTTTCTACTTTCAGATGCAACAGAAATTTTGCGGATTGGTCGATCCGTTCGCGAGATGTGGCAGTTTGGAAGTAAGAAACGCTTGAGAAACTCAAAATTTTCGCAGTTCTGATGCTCGAAACGAATAATTAGAACGGCCTAGGGGAAAACAACACCTAACGTTGTAATCGGGCGAGTTTCTACATTCAGATGCAACAGAAATTTTGCGGATTGGTCAATCCGTTCGCGAGATATGGCAGTTTGGAGGTAAGAAACGCTTGCGAAACTAAAAATTTTCGCAGTTCTGATGCTCGAAACGAATAACTAGAACCGCCTAGGGGAAAAGTGCGTATACCGTTGTAATCGGGCGTGTTTCTACTTTCAGATGCAACAGAAATTTTGCGGATTGATCAATCCGTTCGCGAGATATGGCAGTTTGGATGTAAGAAACGCTTGAGAAACTCGAAATTTTCGCAGTTCTGATGCTCGAAACGAATAACTAGAACCGCCTAGGGGAAAAGTGCGCATACCGTTGTAATCGGGCGTGTTTCTACTTTCAGATGCAACAGAAATTTTGCGGATTGATCAATCCGTTCGCGAGATATGGCAGTTTGGAGATAAGAAACGCTTGAGAAACTCAAAATTTTCGCAGTTCTGATGCTCGAAACGAATGACTAGAACGGCCTAGGGGAAAAGTGCGCATACCGTTGTAATCGGGCGAGTTTCTACTTTCAGATGCAACAGAAATTTTGCGGATTGATCAATCCGTTCGCGAGATATGGAAGTTTGGAGATAAGAAACGCTTGAGAAACTCAAAATTTTCGCAGTTCTGTTGCTCGAAACGAATAACTAGAACGGCCTAGGTGAAAAGTGCGCATACCGTTGTAAAAGGGCGAGTTTCTACTTTCAGATGCAACAGAAATTTTGCGGATCGATCAATCCGTTCGCGAGATATGGCAGTTTGGAGGTAAGAAACGCTTGAGAAACTCAAAATTTTCGCAGTTCTGATGCTCGAAACGAATAACTAGAACCGTCTAGGGGAAAAGTGCGCATACCGTTGTAATCGGGCGTGTTTCTACTTTCAGGTGCAACAGAAATTTTGCGGAGTGATCAATCCGTTCGCGAGATTTGGCAGTTTGGAGATAAGAAACGCTTGAGAAACTCAAAATTTTCGCAGTTCTGATGCTCGAAACGAATGACTAGAACTGCCTAGGAGAGAAGTGCGTATACCGTTGTAATCGGGCGAGTGTCTACTTTCAGATGCAACAGAAATTTTGCGGATTGGTCAATCCGTTCGCGGGATATGGCAGTTTGGATGTAAGAAACGCTTGAGAAACTCGAAATTTTCGCAGTTCTGATGCTCGAAACGAATAACTGAAACGGCCTAGGGGAAAACTACAAATACCGTTGTAATCGGGCGAGTCTCTACTTTCAGATTCAACAGAAATTTTGCGGATTGGTCAATCCGTTCGCGAGATATGGCAGTTTGGAGGTAAGAAACGCTTGAGAAACTCAAAATTTTCGCAGTTCTGATGCTCGAAACGAATAACTGGAACGGCCTAGGGGAAAAGTGCGCATACCGTTGTAATCGGGCGTGTTTCTACTTTCAGATGCAACAGAAATTTTGCGGAGTGATCAATCCGTTCGCGAGATATGGCAGTTTGGAGATAAGAAACGCTTGAGAAACTCAAAATTTTCGCAGTTCTGATGCTCGAAACGAATGACTAGAACTGCCTAGTAGAGAAGTACGTATACCGTTGTAATCGGGCGAGTGTCTACTTTCAGATGCAACAGAAATTTTGCGGATTGGTCAATCCGTTCGCGGGATATGGCAGTTTGGATGTAAGAAACGCTTGAGAAACTCGAAATTTTCGCAGTTCTGATGCTCGAAACGAATAACTGGAACGGCCTAGGGGAAAACTACACATACCGTTGTAATCGGGCGAGTCTCTACTTTCAGAGTCAACAGAAATTTTGAGGATTGGTCTATCCGTTCGCGAGATATGGCAGTTTGGAGGTAAGAAACGCTTGAGAAACTCAAAATTTTCGCAGTTCTGATGCTCGAAACGAATAACTGGAACGGCCTAGGGGAAAACTACACATACCGTTGTAATCGGGCGAGTCTCTACTTTCAGATTCAACAGAAATTTTGCGGATTGGTCAATACGTTCGCGGGATATGGCAGTTTGGATGTAAGAAACGCTTGAGAAACTCGAAATTTTCGCAGTTCTGATGCTCGAAACGAATAACTGAAACGGCCTAGGGGAAAACTACAAATACCGTTGTAATCGGGCGAGTCTCTACTTTCAGATTCAACTGAAATTTTGCGGATTGGTCTATCCGTTCGCGAGATATGGCAGTTTGGAGGTAAGAAACGCTTGAGAAACTCAAAATTTTCGCAGTTCTGATGCTCGAAACGAATAACTGGAACGGCCTAGGGGAAAACTACACATACCGTTGTAATTGGGCGAGTTTCTACTTTCAGATGCAACAGAAATTTTGCGGATTGGTCAATCCATTCGCGAGATATGGCAGTTTGGATGTAAGAAACGCTTGAGAAACTCGAAATTTTCGCAGTTCTGATGCTCGAAACGAATAACTGGAACGGCCTAGGGGAAAACTACACATACCGTTGTAATCGGGCGAGTCTCTACTTTCAGATTCAACAGAAATTTTGCGGATTGGTCAATCCGTTCGCGAGATATGGCAGTTTGGAGGTAAGAAACGCTTGAGAAACTCAAAATTTTCGCAGTTCTGATGCTCGAAACGAATGACTAGAACGGCCTAGGGGAGAAGTACGCATACCGTTGTAATCGGGAGGGTGTCTGCTTTCAGATGCAACAGAAATTTTGCGGATTGATCGTTCCGTTCGCGAGTTATGGCAGTTTGGAGATAAGAAACGCTTTAGAAACTCAAAATTTTCGCAGTTCTGATGCTCTAAACGAATAACTGGAACGGCCTAGGGGAAAAGTGCGCATACGGTTGTAATCGGGCGAGTTTCTACTTTCAGATGCAACAGAAATTTTGCGGATTGATCAATCCGTTCGCGAGATATGGCAGTTTGGAGATAAGAAACGCTTGAGAAACTCAAAATTTTCGCAGTTCTGATGCTCGAAACGAATGACTAGAACGGCCTAGGGGAGAAGTACGCATACCGTTGTAATCGGGCGAGTCTCTACTTTCAGATGCAACAGAAATTTTGCGGATTGATCAATCCGTTCGCGAGATATGGCAGTTTGGAGGTAAGAAACGCTTGAGAAACTCAAAATTTTCGCAGTTCTGATGCTCGAAACGAATGACTAGAACGGCCTATGGGAGAAGTACGCATACCGTTGTAATCGGGCGAGTTTCTACTTTCAGATGCAACAGAAATTTTTCGGATTGATCAATCCGTTCGTGAGATATTGCAGTTTGGATGTAAGAAACGCTTGAGGAACTCAAAATTTTCGCAGTTCTGATGCTCGACACGAATAACTGGAACGGCCTAGGGGAAAACTACACATACCGTTGTAATCGGGCGAGTTTCTACTTCCAGAAGCAACAGAAATTTTGCGGATTGGTCAATCCGTTCGCGAGATATGGAAGTTTGGAGGTAAGAAACGCTTAAGAAACTCAAAATTTTCGCAGTTCTGATGCTCGAAACGAATAACTGCAACGGCCTAGGGGAAAACTACTCATACCGTTGTAATCGGGCGAGTCTCTACTTTCAGATGCAACAGAAATTTTGCGGATTGGTCAATCCGTTCGCGAGATATGGCAGTTTGGAGGTAAGGAACGCTTGAGAAACTCAAAATTTGCGCAGTTCTGATGCTCGAAACGAATGACTAGAACGGCCTAGGGGAGAAGTACGCATACCGTTGTAATCGGGCGAGTTTCTACTTTCAGATGCAACAGAAATTATGAGGATTGGTCAATCCGTTCGCGAGATATGGCCGTTTGGAGGTAAGAAACGCTTGAGAAACTCAAAATTTTCGCAGTTCTGATGCTCGAAACGAATAACTAGAACGGCCTAGGGGAAAAGTGCGCATACCGTTGTAATCGGGCGAGTTTCTACTTTCAGAAGCAACAGAAATTTTGCGGATTGGTCAATCCGTTCGCGAGATATGGCAGTTTGGAGGTAAGAAACGCTTGAGAAACTCAAAATTTTCGCAGTTCTGATGCTCGAAACGAATAACTAGAACGGCCTAGGGGAAAAGTGCGCATACCGTTGTAATCGGGCGAGTTTCTACTTTCAGAAGCAACAGAAATTTTGCGGATTGGTCAATCCGTTCGCGAGATATGGCAGTTTGGAGGTAAGAAACGCTTGAGAAACTCAAAATTTCCGCAGTTCTGATGCTCGAAATGAATAACTAGAACGGCCTAGGGGAGAAGTACGCATACCGTTGTAATTGGGCGACTTTCTACTTTCAGATGCAACAGAAATTTTGCGGATTGATCAATCCGTTCGCGAGATATGGCAGTTTGGATGTAAGAAACGCTTGAGAAACTCGAAATTTTCGCAGTTCTGATGCTCGAAACGAATAACTGGAACGGCCTAGGGGAAAACTACACATATCGTTGTAATCGGGCGAGACTCTACTTTCAGATGCAACTGAAATTTTGCGGATTGGTCTATCCGTTCGCGAGATATGGCAGTTTGGAGGTAAGAAACGCTTGAGAAACTCAAAATTTTCGCAGTTCTGATGCTCGAAACGAATGACTAGAACGGCCTAGGGGAGAAGTACGGATACCGTTGTAATCGGGCGAGTGTCTACTTTCAGATACAACAGAAATTTTGCGGATCGGTCAATCCGTTCGCGAGATATTGCAGTTTGGATGTAAGAAACGCTAGAGAAACTCGAAATTTTCGCAGTTCTGATGCTCGAAACGAATAACTGGAATGGCCTAGGGGAAAACTACACATACCGTTGTAATCGGGCGAGTCTCTACTTTCAGATTCAACAGAAATTTTGCGGATTGGTCAATCCGTTCGCGAGATATGGCAGTTTGGAGGTTAGAAACGCTTGAGAAACTCAAAATTTTCGCAGTTCTGATGCTCGAAACGAATAACTGGAACGGCCTAGGGGAAAACTACACATACCGTTGTAATCGGGCGAGTTTCTACTTTCAGATGCAACAGAAATTTTGCGGATTGGTCGATCCGTTCGCGAGATGTGGCAGTTTGGAAGTAAGAAACGCTTGAGAAACTCAAAATTTTCGCAGTTCTGATGCTCGAAACGAATAACTAGAACGGCCTAGGGGAAAACAACACCTACCGTTGTAATCGGGCGAGTTTCTACATTCAGATGCAACAGAAATTTTGCGGATTGGTCAATCCGTTCGCGAGATATGGCAGTTTGGAGGTAAGAAACGCTTGCGAAACTCAAAATTTTCGCAGTTCTGATGCTCGAAACGAATAACTAGAACCGCCTAGGGGAAAAGTGCGCATACCGTTGTAATCGGGCGTGTTTCTACTTTCAGATGCAACAGAAATTTTGCGGATTGATCAATCCGTTCGCGAGATATGGCAGTTTGGAGATAAGAAACGCTTGAGAAACTCAAAATTTTCGCAGTTCTGATGCTCGAAACGAATGACTAGAACGGCCTAGGGGAAAAGTGCGCATACCGTTGTAATCGGGCGAGTTTCTACTTTCAGATGCAACAGAAATTTTGCGGATTGATCAATCCGTTCGCGAGATATGGAAGTTTGGAGATAAGAAACGCTTGAGAAACTCAAAATTTTCGCAGTTCTGTTGCTCGAAACGAATAACTAGAACGGCCTAGGTGAAAAGTGCGCATACCGTTGTAAAAGGGCGAGTTTCTACTTTCAGATGCAACAGAAATTTTGCGGATCGATCAATCCGTTCGCGAGATATGGCAGTTTGGAGGTAAGAAACGCTTGAGAAACTCAAAATTTTCGCAGTTCTGATGCTCGAAACGAATAGCTAGAACCGTCTAGGGGAAAAGTGCGCATACCGTTGTAATCGGGCGTGTTTCTACTTTCAGGTGCAACAGAAATTTTGCGGAGTGATCAATCCGTTCGCGAGATTTGGCAGTTTGGAGATAAGAAACGCTTGAGAAACTCAAAATTTTCGCAGTTCTGATGCTCGAAACGAATGACTAGAACTGCCTAGGAGAGAAGTGCGTATACCGTTGTAATCGGGCGAGTGTCTACTTTCAGATGCAACAGAAATTTTGCGGATTGGTCAATCCGTTCGCGGGATATGGCAGTTTGGATGTAAGAAACGCTTGAGAAACTCGAAATTTTCGCAGTTCTGATGCTCGAAACGAATAACTGAAACGGCCTAGGGGAAAACTACAAATACCGTTGTAATCGGGCGAGTCTCTACTTTCGGATTCAACTGAAATTTTGCGGATTGGTCTATCCGTTCGCGAGATATGGCAGTTTGGAGGTAAGAAACGCTTGAGAAACTCAAAATTTTCGCAGTTCTGATGCTCGAAACGAATAACTGGAACGGACTAGGGGAAAACTACACATACCGTTGTAATCGGGCGAGTTTCTACTTTCAGATGCAACAGAAATTTTGCGGATTGGTCAATCCATTCGCGAGATATGGCAGTTTGGATGTAAGAAACGCTTGAGAAACTCGAAATTTTCGCAGTTCTGATGCTCGAAACGAATAACTGGAACGGCCTAGGGGAAAACTACACATACCGTTGTAATCGGGCGAGTCTCTACTTTCAGATTCAACAGAAATTTTGCGGATTGGTCAATCCGTTCGCGAGATATGGCAGTTTGGAGGTAAGAAACGCTTGAGAAACTCAAAATTTTCGCAGTTCTGATGCTCGAAACGAATAACTGGAACGGCCTAGGGGAAAAGTGCGCATACCGTTGTAATCGGGCGTGTTTCTACTTTCAGATGCAACAGAAATTTTGCGGAGTGATCAATCCGTTCGCGAGATATGGCAGTTTGGAGATAAGAAACGCTTGAGAAACTCAAAATTTTCGCAGTTCTGTTGCTCGAAACGAATAACTAGAACGGCCTAGGTGAAAAGTGCGCATACCGTTGTAAAAGGGCGAGTTTCTACTTTCAGATGCAACAGAAATTTTGCGGATCGATCAATCCGTTCGCGAGATATGGCAGTTTGGAGGTAAGAAACGCTTGAGAAACTCAAAATTTTCGCAGTTCTGATGCTCGAAACGAATAGCTAGAACCGTCTAGGGGAAAAGTGCGCATACCGTTGTAATCGGGCGTGTTTCTACTTTCAGGTGCAACAGAAATTTTGCGGAGTGATCAATCCGTTCGCGAGATTTGGCAGTTTGGAGATAAGAAACGCTTGAGAAACTCAAAATTTTCGCAGTTCTGATGCTCGAAACGAATGACTAGAACTGCCTAGGAGAGAAGTGCGTATACCGTTGTAATCGGGCGAGTGTCTACTTTCAGATGCAACAGAAATTTTGCGGATTGGTCAATCCGTTCGCGGGATATGGCAGTTTGGATGTAAGAAACGCTTGAGAAACTCGAAATTTTCGCAGTTCTGATGCTCGAAACGAATAACTGAAACGGCCTAGGGGAAAACTACAAATACCGTTGTAATCGGGCGAGTCTCTACTTTCAGATTCAACTGAAATTTTGCGGATTGGTCTATCCGTTCGCGAGATATGGCAGTTTGGAGGTAAGAAACGCTTGAGAAACTCAAAATTTTCGCAGTTCTGATGCTCGAAACGAATAACTGGAACGGACTAGGGGAAAACTACACATACCGTTGTAATCGGGCGAGTTTCTACTTTCAGATGCAACAGAAATTTTGCGGATTGGTCAATCCATTCGCGAGATATGGCAGTTTGGATGTAAGAAACGCTTGAGAAACTCGAAATTTTCGCAGTTCTGATGCTCGAAACGAATAACTGGAACGGCCTAGGGGAAAACTACACATACCGTTGTAATCGGGCGAGTCTCTACTTTCAGATTCAACAGAAATTTTGCGGATTGGTCAATCCGTTCGCGAGATATGGCAGTTTGGAGGTAAGAAACGCTTGAGAAACTCAAAATTTTCGCAGTTCTGATGCTCGAAACGAATAACTGGAACGGCCTAGGGGAAAAGTGCGCATACCGTTGTAATCGGGCGTGTTTCTACTTTCAGATGCAACAGAAATTTTGCGGAGTGATCAATCCGTTCGCGAGATATGGCAGTTTGGAGATAAGAAACGCTTGAGAAACTCAAAATTTTCGCAGTTCTGATGCTCGAAACGAATGACTAGAACTGCCTAGTAGAGAAGTACGTATACCGTTGTAATCGGGCGAGTGTCTACTTTCAGATGCAACAGAAATTTTGCGGATTGGTCAATCCGTTCGCGGGATATGGCAGTTTGGATGTAAGAAACGCTTGAGAAACTCGAAATTTTCGCAGTTCTGATGCTCGAAACGAATAACTGGAACGGCCTAGGGGAAAACTACACATACCGTTGTAATCGGGCGAGTCTCTACTTTCAGAGTCAACAGAAATTTTGCGGATTGGTCTATCCGTTCGCGAGATATGGCAGTTTGGAGGTAAGAAACGCTTGAGAAACTCAAAATTTTCGCAGTTCTGATGCTCGAAACGAATAACTGGAACGGCCTAGGGGAAAACTACACATACCGTTGTAATCGGGCGAGTCTCTACTTTCAGATTCAACAGAAATTTTGCGGATTGGTCAATACGTTCGCGGGATATGGCAGTTTGGATGTAAGAAACGCTTGAGAAACTCGAAATTTTCGCAGTTCTGATGCTCGAAACGAATAACTGAAACGGCCTAGGGGAAAACTACAAATACCGTTGTAATCGGGCGAGTCTCTACTTTCAGATTCAACTGAAATTTTGCGGATTGGTCTATCCGTTCGCGAGATATGGCAGTTTGGAGGTAAGAAACGCTTGAGAAACTCAAAATTTCCGCAGTTCTGATGCTCGAAACGAATGACTAGAACGGCCTAGGGGAGAAGTACGCATACCGTTGTAATCGGGAGGGTGTCTGCTTTCAGATGCAACAGAAATTTTGCGGATTGATCGTTCCGTTCGCGAGTTATGGCAGTTTGGAGATAAGAAACGCTTTAGAAACTCAAAATTTTCGCAGTTCTGATGCTCTAAACGAATAACTGGAACGGCCTAGGGGAAAAGTGCGCATACGGTTGTAATCGGGCGAGTTTCTACTTTCAGATGCAACAGAAATTTTGCGGATTGATCAATCCGTTCGCGAGATATGGCAGTTTGGAGATAAGAAACGCTTGAGAAACTCAAAATTTTCGCAGTTCTGATGCTCGAAACGAATGACTAGAACGGCCTAGGGGAGAAGTACGCATACCGTTGTAATCGGGCGAGTCTCTACTTTCAGATGCAACAGAAATTTTGCGGATTGATCAATCCGTTCGCGAGATATGGCAGTTTGGAGGTAAGAAACGCTTGAGAAACTCAAAATTTTCGCAGTTCTGATGCTCGAAACGAATGACTAGAACGTCCTATGGGAGAAGTACGCATACCGTTGTAATCGGGCGAGTTTCTACTTTCAGATGCAACAGAAATTTTTCGGATTGATCAATCCGTTCGTGAGATATTGCAGTTTGGATGTAAGAAACGCTTGAGGAACTCAAAATTTTCGCAGTTCTGATGCTCGACACGAATAACTGGAACGGCCTAGGGGAAAACTACACATACCGTTGTAATCGGGCGAGTTTCTACTTCCAGAAGCAACAGAAATTTTGCGGATTGGTCAATCCGTTCGCGAGATATGGAAGTTTGGAGGTAAGAAACGCTTAAGAAACTCAAAATTTTCGCAGTTCTGATGCTCGAAACGAATAACTGCAACGGCCTAGGGGAAAACTACTCATACCGTTGTAATCGGGCGAGTCTCTAGTTTCAGATGCAACAGAAATTTTGCGGATTGGTCAATCCGTTCGCGAGATATGGCAGTTTGGAGGTAAGGAACGCTTGAGAAACTCAAAATTTGCGCAGTTCTGATGCTCGAAACGAATGACTAGAACGGCCTAGGGGAGAAGTACGCATACCGTTGTAATCGGGCGAGTTTCTACTTTCAGATGCAACAGAAATTATGAGGATTGGTCAATCCGTTCGCGAGATATGGCCGTTTGGATGTAAGAAACGCTTGAGAAACTCAAAATTTTCGCAGTTCTGATGCTCGAAACGAATAACTAGAACGGCCTAGGGGAAAAGTGCGCATACCGTTGTAATCGGGCGAGTTTCTACTTTCAGAAGCAACAGAAATTTTGCGGATTGGTCAATCCGTTCGCGAGATATGGCAGTTTGGAGGTAAGAAACGCTTGAGAAACTCAAAATTTTCGCAGTTCTGATGCTCGAAACGAATAACTAGAACGGCCTAGGGGAAAAGTGCGCATACCGTTGTAATCGGGCGAGTTTCTACTTTCAGAAGCAACAGAAATTTTGCGGATTGGTCAATCCGTTCGCGAGATATGGCAGTTTGGAGGTAAGAAACGCTTGAGAAACTCAAAATTTCCGCAGTTCTGATGCTCGAAACGAATAACTGGAACGGCCTAGGGGAAAACTACACATACCGTTGTAATCGGGCGAGTCTCTACTTTCAGATTCAACAGAAATTTTGCGGATTGGTCAATCCGTTCGCGAGATATGGCCGTTTGGAGGTAAGAAACGCTTGAGAAACTCAAAATTTTCGCAGTTCTGATGCTCGAAACGAATGACTAGAACGGCCTAGGGGAGAAGTACGCATACCGTTGTAATCGGGAGGGTGTCTGCTTTCAGATGCAACAGAAATTTTGCGGATTGATCAATCCGTT
The DNA here is from genome assembly GCF_051014685.1 of Ptiloglossa arizonensis. Taxonomy (NCBI): domain Eukaryota; kingdom Metazoa; phylum Arthropoda; class Insecta; order Hymenoptera; family Colletidae; genus Ptiloglossa; species Ptiloglossa arizonensis. The sequence continues at coordinate 1,140,489 of NW_027478460.1, read as the reverse complement.
CGCGAGATATGGCAGTTTGGAGATAAGAAACGCTTGAGAAACTCAAAATTTTCGCAGTTCTGATGCTCGAAACGAATGACTAGAACGGCCTAGGGGAGAAGTACGCATACCGTTGTAATCGGGCGAGTTTCTACTTTCAGATGCAACAGAAATTTTTCGGATTGATCAATCCGTTCGCGAGATATTGCAGTTTGGATGTAAGAAACGCTTGAGGAACTCAAAATTTTCGCAGTTCTGATGCTCGACACGAATAACTGGAACGGCCTAGGGGAAAACTACACATACCGTTGTAATCGGGCGAGTTTCTACTTTCAGAAGCAACAGAAATTTTGCGGATTGGTCAATCCGTTCGCGAGATATGGAAGTTTGGAGGTAAGAAACGCTTAAGAAACTCAAAATTTTCGCAGTTCTGATGCTCGAAACGAATAACTGCAACGGCCTAGGGGAAAACTACTCATACCGTTGTAATCGGGCGAGTCTCTACTTTCAGATGCAACAGAAATTTTGCGGATTGGTCAATCCGTTCGCGAGATATGGCAGTTTGGAGGTAAGGAACGCTTGAGAAACTCAAAATTTGCGCAGTTCTGATGCTCGAAACGAATGACTAGAACGGCCTAGGGGAGAAGTACGCATACCGTTGTAATCGGGCGAGTTTCTACTTTCAGATGCAACAGAAATTATGAGGATTGGTCAATCCGTTCGCGAGATATGGCCGTTTGGATGTAAGAAACGCTTGAGAATCTCAAAATTTTCGCAGTTCTGATGCTCGAAACGAGTAACTAGAACGGCCTAGGGGAAAAGTGCGCATACCGTTGTAATCGGGCGAGTTTCTACTTTCAGAAGCAACAGAAATTTTGCGGATTGGTCAATCCGTTCGCGAGATATGGCAGTTTGGAGGTAAGAAACGCTTGAGAAACTCAAAATTTTCGCAGTTCTGATGCTCGAAACGAATAACTAGAACGGCCTAGGGGAAAAGTGCGCATACCGTTGTAATCGGGCGAGTTTCTACTTTCAGAAGCAACAGAAATTTTGCGGATTGGTCAATCCGTTCGCGAGATATGGCAGTTTGGAGGTAAGAAACGCTTGAGAAACTCAAAATTTCCGCAGTTCTGATGCTCGAAATGAATAACTAGAACGGCCTAGGGGAGAAGTACGCATACCGTTGTAATTGGGCGACTTTCTACTTTCAGATGCAACAGAAATTTTGCGGATTGATCAATCCGTTCGCGAGATATGGCAGTTTGGATGTAAGAAACGCTTGAGAAACTCGAAATTTTCGCAGTTCTGATGCTCGAAACGAATAACTGGAACGGCCTAGGGGAAAACTACACATATCGTTGTAATCGGGCGAGACTCTACTTTCAGATGCAACTGAAATTTTGCGGATTGGTCTATCCGTTCGCGAGATATGGCAGTTTGGAGGTAAGAAACGCTTGAGAAACTCGAAATTTTCGCAGTTCTGATGCTCGAAACGAATAACTGGAACGGCCTAGGGGAAAACTACACATACCGTTGTAATCGGGCGAGTCTCTACTTTCAGATTCAACAGATATTTTGCGGATTGGTCAATCCGTTCGCGAGATATGGCAGTTTGGAGGTAAGAAACGCTTGAGAAACTCAAAATTTTCGCAGTTCTGATTCTCGAAACGAATGACTAGAACGGCCTAGGGGAGAAGTACGCATACCGTTGTAATCGGGAGGGTGTCTGCTTTCAGATGCAACAGAAATTTTGCGGATTGATCGTTCCGTTCGCGAGTTATGGCAGTTTGGAGATAAGAAACGCTTTAGAAACTCAAAATTTTCGCAGTTCTGATGCTCTAAACGAATAACTGGAACGGCCTAGGGGAAAAGTGCGCATACGGTTGTAATCGGGCGAGTTTCTACTTTCAGATGCATCAGAAATTTTGCGGATTGATCAATCCGTTCGCGAGATATGGCAGTTTGGAGATAAGAAACGCTTGAGAAACTCAAAATTTTCGCAGTTCCGATGCTCGAAACGAATGACTAGAACGGCCTAGGGGAGAAGTACGCATACCGTTGTAATCGGGCGAGTCTCTACTTTCAGATGCAACAGAAATTTTGCGGATTGATCAATCCGTTCGCGAGATATGGCAGTTTGGAGGCAAGAAACGCTTGAGAAACTCAAAATTTTCGCAGTTCTGATGCTCGAAACGAATGACTAGAACGGCCTATGGGAGAAGTACGCATACCGTTGTAATCGGGCGAGTTTCTACTTTCAGATGCAACAGAAATTTTTCGGATTGACCAATCCGTTCGCGAGATATGGCAGTTTGGAGGTAAGAAACGCTTGAGAAACTCAAAATTTTCGCAGTTCTGATGCTCGAAACGAATGACTAGAACGGCCTAGGGGAGAAGTACGCATACCGTTGTAATCGGGCGAGTTTCTACTTTCAGATGCAACAGAAATTATGAGGATTGGTGAATCCGTTCGCGAGATATGGCCGTTTGGATGTAAGAAACGCTTGAGAATCTCAAAATTTTCGCAGTTCTGATGCTCGAAACGAATAACTAGAACGGCCTCGGGGAAAAGTGCGCATACCGTTGTAATCGGGCGAGTTTCTACTTTCAGAAGCAACAGAAACTTTGCGGATTGGTCAATCCGTTCGCGAGATATGGCAGTTTGGAGGTAAGAAACGCTTGAGAAACTCAAAATTTTCGCAGTTCTGATGCTCGAAACGAATAACTAGAACGGCCTAGGGGAAAAGTGCGCATACCGTTGTAATCGGGCGAGTTTCTACTTTCAGAAGCAACAGAAATTTTGCGGATTGGTCAATCCGTTCGCGAGATATGGCAGTTTGGAGGTAAGAAACGCTTGAGAAACTCAAAATTTCCGCAGTTCTGATGCTCGAAATGAATAACTAGAACGGCCTAGGGGAGAAGTACGCATACCGTTGTAATTGGGCGACTTTCTACTTTCAGATGCAACAGAAATTTTGCGGATTGATCAATCCGTGCGCGAGATATGGCAGTTTGGATGTAAGAAACGCTTGAGAAACTCGAAATTTTCGCAGTTCTGATGCTCGAAACGAATAACTGGAACGGCCTAGGGGAAAACTACACATATCGTTGTAATCGGGCGAGACTCTACTTTCAGATGCAACTGAAATTTTGCGGATTGGTCTATCCGTTCGCGAGATATGGCAGTTTGGAGGTAAGAAACGCTTGAGAAACTCGAAATTTTCGCAGTTCTGATGCTCGAAACGAATAACTGGAACGGCCTAGGGGAAAACTACACATACCGTTGTAATCGGGCGAGTCTCTACTTTCAGATTCAACAGAAATTTTGCGGATTGGTCAATCCGTTCGCGAGATATGGCAGTTTGGAGGTAGGAAACGCTTGAGAAACTCAAAATTTTCGCAGTTCTGATGCTCGAAACGAATGACTAGAACGGCCTAGGGGAGAAGTACGCATACCGTTGTAATCGGGAGGGTGTCTGCTTTCAGATGCAACAGAAATTTTGCGGATTGATCGTTCCGTTCGCGAGTTATGGCAGTTTGGAGATAAGAAACGCTTTAGAAACTCAAAATTTTCGCAGTTCTGATGCTCTAAACGAATAACTGGAACGGCCTAGGGGAAAAGTGCGCATACGGTTGTAATCGGGCGAGTTTCTACTTTCAGATGCAACAGAAATTTTGCGGATTGATCAATCCGTTCGCGAGATATGGCAGTTTGGAGATAAGAAACGCTTGAGAAACTCAAAATTTTCGCAGTTCTGATGCTCGAAACGAATGACTAGAACGGCCTAGGGGAGAAGTACGCATACCGTTGTAATCGGGCGAGTCTCTACTTTCAGATGCAACAGAAATTTTGCGGATTGATCAATCCGTTCGCGAGATATGGCAGTTTGGAGGTAAGAAACGCTTGAGAAACTCAAAATTTTCGCAGTTCTGATGCTCGAAACGAATGACTAGAACGGCCTATGGGAGAAGTACGCATACCGTTGTAATCGGGCGAGTTTCTACTTTCAGATGCAACAGAAATTTTTCGGATTGATCAATCCGTTCGCGAGATATTGCAGTTTGGATGTAAGAAACGCTTGAGGAACTCAAAATTTTCGCAGTTCTGATGCTCGACACGAATAACTGGAACGGCCTAGGGGAAAACTACACATACCGTTGTAATCGGGCGAGTTTCTACTTTCAGAAGCAACAGAAATTTTGCGGATTGGTCAATCCGTTCGCGAGATATGGAAGTTTGGAGGTAAGAAACGCTTAAGAAACTCAAAATTTTCGCAGTTCTGATGCTCGAAACGAATAACTGCAACGGCCTAGGGGAAAACTACTCATACCGTTGTAATCGGGCGAGTCTCTACTTTCAGATGCAACAGAAATTTTGCGGATTGGTCAATCCGTTCGCGAGATATGGCAGTTTGGAGGTAAGGAACGCTTGAGAAACTCAAAATTTGCGCAGTTCTGATTCTCGAAACGAATGACTAGAACGGCCTAGGGGAGAAGTACGCATACCGTTGTAATCGGGCGAGTTTCTACTTTCAGATGCAACAGAAATTATGAGGATTGGTCTATCCGTTCGCGAGATATGGCCGTTTGGATGTAAGAAACGCTTGAGAAACTCAAAATTTTCGCAGTTCTGATGCTCGAAACGAGTAACTAGAACGGCCTAGGGGAAAACTACACATACCGTTGTAATCGGGCGAGTCTCTACTTTCAGATTCAACAGAAATTTTGCGGATTGGTCAATCCGTTCGCGAGATATGGCAGTTTGGAGGTAGGAAACGCTTGAGAAACTCAAAATTTTCGCAGTTCTGATGCTCGAAACGAATGACTAGAACGGCCTAGGGGAGAAGTACGCATACCGTTGTAATCGGGAGGGTGTCTGCTTTCAGATGCAACAGAAATTTTGCGGATTGATCGTTCCGTTCGCGAGTTATGGCAGTTTGGAGATAAGAAACGCTTTAGAAACTCAAAATTTTCGCAGTTCTGATGCTCTAAACGAATAACTGGAACGGCCTAGGGGAAAAGTGCGCATACGGTTGTAATCGGGCGAGTTTCTACTTTCAGATGCAACAGAAATTTTGCGGATTGATCAATCCGTTCGCGAGATATGGCAGTTTGGAGATAAGAAACGCTTGAGAAACTCAAAATTTTCGCAGTTCTGATGCTCGAAACGAATGACTAGAACGGCCTAGGGGAGAAGTACGCATACCGTTGTAATCGGGCGAGTCTCTACTTTCAGATGCAACAGAAATTTTGCGGATTGATCAATCCGTTCGCGAGATATGGCAGTTTGGAGGTAAGAAACGCTTGAGAAACTCAAAATTTTCGCAGTTCTGATGCTCGAAACGAATGACTAGAACGGCCTATGGGAGAAGTACGCATACCGTTGTAATCGGGCGAGTTTCTACTTTCAGATGCAACAGAAATTTTTCGGATTGATCAATCCGTTCGCGAGATATTGCAGTTTGGATGTAAGAAACGCTTGAGGAACTCAAAATTTTCGCAGTTCTGATGCTCGACACGAATAACTGGAACGGCCTAGGGGAAAACTACACATACCGTTGTAATCGGGCGAGTTTCTACTTTCAGAAGCAACAGAAATTTTGCGGATTGGTCAATCCGTTCGCGAGATATGGAAGTTTGGAGGTAAGAAACGCTTAAGAAACTCAAAATTTTCGCAGTTCTGATGCTCGAAACGAATAACTGCAACGGCCTAGGGGAAAACTACTCATACCGTTGTAATCGGGCGAGTCTCTACTTTCAGATGCAACAGAAATTTTGCGGATTGGTCAATCCGTTCGCGAGATATGGCAGTTTGGAGGTAAGGAACGCTTGAGAAACTCAAAATTTGCGCAGTTCTGATTCTCGAAACGAATGACTAGAACGGCCTAGGGGAGAAGTACGCATACCGTTGTAATCGGGCGAGTTTCTACTTTCAGATGCAACAGAAATTATGAGGATTGGTCTATCCGTTCGCGAGATATGGCCGTTTGGATGTAAGAAACGCTTGAGAAACTCAAAATTTTCGCAGTTCTGATGCTCGAAACGAGTAACTAGAACGGCCTAGGGGAAAAGTGCGCATACCGTTGTAATCGGGCGAGTTTCTACTTTCAGAAGCAACAGAAATTTTGCGGATTGGTCAATCCGTTCGCGAGATATGGCAGTTTGGAGGTAAGAAACGCTTGAGAAACTCAAAATTTTCGCAGTTCTGATGCTCGAAACGAATAACTAGAACGGCCTAGGGGAAAAGTGCGCATACCGTTGTAATCGGGCGAGTTTCTACTTTCAGAAGCAACAGAAATTTTGCGGATTGGTCAATCCGTTCGCGAGATATGGCAGTTTGGAGGTAGGAAACGCTTGAGAAACTCAAAATTTCCGCAGTTCTGATGCTCGAAATGAATAACTAGAACGGCCTAGGGGAGAAGTACGCATACCGTTGTAATTGGGCGACTTTCTACTTTCAGATGCAACAGAAATTTTGCGGATTGATCAATCCGTTCGCGAGATATGGCAGTTTGGATGTAAGAAACGCTTGAGAAACTCGAAATTTTCGCAGTTCTGATGCTCGAAACGAATAACTGGAACGGCCTAGGGGAAAACTACACATATCGTTGTAATCGGGCGAGACTCTACTTTCAGATGCAACTGAAATTTTGCGGATTGGTCTATCCGTTCGCGAGATATGGCAGTTTGGAGGTAAGAAACGCTTGAGAAACTCGAAATTTTCGCAGTTCTGATGCTCGAAACGAATAACTGGAACGGCCTAGGGGAAAACTACACATACCGTTGTAATCGGGCGAGTCTCTACTTTCAGATTCAACAGAAATTTTGCGGATTGGTCAATCCGTTCGCGAGATATGGCAGTTTGGAGGTAAGAAACGCTTGAGAAACTCAAAATTTTCGCAGTTCTGATGCTCGAAACGAATGACTAGAACGGCCTAGGGGAGAAGTACGCATACCGTTGTAATCGGGAGGGTGTCTGCTTTCAGATGCAACAGAAATTTTGCGGATTGATCGTTCCGTTCGCGAGTTATGGCAGTTTGGAGATAAGAAACGCTTTAGAAACTCAAAATTTTCGCAGTTCTGATGCTCTAAACGAATAACTGGAACGGCCTAGGGGAAAAGTGCGCATACGGTTGTAATCGGGCGAGTTTCTACTTTCAGATGCAACAGAAATTTTGCGGATTGATCAATCCGTTCGCGAGATATGGCAGTTTGGAGATAAGAAACGCTTGAGAAACTCAAAATTTTCGCAGTTCTGATGCTCGAAACGAATGACTAGAACGGCCTAGGGGAGAAGTACGCATACCGTTCTAATCGGGCGAGTCTCTACTTTCAGATGCAACAGAAATTTTGCGGATTGATCAATCCGTTCGCGAGATATGGCAGTTTGGAGGTAAGAAACGCTTGAGAAACTCAAAATTTTCGCAGTTCTGATGCTCGAAACGAATAACTGGAACGGCCTAGGGGAAAACTACACATACCGTTGTAATCGGGCGAGTCTCTACTTTCAGATTCAACAGAAATTTTGCGGATTGGTCAATCCGTTCGCGAGATATGGCAGTTTGGAGGTAAGAAACGCTTGAGAAACTCAAAATTTTCGCAGTTCTGATGCTCGAAACGAATGACTAGAACGGCCTAGGGGAGAAGTACGCATACCGTTGTAATCGGGAGGGTGTCTGCTTTCAGATGCAACAGAAATTTTGCGGATTGATCGTTCCGTTCGCGAGTTATGGCAGTTTGGAGATAAGAAACGCTTTAGAAACTCAAAATTTTCGCAGTTCTGATGCTCTAAACGAATAACTGGAACGGCCTAGGGGAAAAGTGCGCATACGGTTGTAATCGGGCGAGTTTCTACTTTCAGATGCAACAGAAATTTTGCGGATTGATCAATCCGTTCGCGAGATATGGCAGTTTGGAGATAAGAAACGCTTGAGAAACTCAAAATTTTCGCAGTTCTGATGCTCGAAACGAATGACTAGAACGGCCTAGGGGAGAAGTACGCATACCGTTGTAATCGGGCGAGTCTCTACTTTCAGATGCAACAGAAATTTTGCGGATTGATCAATCCGTTCGCGAGATATGGCAGTTTGGAGGTAAGAAACGCTTGAGAAACTCAAAATTTTCGCAGTTCTGATGCTCGAAACGAATGACTAGAACGGCCTATGGGAGAAGTACGCATACCGTTGTAATCGGGCGAGTTTCTACTTTCAGATGCAACAGAAATTTTTCGGATTGATCAATCCGTTCGCGAGATATTGCAGTTTGGATGTAAGAAACGCTTGAGGAACTCAAAATTTTCGCAGTTCTGATGCTCGACACGAATAACTGGAACGGCCTAGGGGAAAACTACACATACCGTTGTAATCGGGCGAGTTTCTACTTTCAGAAGCAACAGAAATTTTGCGGATTGGTCAATCCGTTCGCGAGATATGGAAGTTTGGAGGTAAGAAACGCTTAAGAAACTCAAAATTTTCGCAGTTCTGATGCTCGAAACGAATAACTGCAACGGCCTAGGGGAAAACTACTCATACCGTTGTAATCGGGCGAGTCTCTACTTTCAGATGCAACAGAAATTTTGCGTGTTGGTCAATCCGTTCGCGAGATATGGCAGTTTGGAGGTAAGGAACGCTTGAGAAACTCAAAATTTGCGCAGTTCTGATGCTCGAAACGAATGACTAGAACGGCCTAGGGGAGAAGTACGCATACCGTTGTAATCGGGCGAGTTTCTACTTTCAGATGCAACAGAAATTATGAGGATTGGTCAATCCGTTCGCGAGATATGGCCGTTTGGATGTAAGAAACGCTTGAGAAACTCGAAATTTTCGCAGTTCTGATGCTCGAAACGAATAACTGGAACGGCCTAGGGGAAAACTACACATACCGTTGTAATCGGGCGAGTCTCTACTTTCAGATTCAACAGAAATTTTGCGGATTGGTCAATCCGTTCGCGAGATATGGCAGTTTGGAGGTAAGAAACGCTTGAGAAACTCAAAATTGTCGCAGTTCTGATGCTCGAAACGAATGACTAGAACGGCCTAGGGGAGAAGTACGCATACCGTTGTAATCGGGAGGGTGTCTGCTTTCAGATGCAACAGAAATTTTGCGGATTGATCGTTCCGTTCGCGAGTTATGGCAGTTTGGAGATAAGAAACGCTTTAGAAACTCAAAATTTTCGCAGTTCTGATGCTCTAAACGAATAACTGGAACGGCCTAGGGGAAAAGTGCGCATACGGTTGTAATCGGGCGAGTTTCTACTTTCAGATGCAACAGAAATTTTGCGGATTGATCAATCCGTTCGCGAGATATGGCAGTTTGGAGATAAGAAACGCTTGAGAAACTCAAAATTTTCGCAGTTCTGATGCTCGAAACGAATGACTAGAACGGCCTAGGGGAGAAGTACGCATACCGTTGTAATCGGGCGGGTCTCTACTTTCAGATGCAACAGAAATTTTGCGGATTGGTCTATCCGTTCGCGAGATATGGCAGTTTGGAGGTAAGAAACGCTTGAGAAACTCGAAATTTTCGCAGTTCTGATGCTCGAAACGAATAACTGGAACGGCCTAGGGGAAAACTACACATACCGTTGTAATCGGGCGAGTCTCTACTTTCAGATTCAACAGAAATTTTGCGGATTGGTCAATCCGTTCGCGAGATATGGCAGTTTGGAGGTAAGAAACGCTTGAGAAACTCAAAATTTTCGCAGTTCTGATGCTCGAAACGAATGACTAGAACGGCCTAGGGGAGAAGTACGCATACCGTTGTAATCGGGAGGGTGTCTACTTTCAGATGCAACAGAAATTTTTCGGATTGATCAATCCGTTCGCGAGATATTGCAGTTTGGATGTAAGAAACGCTTGAGGAACTCAAAATTTTCGCAGTTCTGATGCTCGACACGAATAACTGCAACGGCCTAGGGGAAAACTACTCATACCGTTGTAATCGGGCGAGTCTCTACTTTCAGATGCAACAGAAATTTTGCGTGTTGGTCAATCCGTTCGCGAGATATGGCAGTTTGGAGGTAAGGAACGCTTGAGAAACTCAAAATTTGCGCAGTTCTGATGCTCGAAACGAGTAACTAGAACGGCCTAGGGGAGAAGTACGCATACCGTTGTAATCGGGCGAGTTTCTACTTTCAGATGCAACAGAAATTATGAGGATTGGTCAATCCGTTCGCGAGATATGGCCGTTTGGATGTAAGAAACGCTTGAGAAACTCAAAATTTTCGCAGTTCTGATGCTCGAAACGAGTAACTAGAACGGCCTAGGGGAAAAGTGCGCATACCGTTGTAATCGGGCGAGTTTCTACTTTCAGAAGCAACAGAAATTTTGCGGATTGGTCAATCCGTTCGCGAGATATGGCAGTTTGGAGGTAAGAAACGCTTGAGAAACTCAAAATTTTCGCAGTTCTGATGCTCGAAACGAATAACTCGAACGGCCTAGGGGAAGACTACACATACCGTTGTAATCGGGCGAGTTTCTACTTTCAGATGCAACAGAAATTTTGCGGATTGGTCAATCCGTTCGCGAGATATGGCAGTTTGGAGGTAAGAAACGCTTGAGAAACTCAAAATTTTCGCAGTTCTGATGCTCGAAACGAATAACTAGAACCGCCTAGGGGAGAAGTACGCATACCGTTGTAATCGGGCGAGTTTCTACTTTCAGATGCAACAGAAATTATGAGGATTGGTCAATCCGTTCGCGAGATATGGCCGTTTGGATGTAAGAAACGCTTGAGAAACTCAAAATTTTCGCAGTTCTGATGCTCGAAACGAATAACTAGAACGGCCTAGGGGAAAAGTGCGCATACCGTTGTAATCGGGCGAGTTTCTATTTTCAGAAGCAACAGAAATTTTGCGGATTGGTCAATCCGTTCGCGAGATGTGGCAGTTTGGAGGTAAGAAACGCTTGAGAAACTCAAAATTTTCGCAGTTCTGATGCTCGAAACGAATAACTAGAACCGCCTAGGGGAAAAGTGCGCAAACCGTTGTAATCGGGCGAGTTTCTACTTTCAGATGCAACAGAAATTTTGCGGATTGATCAATCCGTTCGCAAGATATGGCAGTTTGGAGATAAGAAACGCTTGAGAAACTCAAAATTTTCGCAGTTCTGATGCTCGAAACGAATGACTAGAACGGCCTAGGGGAGAAGTACGCATACCGTTGTAATCGGGCGAGTTTCTACTTTCAGATGCAACAGAAATTATGAGGATTGGTCAGTCCGTTCGCGAGATATGGCCGTTTGGATGTAAGAAACGCTTGAGAAACTCAAAATTTTCGCAGTTCTGATGCTCGAAACGAATAACTAGAACGGCCTAGGGGAAAAGTGCGCATACCGTTGTAATCGGGCGAGTTTCTACTTTCAGAAGCAACAGAAATTTTGCGGATTGGTCAATCCGTTCGTGAGATATGGCAGTTTGGAGGTAAGAAACGCTTGAGAAACTCAAAATTTTCGCAGTTCTGATGCTCGAAATGAATAACTAGAACGGCCTAGGGGAGAAGTACGCATACCGTTGTAATTGGGCGACTTTCTACTTTCAGATGCAACAGAAATTTTGCGGATCGGTCAATCCGTTCGCGAGATATGGCAGTTTGGATGTAAGAAACGCTAGAGAAACTCGAAATTTTCGCAGTTCTGATGCTCGAAACGAATAACTGGAACGGCCTAGGGGAAAACTACACATACCGTTGTAATCGGGCGAGTCTCTGCTTTCAGATGCAACAGAAATTTTGCGGGTTGGTCAATCAGTTCGCGAGATTTGGCAGTTAGGATGTAAGAAACGCTTGAGAAACTCGAAATTTTCGCAGTTCAGATGCTCGAAACGAATAACTGGAACGGCCTAGGGGAAAACTACACATACCGTTGTAATCGGGCGAGTCTCTACTTTCAGATTCAACAGAAATTTTGCGGATTGGTCAATCCGTTCGCGAGATGTGGCAGTTTGGAGGTAAGAAACGCTTGAGAAACTCAAAATTTTCGCAGTTCTGATGCTCGAAACGAATAACTGGAACGGCCTAGGGGAAAACTACAGATACCGTTGTAATCGGGCGAGTTTCTACTTTCAGATGCAACAGAAATTTTGCGGATTGGCCGATCCGTTCGCGAGATGTGGCAGTTTGGAAGTAAGAAACGTTTGAGAGACTCAAAATTTTCGCAGTTCTGATGCTCGAAACGAATAACTAGAACGGCCTAGGGGAAAACTACACCTACCGTTGTAATCGGGCGAGTTTCTACATTCAGATGCAACAGAAATTTTGCGGATTGGTCAATCCGTTCGCGAGATATGGCAGTTTGGAGATGAGAAACGCTTAAGAAACTCAAAATTTTCGCAGTTCTGATGCTCGAAACGAATGACGAGAACGTCCTAGGGGAGAAGTTCGTATACCGTTGTAATCGGGCGAGTGTCTACTTTCAGATACAACAGAAATTTTGCGGATTGGTCAATCCGTTCGCGAGATATGGCAGTTTGGAGGTAAGAAACGCTTGAGAAACTCAAAATTTTCGCAGTTCTGATGCTCGAAACGAATAACTAGAACCGCCTAGGGGAAAAGTGCGCATACCGTTGTAATCGGGCGTGTTTCTACTTTCAGATGCAACAGAAATTTTGCGGATTGATCAATCCGTTCGCGAGATATGGCAGTTTGGAGATAAGAAACGCTTGAGAAACTCAAAATTTTCGCAGTTCTGATGCTCGAAACGAATAACTAGAACAGCCTAGGGGAAAAGTACGCATACCGTTGTAATCGGGCGAGTGTCTACTTACAGACGCAACAGAAATTTTGCGGATCGGTCAATCCGTTCGCTTGATATGGCAGTTTGGATGTAAGAAACGCTAGAGAAACTCGAAATTTTCGCAGTTCTGATGCTCGAAACGAATAACTGGAACGGCCTACGGGAAAACTACACATACCGTTGTAATCGGGCGAGTCTCTACTTTCAGATGCAACAGAAATTTTGCGGATTGGTCAATCCGTTCGCCAGATATGGCAGTTTGGATGTAGAAACGCTTGAGAAACTCAAAATTTTCGCAGTTCTGATGCTCGAAACGAATAACTAGAACCGCCTAGGGGAAAAGTGTGCATACCGTTGTAATCGGGCGAGTTTCTACTTTCAGCTGCAACAGAAATTTTGCGGATTGGTCAATCCGTTCGCGAGATATGGCAGTTTGGATGTAAGAAACGCTTGAGAAACTCGAAATTTTCGCAGTTCTGATGCTCGAAACGAATAACTGGAACTGCCTAGGGGAAAACTACACATACCGTTGTAATCGGGCGAGTTTCTACTTTCAGCTGCAACAGAAATTTTGCGGATTGGTCAATCCGTTCGCGAGATATGGCAGTTTGGATGTAAGAAACGCTTGAGAAACTCAAAATTTTCGCAGTTCTGATGCTCGAAACGAATAACTGGAACGGCCTAGGGGAAAACTACACATACCGTTGTTATCGGGCGAGTCTCTACTTTCAAATTCAACAGAAATTTTGCGGATTGGTCAATCCGTTGGCGAGATATGGCAGTTTGGAGGTAAGAAACGCTTGAGAAACTCAAAATTTTCGCAGTTCTGATGCTCGAAACGAATAACTGGAACGGCCTAGGGGAAAACTACACATACCGTTGTAATCGGGCGAGTTTCTACTTTCAGATGCAATAGAAATTTTGCGGATTGGTCGATCCGTTCGCGAGATGTGGCAGTTTGGAAGTAAGAAACGCTTGAGAAACTCAAAATTTTCGCAGTTCTGATGCTCGAAACGAATAACTAGAACGGCCTAGGGGAAAACTACACCTACCGTTGTAATCGAGCGAGTTTCTACATTCAGATGCAACAGAAATTTTGCGGATTGGTCAATCCGTTCGCGAGATTTAGCAGTTTGGAGGTAAGAAACGCTTGAGAAACTCAAAATTTTCGCAGTTCTGATGCTCCAAACGAATAACTAGAACCGCCTAGGAGAAAGATGCGCATACCCTTGTAATCGGGCGTGTTTCTACTTTCAGATGCAACAGAAATTTTGCGGATTGATCAATCCGTTCGCGAGATATGGCAGTTTGGATGTAAGAAACGCTAGAGAAACTCGAAATTTTCGCAGTTCTGATGCTCGAAACGAATAACTGGAACGGCCTAGGGGAAAACTACACATACCGTTGTAATCGGGCGAGTCTCTACTTTCAGTTTCAACAGAAATTTTGCGGATTGGTCAATCCGTTCGCGAGATATGGCAGTGTGGAGGTAAGAAACGCTTGAGAAACACAAAATTTTCGCAGTTCTGATGCTCGAAACGAATAACTGGAACGGCCTAGGGGAAAACTAGACATACCGTTGTAATCGGGCGAGTTTCTACATTCAGATGCAACAGAAATTTTGCGGATTGGTCAATCCGTTCGCGAGATATGGCAGTTTGGAGGTAAGAAACGCTTGAGAAACTCAAAATTTTCGCAGTTCTGATGCTCGAAACGAATAACTAGAACCGCCTAGGGAAAAAGTGCGCATACCGTTGTAATCGGGCGTGTTTCTACTTTCAGATGCAACAGAAATTTTGCGGATTGATCAATCCGTTCGCGAGATATGGCAGATTGGAGATAAGAAACGCTTGAGAAACTCAAAATTTTCGCAGTTCTGATGCTCGAAACGAATAACTAGAACCGCCTAGGGAAAAAGTGCGCATACCGTTGTAATCGGGCGAGTTTCTACTTTCAGATGCAACAGAAATTTTGCGGATTGGTCAATCCGTTCGCGAGATATGGCAGTTTGGAGGTAAGAAACGCTTGAGAAACTCAAAATTTGCGCAGTTCTGATGCTTGTAACGAATAACTGGAACGGCCTAGGGGAAAACTACACATACCGTTGTAATCGGGCGAGTTTCTACTTTCAGATGCAACAGAAATTTTGCGGATTGGTCAATCCATTCGCGAGATATGGCAGTTTGGATGTCAGAAACGCTTGAGAAACTCGAAATTTTCGCAGTTCTGATGCTCGAAACGAATAACTGGAACGGCCTAGGGGAAAACTACACATACCGTTGTAATCGGGCGAGTCTCTACTTTCAGATTCAACAGAAATTTTGCGGATTGGTCAATCCGTTCGCGAGATATGGCAGTTTGGAGGTAAGAAACGCTTGAGAAACTCAAAATTTTCGCAGTTCTGATGCTCGAAACGAATAACTGGAACGGCCTAGGGGAAAAGTGCGCATACCGTTGTAATCGGGCGTGTTTCTACTTTCAGATGCAACAGAAATTTTGCGGAGTGATCAATCCGTTCGCGAGATATGGCAGTTTGGAGATAAGAAACGCTTGAGAAACTCAAAATTTTCGCAGTTCTGATGCTCGAAACGAATGACTAGAACTGCCTAGGAGCGAAGTACGTATACCGTTGTAATCGGGCGAGTGTCTACTTTCAGATGCAACAGAAATTTTGCGGATTGGTCAATCCGTTCGCGGGATATGGCAGTTTGGATGTAAGAAACGCTTGAGAAACTCGAAATTTTCGCAGTTCTGATGCTCGAAACGAATAACTGGAACGGCCTAGGGGAAAACTACACATACCGTTGTAATCGGGCGAGTCTCTACTTTCAGAGTCAACAGAAATTTTGCGGATTGGTCTATCCGTTCGCGAGATATGGCAGTTTGGAGGTAAGAAGCGCTTGAGAGACTCAAAATTTTCGCAGTTCTGATGCTCGAAACGAATAACTGGAACGGCCTAGGGGAAAACTACACATACCGTTGTAATCGGGCGAGTCTCTACTTTCAGATTCAACAGAAATTTTGCGGATTGGTCAATCCGTTCGCGGGATATGGCAGTTTGGATGTAAGAAACGCTTGAGAAACTCGAAATTTTCGCAGTTCTGATGCTCGAAACGAATAACTGAAACGGCCTAGGGGAAAACTACAAATACCGTTGTAATCGGGCGAGTCTCTACTTTCAGATTCAACTGAAATTTTGCGGATTGGTCTATCCGTTCGCGAGATATGGCAGTTTGGAGGTAAGAAACGCTTGAGAAACTCAAAATTTTCGCAGTTCTGATGCTCGAAACGAATAACTGGAACGGCCTAGGGGAAAAGTGCGCATACCGTTGTAATCGGGCGTGTTTCTACTTTCAGATGCAACAGAAATTTTGCGGAGTGATCAATCCGTTCGCGAGATATGGCAGTTTGGAGATAAGAAACGCTTGAGAAACTCAAAATTTTCGCAGTTCTGATGCTCGAAACGAATGACTAGAACTGCCTAGGAGAGAAGTACGTATACCGTTGTAATCGGGCGAGTGTCTACTTTCAGATGCAACAGAAATTTTGCGGATTGGTCAATCCGTTCGCGAGATATGGCAGTTTGGATGTAAGAAACGCTTGAGAAACTCGAAATTTTCGCAGTTCTGATGCTCGAAACGAATAACTGGAACGGCCTAGGGGAAAACTACACATACCGTTGTAATCGGGCGAGTCTCTACTTTCAGAGTCAACAGAAATTTTGCGGATTGGTCTATCCGTTCGCGAGATATGGCAGTTTGGAGGTAAGAAGCGCTTGAGAAACTCAAAATTTTCGCAGTTCTGATGCTCGAAACGAATAACTGGAACGGCCTAGGGGAAAACTACACATACCGTTGTAATCGGGCGAGTCTCTACTTTCAGATTCAACAGAAATTTTGCGGATTGGTCAATCCGTTCGCGGGATATGGCAGTTTGGATGTAAGAAACGCTTGAGAAACTCGAAATTTTCGCAGTTCTGATGCTCGAAACGAATAACTGAAACGGCCTAGGGGAAAACTACAAATACCGTTGTAATCGGGCGAGTCTCTACTTTCAGATTCAACTGAAATTTTGCGGATTGGTCTATCCGTTCGCGAGATATGGCAGTTTGGAGGTAAGAAACGCTTGAGAAACTCAAAATTTTCGCAGTTCTGATGCTCGAAACGAATAACTGGAACGGCCTAGGGGAAAACTACATATACCGTTGTAATCGGGCGAGTTTCTACTTTCAGATGCAACAGAAATTTTGCGGATTGGTCAATCCATTCGCGAGATATGGCAGTTTGGATGTAAGAAACGCTTGAGAAACTCGAAATTTTCGCAGTTCTGATGCTCGAAACGAATAACTGGAACGGCCTAGGGGAAAACTACACATACCGTTGTAATCGGGCGAGTCTCTACTTTCAGATTCAACAGAAATTTTGCGGATTGGTCAATCCGTTCGCGAGATATGGCAGTTTGGAGGTAAGAAACGCTTGAGAAACTCAAAATTTTCGCAGTTCTGATGCTCGAAACGAATGACTAGAACGGCCTAGGGGAGAAGTACGCATACCGTTGTAATCGGGAGGGTGTCTGCTTTCAGATGCAACAGAAATTTTGCGGATTGATCGTTCCGTTCGCGAGTTATGGCAGTTTGGAGATAAGAAACGCTTTAGAAACTCAAAATTTTCGCAGTTCTGATGCTCTAAACGAATAACTGGAACGGCCTAGGGGAAAAGTGCGCATACGGTGGTAATCGGGCGAGTTTCTACTTTCAGATGCAACAGAAATTTTGCGGATTGATCAATCCGTTCGCGAGATATGGCAGTTTGGAGATAAGAAACGCTTGAGAAACTCAAAATTTTCGCAGTTCTGATGCTCGAAACGAATGACTAGAACGGCCTAGGGGAGAAGTACGCACACCGTTGTAATCGGGCGAGTTTCTACTTTCAGATGCAACAGAAATTTTTCGGATTGATCAATCCGTTCGCGAGATATTGCAGTTTGGATGTAAGAAACGCTTGAGGAACTCAAAATTTTCGCAGTTCTGATGCTCGACACGAATAACTGGAACGGCCTAGGGGAAAACTACACATACCGTTGTAATCGGGCGAGTCTCTACTTTCAGATGCAACAGAAATTTTGCGGATTGGTCAATCCGTTCGCGAGATATGGCAGTTTGGAGGTAAGGAACGCTTGAGAAACTCAAAATTTGCGCAGTTCTGATGCTTGAAACGAATAACTAGAACGGCCTAGGGGAGAAGTACGCATACCGTTGTAATCGGGCGAGTTTCTACTTTCAGATGCAACAGAAATTTTGCGGATCGATCAATCCGTTCGCGAGATATGGCAGTTTGGAGGTAAGAAACGCTTGAGAAACTCAAAATTTTCGCAGTTCTGATGCTCGAAACGAATAACTAGAACCGTCTAGGGGAAAAGTGCGCATACCGTTGTAATCGGGCGTGTTTCTACTTTCAGGTGCAACAGAAATTTTGCGGAGTGATCAATCCGTTCGCGAGATTTGGCAGTTTGGAGATAAGAAACGCTTGAGAAACTCAAAATTTTCGCAGTTCTGATGCTCGAAACGAATGACTAGAACTGCCTAGGAGAGAAGTACGTATACCGTTGTAATCGGGCGAGTGTCTACTTTCAGATGCAACAGAAATTTTGCGGATTGGTCAATCCGTTCGCGGGATATGGCAGTTTGGATGTAAGAAACGCTTGAGAAACTCGAAATTTTCGCAGTTCTGATGCTCGAAACGAATAACTGGAACGGCCTAGGGGAAAACTACACATACCGTTGTAATCGGGCGAGTCTCTACTTTCAGATTCAACAGAAATTTTGCGGATTGGTCTATCCGTTCGCGAGATATGGCAGTTTGGAGGTAAGAAACGCTTGAGAAACTCAAAATTTTCGCAGTTCTGATGCTCGAAACGAATAACTGGAACGGCCTAGGGGAAAACTACACATGCCGTTGTAATCGGGCGAGTCTCTACTTTCAGATTCAACAGAAATTTTGCGGATTGGTCAATCCGTTCGCGGGATATGGCAGTTTGGATGTAAGAAACGCTTGAGAAACTCGAAATTTTCGCAGTTCTGATGCTCGAAACGAATAACTGAAACGGTCTAGGGGAAAACTACAAATACCGTTGTAATCGGGCGAGTCTCTACTTTCAGATTCAACTGAAATTTTGCGGATTGGTCTATCCGTTCGCGAGATATGGCAGTTTGGAGGTAAGAAACGCTTGAGAAACTCAAAATTTTCGCAGTTCTGATGCTCGAAACGAATAACTGGAACGGCCTAGGGGAAAACTACATATACCGTTGTAATCGGGCGAGTTTCTACTTTCAGATGCAACAGAAATTTTGCGGATTGGTCAATCCATTCGCGAGATATGGCAGTTTGGATGTAAGAAACGCTTGAGAAACTCGAAATTTTCGCAGTTCTGATGCTCGAAACGAATAACTGGAACGGCCTAGGGGAAAACTACACATACCGTTGTAATCGGGCGAGTCTCTACTTTCAGATTCAACAGAAATTTTGCGGATTGGTCAATCCGTTCGCGAGATATGGCAGTTTGGAGGTAAGAAACGCTTGAGAAACTCAAAATTTTCGCATTTCTGATGCTCGAAACGAATGACTAGAACGGCCTAGGGGAGAAGTACGCATACCGTTGTAATCGGGAGGGTGTCTGCTTTCAGATGCAACAGAAATTTTGCGGATTGATCGTTCCGTTCGCGAGTTATGGCAGTTTGGAGATAAGAAACGCTTTAGAAACTCAAAATTTTCGCAGTTCTGATGCTCTAAACGAATAACTGGAACGGCCTAGGAGAAAAGTGCGCATACGGTTGTAATCGGGCGAGTTTCTACTTTCAGACGCAACAGAAATTTTGCGGATTGATCAATCCGTTCGCGAGATATTGCAGTTTGGATGTAAGAAACGCTTGAGGAACTCAAAATTTTCGCAGTTCTGATGCTCGAAACGAATAACTGGAACGGCCTAGGGGAAAACTACACATGCCGTTGTAATCGGGCGAGTCTCTACTTTCAGATTCAACAGAAATTTTGCGGATTGGTCAATCCGTTCGCGGGATATGGCAGTTTGGATGTAAGAAACGCTTGAGAAACTCGAAATTTTCGCAGTTCTGATGCTCGAAACGAATAACTGAAACGGTCTAGGGGAAAACTACAAATACCGTTGTAATCGGGCGAGTCTCTACTTTCAGATTCAACTGAAATTTTGCGGATTGGTCTATCCGTTCGCGAGATATGGCAGTTTGGAGGTAAGAAACGCTTGAGAAACTCAAAATTTTCGCAGTTCTGATGCTCGAAACGAATAACTGGAACGGCCTAGGGGAAAACTACATATACCGTTGTAATCGGGCGAGTTTCTACTTTCAGATGCAACAGAAATTTTGCGGATTGGTCAATCCATTCGCGAGATATGGCAGTTTGGATGTAAGAAACGCTTGAGAAACTCGAAATTTTCGCAGTTCTGATGCTCGAAACGAATAACTGGAACGGCCTAGGGGAAAACTACACATACCGTTGTAATCGGGCGAGTCTCTACTTTCAGATTCAACAGAAATTTTGCGGATTGGTCAATCCGTTCGCGAGATATGGCAGTTTGGAGGTAAGAAACGCTTGAGAAACTCAAAATTTTCGCATTTCTGATGCTCGAAACGAATGACTAGAACGGCCTAGGGGAGAAGTACGCATACCGTTGTAATCGGGAGGGTGTCTGCTTTCAGATGCAACAGAAATTTTGCGGATTGATCGTTCCGTTCGCGAGTTATGGCAGTTTGGAGATAAGAAACGCTTTAGAAACTCAAAATTTTCGCAGTTCTGATGCTCTAAACGAATAACTGGAACGGCCTAGGAGAAAAGTGCGCATACGGTTGTAATCGGGCGAGTTTCTACTTTCAGACGCAACAGAAATTTTGCGGATTGATCAATCCGTTCGCGAGATATTGCAGTTTGGATGTAAGAAACGCTTGAGGAACTCAAAATTTTCGCAGTTCTGATGCTCGACACGAATAACTGGAACGGCCTAGGGGAAAACTACACATACCGTTGTAATCGGGCGAGTTTCTACTTTCAGAAGCAACAGAAATTTTGCGGATTGGTCAATCCGTTCTCGAGATATGGAAGTTTGGAGGTAAGAAACGCTTAAGAAACTCAAAATTTTCGCAGTTCTGATGCTCGAAACGAATAACTGCAACGGCCTAGGGGAAAACTACTCATACCGTTGTAATCGGGCGAGTCTCTACTTTCAGATGCAACAGAAATTTTGCGGATTGGTCAATCCGTTCGCGAGATATGGCAGTTTGGAGGTAAGGAACGCTTGAGAAACTCAAAATTTGCGCAGTTCTGATGCTTGAAACGAATAACTAGAACGGCCTAGGGGAGAAGTACGCATACCGTTGTAATCGGGCGAGTTTCTACTTTCAGATGCAACAGAAATTTTGCGGATCGATCAATCCGTTCGCGAGATATGGCAGTTTGGAGGTAAGAAACGCTTGAGAAACTCAAAATTTTCGCAGTTCTGATGCTCGAAACGAATAACTAGAACCGTCTAGGGGAAAAGTGCGCACACCGTTTTAATCGGGCGAGTTTCTACTTTCAGACGCAACAGAAATTTTGCGGATTGGTCAATCCGTTCGCGAGATGTGGCCGTTTGGATGTAAGAAACGCTTGAGAAACTCAAAATTTTCGCAGTTCTGATGCTCGAAACGAGTAACTAGAACGGCATAGGGGAAGAGTACGCATACCGTTGTAATCGGGTGAGTTTCTACTTTCAGATGCAACAGAAATTTTGCGGATTGATCAATCCGTTCGCGAGATATGGCAGTTTGGAAATAAGAAACGCTTGATAAACTCAAAATTTTCGCAGTTCTGATGCTCGAAACGAGTAACTAGAACGGCATAGGGGAAAAGTACGCATACCGTTGTAATCGGGCGAGTTTCTACTTTCAGATGCAATGGAAATTTTGCGGATTGGTCAATCCGTTCGCAAGATATGGCAGTTTGGATGTAAGAAACGCTTGAGAAACTCAATATTTTCGCAGATCTGATGCTCGACACGAATAACTAGAACGGCCTAGGGGAAAAGTGCGCATACCGTTGTAATCGGGCGAGTTTCTACTTTCAGATGCAACAGAAATTTTGCGGATTGGTCAATCCGTTCGCGAGATGTGGCCGTTTGGATGTAAGAAACGCTTGAGAAACTCAAAATTTTCGCAGTTCTGATGCTCGAAACGAGTAACTAGAACGGCATAGGGGAAGAGTACGCATACCGTTGTAATCGGGCGAGTTTCTACTTTCAGATGCAACAGAAATTTTGCGGATTGATCAATCCGTTCGCGAGATATGGCAGTTTGGATATAAGAAACGCTTGAGAAACTCAAAATTTTCGCAGTTCTGATGCTCGAAACGAGTAACTAGACCGGCCTAGGGGAATAGTACGCACACCGTTGTAATCGGGCGAGTTTCTACTTTCAGACGCAACAGAAATTTTGCGGATTGGTCAATCCGTTCGCGAGATATGGCAGTTTGGAGGTAAGAAACGCTTGAGAATCTCAAAATTTGCGCAGTTTTGATGCTCGACACGAATAACTAGAACGGCCTAGGGGAATAGTACGCACACCGTTTTAATCGGGCGAGTTTCTACTTTCAGACGCAACAGAAATTTTGCGGATTGGTCAATCCGTTCGCGAGATATGGCAGTTTGGAGGTAAGAAACGCTTGAGAAACTCAAAATTTTCGCAGTTCTGATGCTCGAAACGAGTAACTAGAACGGCCTAGGGGAATAGTACGCACACCGTTGTAATCGGGCGAGTTTCTACTTTCAGACGCAACAGAAATTTTGCGGATTGGTCAATCCGTTCGCGAGATATGGCAGTTTGGAGGTAACAAACGCTTGAGAAACTCAAAGTTTTCGCAGTTCTGATGCTCGAAACGAGTAACTAGAACGGCATAGGGGAAGAGTACGCATACCGTTGTAATCGGGTGAGTTTCTACTTTCAGATGCAACAGAAATTTTGCGGATTGGTCAATCCGTTCGCGAGATGTGGCCGTTTGGATGTAAGAAACGCTTGAGAAACTCAAAATTTTCGCAGTTCTGATGCTCGAAACGAGTAACTAGAACGGCATAGGGGAAGAGTACGCATACCGTTGTAATCGGGTGAGTTTCTACTTTCAGATGCAACAGAAATTTTGCGGATTGATCAATCCGTTCGCGAGATATGGCAGTTTGGAAATAAGAAACGCTTGATAAACTCAAAATTTTCGCAGTTCTGATGCTCGAAACGAGTAACTAGAACGGCATAGGGGAAAAGTACGCATACCGTTGTAATCGGGCGAGTTTCTACTTTCAGATGCAATGGAAATTTTGCGGATTGGTCAATCCGTTCGCAAGATATGGCAGTTTGGATGTAAGAAACGCTTGAGAAACTCAATATTTTCGCAGATCTGATGCTCGACACGAATAACTAGAACGGCCTAGGGGAAAAGTGCGCATACCGTTGTAATCGGGCGAGTTTCTACTTTCAGATGCAACAGAAATTTTGCGGATTGGTCAATCCGTTCGCGAGATGTGGCCGTTTGGATGTAAGAAACGCTTGAGAAACTCAAAATTTTCGCAGTTCTGATGCTCGAAACGAGTAACTAGAACGGCATAGGGGAAGAGTACGCATACCGTTGTAATCGGGCGAGTTTCTACTTTCAGATGCAACAGAAATTTTGCGGATTGATCAATCCGTTCGCGAGATATGGCAGTTTGGATATAAGAAACGCTTGAGAAACTCAAAATTTTCGCAGTTCTGATGCTCGAAACGAGTAACTAGAACGGCCTAGGGGAATAGTACGCACACCGTTGTAATCGGGCGAGTTTCTACTTTCAGACGCAACAGAAATTTTGCGGATTGGTCAATCCGTTCGCGAGATATGGCAGTTTGGAGGTAAGAAACGCTTGAGAATCTCAAAATTTGCGCAGTTTTGATGCTCGACACGAATAACTAGAACGGCCTAGGGGAATAGTACGCACACCGTTTTAATCGGGCGAGTTTCTACTTTCAGACGCAACAGAAATTTTGCGGATTGGTCAATCCGTTCGCGAGATATGGCAGTTTGGAGGTAAGAAACGCTTGAGAAACTCAAAATTTTCGCAGTTCTGATGCTCGAAACGAGTAACTAGAACGGCCTAGGGGAATAGTACGCACACCGTTGTAATCGGGCGAGTTTCTACTTTCAGACGCAACAGAAATTTTGCGGATTGGTCAATCCGTTCGCGAGATATGGCAGTTTGGAGGTAACAAACGCTTGAGAAACTCAAAGTTTTCGCAGTTCTGATGCTCGAAACGAGTAACTAGAACGGCATAGGGGAAGAGTACGCATACCGTTGTAATCGGGTGAGTTTCTACTTTCAGATGCAACAGAAATTTTGCGGATTGGTCAATCCGTTCGCGAGATGTGGCCGTTTGGATGTAAGAAACGCTTGAGAAACTCAAAATTTTCGCAGTTCTGATGCTCGAAACGAGTAACTAGAACGGCATAGGGGAAGAGTACGCATACCGTTGTAATCGGGTGAGTTTCTACTTTCAGATGCAACAGAAATTTTGCGGATTGATCAATCCGTTCGCGAGATATGGCAGTTTGGAAATAAGAAACGCTTGATAAACTCAAAATTTTCGCAGTTCTGATGCTCGAAACGAGTAACTAGAACGGCATAGGGGAAAAGTACGCATACCGTTGTAATCGGGCGAGTTTCTACTTTCAGATGCAATGGAAATTTTGCGGATTGGTCAATCCGTTCGCAAGATATGGCAGTTTGGATGTAAGAAACAATTGAGAAACTCAATATTTTCGCAGATCTGATGCTCGACACGAATAACTAGAACGGCCTAGGGGAAAAGTGCGCATACCGTTGTAATCGGGCGAGTTTCTACCTTCAGATGCAACAGAAATTTTGCGGATTGGTCAATCCGTTCGCGAGATGTGGCCGTTTGGATGTAAGAAACGCTTGAGAAACTCAAAATTTTCGCAGTTCTGATGCTCGAAACGAGTAACTAGAACGGCATAGGGGAAGAGTACGCATACCGTTGTAATCGGGTGAGTTTCTACTTTCAGATGCAACAGAAATTTTGCGGATTGGTCAATCCGTTCGCGAGATGTGGCCGTTTGGATGTAAGAAACGCTTGAGAAACTCAAAATTTTCGCAGTTCTGATGCTCGAAACGAGTAACTAGAACGGCATAGGGGAAGAGTACGCATACCGTTGTAATCGGGTGAGTTTCTACTTTCAGATGCAACAGAAATTTTGCGGATTGATCAATCCGTTCGCGAGATATGGCAGTTTGGAAATAAGAAACGCTTGATAAACTCAAAATTTTCGCAGTTCTGATGCTCGAAACGAGTAACTAGAACGGCATAGGGGAAAAGTACGCATACCGTTGTAATCGGGCGAGTTTCTACTTTCAGATGCAATGGAAATTTTGCGGATTGGTCAATCCGTTCGCAAGATATGGCAGTTTGGATGTAAGAAACGCTTGAGAAACTCAATATTTTCGCAGATCTGATGCTCGACACGAATAACTAGAACGGCCTAGGGGAAAAGTGCGCATACCGTTGTAATCGGGCGAGTTTCTACCTTCAGATGCAACAGAAATTTTGCGGATTGGTCAATCCGTTCGCGAGATGTGGCCGTTTGGATGTAAGAAACGCTTGAGAAACTCAAAATTTTCGCAGTTCTGATGCTCGAAACGAGTAACTAGAACGGCATAGGGGAAGAGTACGCATACCGTTGTAATCGGGTGAGTTTCTACTTTCTGATGCAACAGAAATTTTGCGGATTGATCAATCCGTTCGCGAGATATGGCAGTTTGGAAATAAGAAACGCTTGATAAACTCAAAATTTTCGCAGTTCTGATGGTCGAAACGAATAACTAGAACGGCATAGGGGAAAAGTACGCATACCGTTGTAATCGGGCGAGTTTCTACTTTCAGATGCAATAGAAATTTTTCGGATTGGTCAATCCGTTCGCGAGATATGGCAGTTTGGAGGTAAGAATCGCTTGAGAAACTCAAAATTTTCGCAGTTCTGATGCTCGACACGAATAACTAGAACGGCCTATGGGAAAAGTGCGCATACCGTTGTAATTGGGCGAGTTTCTACTTTCAGTTGCAACAGAAATTTTGCGGATTGATCAATCCGTTCGCGAGATATGGCAGTTTGGAAATAAGAAACGCTTGAGAAACTCAAAATTTTCGCAGTTCTGATGCTCGAAACGAATAACTAGAACCGCCTAGGGGAAAAGTGCGCATACCGTTGTAATCGGGCGAGTTTCTACTTTCAGATGCCACAGAAATTTTGCGGATTGATCAATCCGTTCGCGAGATATGGCAGTTTGGAAATAAGAAACGCTTGATAAACTCAAAATTTTCGCAGTTCTGATGCTCGAAACGAGTAACTAGAACGGCATAGGGGAAAAGTACGCATACCGTTGTAATCGGGCGAGTTTCTACTTTCAGATGTAATGGAAATTTTGCGGATTGGTCAATCCGTTCGCAAGATATGGCAGTTTGGATGTAAGAAACGCTTGAGAAACTCAATATTTTCGCAGATCTGATGCTCGACACGAATAACTAGAACGGCCTAGGGGAAAAGTGCGCATACCGTTGTAATCGGGCGAGTTTCTACTTTCAGATGCAACAGAAATTTTGCGGATTGGTCAATCCGTTCGCGAGATGTGGCCGTTTGGATGTAAGAAACGCTTGAGAAACTCAAAATTTTCGCAGTTCTGATGCTCGAAACGAGTAACTAGAACGGCATAGGGGAAGAGTACGCATACCGTTGTAATCGGGCGAGTTTCTACTTTCAGATGCAACAGAAATTTTGCGGATTGATCAATCCGTTCGCGAGATATGGCAGTTTGGATATAAGAAACGCTTGAGAAACTCGAAATTTTCGCAGTTCTGATGCTCGAAACGAGTAACTAGAACGGCCTAGGGGAATAGTACGCACACCGTTGTAATCGGGCGAGTTTCTACTTTCAGACGCAACAGAAATTTTGCGGATTGGTCAATCCGTTCGCGAGATATGGCAGTTTGGAGGTAAGAAACGCTTGAGAATCTCAAAATTTGCGCAGTTTTGATGCTCGACACGAATAACTAGAACGGCCTAGGGGAATAGTACGCACACCGTTTTAATCGGGCGAGTTTCTACTTTCAGACGCAACAGAAATTTTGCGGATTGGTCAATCCGTTCGCGAGATATGGCAGTTTGGAGGTAAGAAACGCTTGAGAAACTCAAAATTTTCGCAGTTCTGATGCTCGAAACGAGTAACTAGAACGGCCTAGGGGAATAGTACGCACACCGTTGTAATCGGGCGAGTTTCTACTTTCAGACGCAACAGAAATTTTGCGGATTGGTCAATCCGTTCGCGAGATATGGCAGTTTGGAGGTAACAAACGCTTGAGAAACTCAAAGTTTTCGCAGTTCTGATGCTCGAAACGAGTAACTAGAACGGCATAGGGGAAGAGTACGCATACCGTTGTAATCGGGTGAGTTTCTACTTTCAGATGCAACAGAAATTTTGCGGATTGGTCAATCCGTTCGCGAGATGTGGCCGTTTGGATGTAAGAAACGCTTGAGAAACTCAAAATTTTCGCAGTTCTGATGCTCGAAACGAGTAACTAGAACGGCATAGGGGAAGAGTACGCATACCGTTGTAATCGGGTGAGTTTCTACTTTCAGATGCAACAGAAATTTTGCGGATTGATCAATCCGTTCGCGAGATATGGCAGTTTGGAAATAAGAAACGCTTGATAAACTCAAAATTTTCGCAGTTCTGATGCTCGAAACGAGTAACTAGAACGGCATAGGGGAAAAGTACGCATACCGTTGTAATCGGGCGAGTTTCTACTTTCAGATGCAATGGAAATTTTGCGGATTGGTCGATCCGTTCGCAAGATATGGCAGTTTGGATGTAAGAAACGCTTGAGAAACTCAATATTTTCGCAGATCTGATGCTCGACACGAATAACTAGAACGGCCTAGGGGAAAAGTGCGCATACCGTTGTAATCGGGCGAGTTTCTACTTTCAGATGCAACAGAAATTTTGCGGATTGGTCAATCCGTTCGCGAGATGTGGCCGTTTGGATGTAAGAAACGCTTGAGAAACTCAAAATTTTCGCAGTTCTGATGCTCGAAACGAATAACTAGAACGGCCTATGGGAAAAGTGCGCATACCGTTGTAATTGGGCGAGTTTCTACTTTCAGTTGCAACAGAAATTTTGCGGATTGATCAATCCGTTCGCGAGATATGGCAGTTTGGATATAAGAAACGCTTGAGAAACTCAAAATTTTCGCAGTTCTGATGCTCGAAACGAGTAACTAGAACGGCCTAGGGGAATAGTACGGACACCCTTGTAATCGGGCGAGTTTCTACTTTCAGACGCAACAGAAATTTTGCGGATTGGTCAATCCGTTCGCGAGATATGGCAGTTTGGAGGTAAGAAACGCTTGAGAAACTCAAAATTTGCGCAGTTTTGATGCTCGACACGAATAACTAGAACGGCCTAGGGGAATAGTACGCACACCGTTGTAATCGGGCGAGTTTCTACTTTCAGACGCAACAGAAATTTTGCGGATTGGTCAATCCGTTCGCGAGATATGGCAGTTTGGAGGTAAGAAACGCTTGAGAAACTCAAAATTTTCGCAGTTCTGATGCTCGAAACGAGTAACTAGAACGGCCTAGGGGAATAGTACGCACACCGTTGTAATCGGGCGAGTTTCTACTTTCAGACGCAACAGAAATTTTGCGGATTGGTCAATCCGTTCGCGAGATATGGCAGTTTGGAGGTAAGAAACGCTTGAGAAACTCAAAGTTTTCGCAGTTCTGATGCTCTAAACGAGTAACTAGAACGGCATAGGGGAAGAGTACGCATACCGTTGTAATCGGGTGAGTTTCTACTTTCAGATGCAACAGAAATTTTGCGGATTGGTCAATCCGTTCGCGAGATATGGCAGTTTGGAAATAAGAAACGCTTGATAAACTCAAAATTTTCCCAGTTCTGATGCTCGAAACGAGTAACTAGAACGGCATAGGGGAAAAGTACGCATACCGTTGTAATCGGGCGAGTTTCTACTTTCAGATGCAATGGAAATTTTGCGGATTGGTCAATCCGTTCTCGAGATATGGCAGTTTGGATGTAAGAAACGCTTGAGAAACTCAAAATTTTCGCAGATGTTATGCTCGACACGACTAACTAGAACGGCCTAGGGGAAAAGTGCGCATACCGTTGTAATCGGGCGAGTTTCTACTTTCAGATGCAACAGAAATTTTGCGGATTGATCAATCCGTTCGCGAGATATGGCAGTTTGGATATAAGAAACGCTTGAGAAACTCAAAATTTTCGCAGTTCTGATGCTCGAAACGCGTAACTAGAACGGCCTAGGGGAATAGTACGCACGCCGTTGTAATCGGGCGAGTTTCTACTTTCAGACGCAACAGAAATTTTGCGGATTGGTCAATCCGTTCGCGAGATATGGCAGTTTGGAGGTAAGAAACGCTTGAGAAACTCAAAATTTGCGCAGTTTTGATGCTCGACACGAATAACTAGAACGGCCTAGGGGAATAGTACGCACACCGTTGTAATCGGGCGAGTTTCTACTTTCAGACGCAACAGAAATTTTGCGGATTGGTCAATCCGTTCGCGAGATATGGCAGTTTGGAGGTAAGAATCGCTTGATAAACTCAAAATTTTCGCAGTTCTGATGCTCGAAACGAGTAACTAGAACGGCATAGGGGAAAAGTACGCATACCGTTGTAATCGGGCGAGTTTCTACTTTCAGATGCAATGGAAATTTTGCGGATTGGTCAATCCGTTCGCAAGATATGGCAGTTTGGATGTAAGAAACGCTTGAGAAACTCAATATTTTCGCAGATCTGATGCTCGACACGAATAACTAGAACGGCCTAGGGGAAAAGTGCGCATACCGTTGTAATCGGGCGAGTTTCTACTTTCAGATGCAACAGAAATTTTGCGGATTGATCAATCCGTACGCGAGATATGGCAGTTTGGATATAAGAAACGCTTGAGAAACTCAAAATTTTCGCAGTTCTGATGCTCGAAACGAGTAACTAGAACGGCATAGGGGAAAAGTACGCATAACGTTGTAATCGGGCGAGTTTCTACTTTCAGATGCAATAGAAATTTTGCGGATTGGTCAATCCGTTCGCGAGATATGGCAGTTTGGAGGTAAGAATCGCTTGAGAAACTCAAAATTTTCGCAGATCTGATGCTCGACACGAATAACTAGAACGGCCTAGGGGAAAAGTGCGCATACCGTTGTAATCGGGCGAGTTTCTACTTTCAGATGCAACAGAAATTTTGCGGATTGATCAATCCGTTCGCGAGATATGGCAGTTTGGATATAAGAAACGCTTGAGAAACTAAAAATTTTCGCAGTTCTGATGCTCGACACGAATAACTAGAACCGCCTAGCGGAAAAGTGCGCATACCGTTGTAATCGGGCGAGTTTCTACTTTCAGATGCCACAGAAATTTTGCGGATTGATCAATCCGTTCGCGAGATATGGCAGTTTGGAAATAAGAAACGCTTGATAAACTCAAAATTTTCGCAGTTCTGATGCTCGAAACGAGTAACTAGAACGGCATAGGGGAAAAGTACGCATACCGTTGTAATCGGGCGAGTTTCTACTTTCAGATGCAATGGAAATTTTGCGGATTGGTCAATCCGTTCGCGAGATATGGCAGTTTCGATGTAAGAAACGCTTGAGAAACTCAAAATTTTCGCAGATCTGATGCTCGACACGAATAACTAGAACGGCCTAGGGGAAAAGTGCGCATACCGTTGTAATCGGGCGAGTTTCTACTTTCAGATGCAACAGAAATTTTGCGGATTGATCAATCCGTTCGCGAGATATGGCAGTTTGGATATAAGAAACGCTTGAGAAACTCAAAATTTTCGCAGTTCTGATGCTCGAAACGAGTAACTAGAACGGCCTAGGGGAATAGTACGCACACCGTTGTAATCGGGCGAGTTTCTACTTTCAGACGCAACAGAAATTTTGCGGATTGGTCAATCCGTTCGCGAGATATGGCAGTTTGGAGGTAAGAAACGCTTGAGAAACTCAAAATTTGCGCAGTTTTGATGCTCGACACGAATAACTAGAACGGCCTAGGGGAATAGTACGCACACCGTTGTAATCGGGCGAGTTTCTACTTTCAGACGCAACAGAAATTTTGCGGATTGGTCAATCCGTTCGCGAGATATGGCAGTTTGGAGGTAAGAAACGCTTGAGAAACTCAAAATTTTCGCAGTTCTGATGCTCGAAACGAGTGACTAGAACGGCCTAGGGGAATAGTACGCACACCGTTGTAATCGGGCGAGTTTCTACTTTCAGACGCAACAGAAATTTTGCGGATTGGTCAATCCGTTCGCGAGATATGGCAGTTTGGAGGTAAGAAACGCTTGAGAAACTCAAAGTTTTCGCAGTTCTGATGCTCGAAACGAGTAACTAGAACGGCATAGGGGAAGAGTACGCATACCGTTGTAATCGGGTGAGTTTCTACTTTCAGATGCAACAGAAATTTTGCGGATTGGTCAATCCGTTCGCGAGATGTGGCCGTTTGGATGTAAGAAACGCTTGAGAAACTCAAAATTTTCGCAGTTCTGATGCTCGAAACGAGTAACTAGAACGGCATAGGGGAAGAGTACGCATACCGTTGTAATCGGGTGAGTTTCTACTTTCAGATGCAACAGAAATTTTGCGGATTGATCAATCCGTTCGCGAGATATGGCAGTTTGGAAATAAGAAACGCTTGATAAACTCAAAATTTTCGCAGTTCTGATGCTCGAAACGAGTAACTAGAACGGCATAGGGGAAAAGTACGCATACCGTTGTAATCGGGC
Source organism: Ptiloglossa arizonensis (assembly GCF_051014685.1). Classification (NCBI taxonomy): domain Eukaryota; kingdom Metazoa; phylum Arthropoda; class Insecta; order Hymenoptera; family Colletidae; genus Ptiloglossa; species Ptiloglossa arizonensis. The sequence goes on along the minus strand of NW_027478460.1, from coordinate 1,108,866 downwards.
GAGTTTCTACTTTCAGATGCAATGGAAATTTTGGGGATTGGTCAATCCGTTCGCGAGATATGGCAGTTTGGATGTAAGAAACGCTTGAGAAACTCAAAATTTTCGCAGATGTGATGCTCGACACGAATAACTAGAACGGCCTAGGGGAAAAGTGCGCACACCGTTGTAATCGGGCGAGTTTCTACTTTCAGATGCAACAGAAATTTTGCGGATTGATCAATCCGTTCGCGAGATATGGCAGTTTGGATATAAGAAACGCTTGAGAAACTCAAAATTTTCGCAGTTCTGATGCTCGAAACGAGTAACTAGAACGGCCTAGTGGAATAGTACGCACACCGTTGTAATCGGGCGAGTTTCTACTTTCAGACGCAACAGAAATTTTGCGGATTGGTCAATCCGTTCGCGAGATATGGCAGTTTGGAGGTAAGAAACGCTTGAGAAACTCAAAATTTGCGCAGTTTTGATGCTCGACACGAATAACTAGAACGGCCTAGGGGAATAGTACGCACACCGTTGTAATCGGGCGAGTTTCTACTTTCAGACGCAACAGAAATTTTGCGGATTGGTCAATCCGTTCGCGAGATATGGCAGTTTGGAGGTAAGAAACGCTTGCGAAACTCAAAATTTTCGCAGTTCTGATGCTCGAAACGAGTAACTAGAACGGCCTAGGGGAATAGTACGCACACCGTTGTAATCGGGCGAGTTTCTACTTTCAGACGCAACAGAAATTTTGCGGATTGGTCAATCCGTTCGCGAGATATGGCAGTTTGGAGGTAAGAAACGCTTGAGAAACTCAAAGTTTTCGCAGTTCTGATGCTCGAAACGAGTAACTAGAACGGCATAGGGGAAGAGTACGCATACCGTTGTAATCGGGTGAGTTTCTACTTTCAGATGCAACAGAAATTTTGCGGATTGGTCAATCCGTTCGCGAGATGTGGCCGTTTGGATGTAAGAAACGCTTGAGAAACTCAAAATTTTCGCAGTTCTGATGCTCGAAACGAGTAACTAGAACGGCATAGGGGAAGAGTACGCATACCGTTGTAATCGGGTGAGTTTCTACTTTCAGATGCAACAGAAATTTTGCGGATTGATCAATCCGTTCGCGAGATATGGCAGTTTGGAAATAAGAAACGCTTGATAAACTCAAAATTTTCGCAGTTCTGATGCTCGAAACGAGTAACTAGAACGGCATAGGGGAAAAGTACGCATACCGTTGTAATCGGGCGAGTTTCTACTTTCAGATGCAATGGAAATTTTGCGGATTGGTCAATCCGTTCGCAAGATATGGCAGTTTGGATGTAAGAAACGCTTGAGAAACTCAAAATTTTCGCAGTTCTGATGCTCGAAACGAGTAACTAGAACGGCATAGGGGAAGAGTACGCATACCGTTGTAATCGGGTGAGTTTCTACTTTCAGATGCAACAGAAATTTTGCGGATTGATCAATCCGTTCGCGAGATATGGCAGTTTGGAAATAAGAAACGCTTGATAAACTCAAAATTTTCGCAGTTCTGATGCTCGAAACGAGTAACTAGAACGGCCTAGTGGAATAGTACGCACACCGTTGTAATCGGGCGAGTTTCTACTTTCAGACGCAACAGAAATTTTGCGGATTGGTCAATCCGTTCGCGAGATATGGCAGTTTGGAGGTAAGAAACGCTTGAGAAACTCAAAATTTGCGCAGTTTTGATGCTCGACACGAATAACTAGAACGGCCTAGGGGAATAGTACGCACACCGTTGTAATCGGGCGAGTTTCTACTTTCAGACGCAACAGAAATTTTGCGGATTGGTCAATCCGTTCGCGAGATATGGCAGTTTGGAGGTAAGAAACGCTTGCGAAACTCAAAATTTTCGCAGTTCTGATGCTCGAAACGAGTAACTAGAACGGCCTAGGGGAATAGTACGCACACCGTTGTAATCGGGCGAGTTTCTACTTTCAGACGCAACAGAAATTTTGCGGATTGGTCAATCCGTTCGCGAGATATGGCAGTTTGGAGGTAAGAAACGCTTGAGAAACTCAAAGTTTTCGCAGTTCTGATGCTCGAAATGAGTAACTAGAACGGCATAGGGGAAGAGTACGCATACCGTTGTAATCGGGTGAGTTTCTACTTTCAGATGCAACAGAAATTTTGCGGATTGGTCAATCCGTTCGCGAGATGTGGCCGTTTGGATGTAAGAAACGCTTGAGAAACTCAAAATTTTCGCAGTTCTGATGCTCGAAACGAGTAACTAGAACGGCATAGGGGAAGAGTACGCATACCGTTGTAATCGGGTGAGTTTCTACTTTCAGATGCAACAGAAATTTTGCGGATTGATCAATCCGTTCGCGAGATATGGCAGTTTGGAAATAAGAAACGCTTGATAAACTCAAAATTTTCGCAGTTCTGATGCTCGAAACGAGTAACTAGAACGGCATAGGGGAAAAGTACGCATACCGTTGTAATCGGGCGAGTTTCTACTTTCAGATGCAATGGAAATTTTGCGGATTGGTCAATCCGTTCGCAAGATATGGCAGTTTGGATGTAAGAAACGCTTGAGAAACTCAAAATTTTCGCAGTTCTGATGCTCGAAACGAGTAACTAGAACGGCATAGGGGAAGAGTACGCATACCGTTGTAATCGGGTGAGTTTCTACTTTCAGATGCAACAGAAATTTTGCGGATTGATCAATCCGTTCGCGAGATATGGCAGTTTGGAAATAAGAAACGCTTGATAAACTCAAAATTTTCGCAGTTCTGATGCTCGAAACGAGTAACTAGAACGGCATAGGGGAAAAGTACGCATACCGTTGTAATCGGGCGAGTTTCTACTTTCAGATGCAATGGAAATTTTGCGGATTGGTCAATCCGTTCGCGAGATATGGCAGTTTGGATGTAAGAAACGCTTGAGAAACTCAAAATTTTCGCAGATGTGATGCTCGACACGAATAACTAGAACGGCCTAGGGGAAAAGTGCGCATACCGTTGTAATCGGGCGAGTTTCTACTTTCAGATGCAACAGAAATTTTGCGGATTGATCAATCCGTTCGCGAGATATGGCAGTTTGGATATAAGAAACGCTTGAGAAACTCAAAATTTTCGCAGTTCTGATGCTCGAAACGAGTAACTAGAACGGCCTAGGGGAATAGTACGCACACCGTTGTAATCGGGCGAGTTTCTACTTTCAGACGCAACAGAAATTTTGCGGATTGGTCAATCCGTTCGCGAGATATGGCAGTTTGGAGGTAAGAAACGCTTGAGAAACTCAAAATTTGCGCAGTTTTGATGCTCGACACGAATAACTAGAACGGCCTAGGGGAATAGTACGCACACCGTTGTAATCGGGCGAGTTTCTACTTTCAGACGCAACAGAAATTTTGCGGATTGGTCAATCCGTTCGCGAGATATGGCAGTTTGGAGGTAAGAATCGCTTGAGAAACTCAAAATTTTCGCAGTTCTGATGCTCGACACGAATAACTAGAACGGCCTAGGGGAAAAGTGCGCACACCGTTGTAATCGGGCGAGTTTCTACTTTCAGACGCAACAGAAATTTTGCGGATTGGTCAATCCGTTCGCGAGATATGGCAGTTTGGAGGTAAGAAACGCTTGAGAAACTCAAAATTTGCGCAGTTTTGATGCTCGACACGAATAACTAGAACGGCCTAGGGGAATAGTACGCACACCGTTGTAATCGGGCGAGTTTCTACTTTCAGATGCCACAGAAATTTTGCGGATTGATCAATCCGTTCGCGAGATATGGCAGTTTGGAAATAAGAAACGCTTGATAAACTAAAAATTTTCGCAGTTCTGATGCTCGAAACGAGTAACTAGAACGGCATAGGGGAAAAGTACGCATACCGTTGTAATCGGGCGAGTTTCTACTTTCAGATGCAATGGCAATTTTGCAGATTGGTCAATCCGTTCGCGAGATATGGCAGTTTGGATGTAAGAAACGCTTGAGAAACTCAAAATTTCCGCAGATCTGATGCTCGACACGAATAACTAGAACGGCCTAGGGGAAAAGTGCCCATACCGTTGTAATCGGGCGAGTTTCTACTTTCAGATGCAACAGAAATTTTGCGGATTGATCAATCCGTTCGCGAGATATGGCAGTTTGGATATAAGAAACGCTTGAGAAACTCAAAATTTTCGCAGTTCTGATGCTCGAAACGAGTAACTAGAACGGCATAGGGGAAGAGTACGCATACCGTTGTAATCGGGTGAGTTTCTACTTTCAGATGCAACAGAAATTTTGCGGATTGATCAATCCGTTCGCGAGATATGGCAGTTTGGAAATAAGAAACGCTTGATAAACTCAAAATTTTCGCAGTTCTGATGCTCGAAACGAGTAACTAGAACGGCATAGGGGAAAAGTACGCATACCGTTGTAATCGGGCGAGTTTCTACTTTCAGATGCAATGGAAATTTTGCGGATTGGTCAATCCGTTCGCAAGATATGGCAGTTTGGATGTAAGAAACGCTTGAGAAACTCAAAATTTTCGCAGTTCTGATGCTCGAAACGAGTAACTAGAACGGCATAGGGGAAGAGTACGCATACCGTTGTAATCGGGTGAGTTTCTACTTTCAGATGCAACAGAAATTTTGCGGATTGATCAATCCGTTCGCGAGATATGGCAGTTTGGAAATAAGAAACGCTTGATAAACTCAAAATTTTCGCAGTTCTGATGCTCGAAACGAGTAACTAGAACGGCATAGGGGAAAAGTACGCATACCGTTGTAATCGGGCGAGTTTCTACTTTCAGATGCAATAGAAATTTTGCGGATTGGTCAATCCGTTCGCGAGATATGGCAGTTTGGATGTAAGAAACGCTTGAGAAACTCAAAATTTTCGCAGATGTGATGCTCGACACGAATAACTAGAACGGCCTAGGGGAAAAGTGCGCATACCGTTGTAATCGGGCGAGTTTCTACTTTCAGATGCAACAGAAATTTTGCGGATTGATCAATCCGTTCGCGAGATATGGCAGTTTGGAAATAAGAAACGCTTGATAAACTCAAAATTTTCGCAGTTCTGATGCTCGAAACGAGTAACTAGAACGGCATAGGGGAAAAGTACGCATACCGTTGTAATCGGGCGAGTTTCTACTTTCAGATGCAATGGAAATTTTGCGGATTGGTCAATCCGTTCGCGAGATATGGCAGTTTGGATGTAAGAAACGCTTGAGAAACTCAAAATTTTCGCAGATCTGATGCTCGACACGAATAACTAGAACGGCCTAGGGGAAAAGTGCCCATACCGTTGTAATCGGGCGAGTTTCTACTTTCAGATGCAACAGAAACTTTGCGGATTGATCAATCCGTTCGCGAGATATGGCAGTTTGGATATAAGAAACGCTTGAGAAACTCAAAATTTTCGCAGTTCTGATGCTCGAAACGAGTAACTAGAACGGCCTAGGGGAATAGTACGCACACCGTTGTAATCGGGCGAGTTTCTACTTTCAGACGCAACAGAAATTTTGCGGATTGGTCAATCCGTTCGCGAGATATGGCAGTTTGGAGGTAAGAAACGCTTAAGAATCTCAAAATTTGCGCAGTTTTGATGCTCGACACGAATAACTAGAACGGCCTAGGGGAATAGTACGCACACCGTTTTAATCGGGCGAGTTTCTACTTTCAGACGCAACAGAAATTTTGCGGATTGATCAATCCGTACGCGAGATATGGCAGTTTGGATATAAGAAACGCTTGAGAAACTCAAAATTTTCGCAGTTCTGATGCTCGAAACGAGTAACTAGAACGGCCTAGGGGAATAGTACGCACACCGTTGTAATCGGGCGAGTTTCTACTTTCAGATGCAACAGAAATTTTGCGGATTGATCAATCCGTTCGCGAGATATGGCAGTTTGGATATAAGAAACGCTTGAGAAACTAAAAATTTTCGCAGTTCTGATGCTCGAAACGAATAACTAGAACCGCCTAGGGGAAAAGTGCGCATACCGTTGTAATCGGGCGAGTTTCTACTTTCAGATGCCACAGAAATTTTGCGGATTGATCAATCCGTTCGCGAGATATGGCAGTTTGGAAATAAGAAACGCTTGATAAACTCAAAATTTTCGCAGTTCTGATGCTCGAAACGAGTAACTAGAACGGCATAGGGGAAAAGTACGCATACCGTTGTAATCGGGCGAGTTTCTACTTTCAGATGCAATGGAAATTTTGCGGATTCGTCAATCCGTTCGCGAGATATGGCAGTTTGGATGTAAGAAACGCTTGAGAAACTCAAAATTTTCGCAGATCTGATGCTCGACACGAATAAGTAGAACGGCCTAGGGGAAAAGTGCCCATACCGTTGTAATCGGGCGAGTTTCTACTTTCAGATGCAACAGAAATTTTGCGGATTGATCAATCCGTTCGCGAGATATGGCAGTTTGGATATAAGAAACGCTTGAGAAACTCAAAATTTTCGCAGTTCTGATGCTCGAAACGAGTAACTAGAACGGCCTAGGGGAATAGTACGCACACCGTTGTAATCGGGCGAGTTTCTACTTTCAGACGCAACAGAAATTTTGCGGATTGGTCAATCCGTTCGCGAGATATGGCAGTTTGGAGGTAAGAAACGCTTAAGAATCTCAAAATTTGCGCAGTTTTGATGCTCGACACGAATAACTAGAACGGCCTAGGGGAATAGTACGCACACCGTTGTAATCGGGCGAGTTTCTACTTTCAGACGCAACAGAAATTTTGCGGATTGGTCAATCCGTTCGCGAGATATGGCAGTTTGGAGGTAACAAACGCTTGAGAAACTCAAAGTTTTCGCAGTTCTGATGCTCGAAACGAGTAACTAGAACGGCATAGGGGAAGAGTACGCATACCGTTGTAATCGGGTGAGTTTCTACTTTCAGATGCAACAGAAATTTTGCGGATTGGTCAATCCGTTCGCGAGATGTGGCCGTTTGGATGTAAGAAACGCTTGAGAAACTCAAAATTTTCGCAGTTCTGATGCTCGAAACGAGTAACTAGAACGGCATAGGGGAAGAGTACGCATACCGTTGTAATCGGGTGAGTTTCTACTTTCAGATGCAACAGAAATTTTGCGGATTGATCAATCCGTTCGCGAGATATGGCAGTTTGGAAATAAGAAACGCTTGATAAACTCAAAATTTTCGCAGTTCTGATGCTCGAAACGAGTAACTAGAACGGCATAGGGGAAAAGTACGCATACCGTTGTAATCTGGCGAGTTTCTACTTTCAGATGCAATGGAAATTTTGCGGATTGGTCAATCCGTTCGCAAGATATGGCAGTTTGGATGTAAGAAACGCTTGAGAAACTCAATATTTTCGCAGATCTGATGCTCGACACGAATAACTAGAACGGCCTAGGGGAAAAGTGCGCATACCGTTGTAATCGGGCGAGTTTCTACTTTCAGATGCAACAGAAATTTTGCGGATTGGTCAATCCGTTCGCGAGATGTGGCCGTTTGGATGTAAGAAACGCTTGAGAAACTCAAAATTTTCGCAGTTCTGATGCTCGAAACGAGTAACTAGAACGGCATAGGGGAAGAGTACGCATACCGTTGTAATCGGGCGAGTTTCTACTTTCAGATGCAACAGAAATTTTGCGGATTGATCAATCCGTTCGCGAGATATGGCAGTTTGGATATAAGAAACGCTTGAGAAACTCAAAATTTTCGCAGTTCTGATGCTCGAAACGAGTAACTAGAACGGCATAGGGGAAAAGTACGCATACCGTTGTAATCGGGCGAGTTTCTACTTTCAGATGCAATGGAAATTTTGCGGATTGGTCAATCCGTTCGCAAGATATGGCAGTTTGGATGTAAGAAACGCTTGAGAAACTCAAAATTTTCGCAGTTCTGATGCTCGAAACGAGTAACTAGAACGGCATAGGGGAAGAGTACGCATACCGTTGTAATCGGGTGAGTTTCTACTTTCAGATGCAACAGAAATTTTGCGGATTGATCAATCCGTTCGCGAGATATGGCAGTTTGGAAATAAGAAACGCTTGATAAACTCAAAATTTTCGCAGTTCTGATGCTCGAAACGAGTAACTAGAACGGCATAGGGGAAAAGTACGCATACCGTTGTAATCGGGCGAGTTTCTACTTTCAGATGCAATAGAAATTTTGCGGATTGGTCAATCCGTTCGCGAGATATGGCAGTTTGGATGTAAGAAACGCTTGAGAAACTCAAAATTTTCGCAGATGTGATGCTCGACACGAATAAATAGAACGGCCTAGGGGAAAAGTGCGCATACCGTTGTAATCGGGCGAGTTTCTACTTTCAGATGCAACAGAAATTTTGCGGATTGATCAATCCGTTCGCGAGATATGGCAGTTTGGAAATAAGAAACGCTTGATAAACTCAAAATTTTCGCAGTTCTGATGCTCGAAACGAGTAACTAGAACGGCATAGGGGAAAAGTACGCATACCGTTGTAATCGGGCGAGTTTCTACTTTCAGATGCAATAGAAATTTTGCGGATTGGTCAATCCGTTCGCGAGATATGGCAGTTTGGATGTAAGAAACGCTTGAGAAACTCAAAATTTTCGCAGATGTGATGCTCGACACGAATAAATAGAACGGCCTAGGGGAAAAGTGCGCATACCGTTGTAATCGGGCGAGTTTCTACTTTCAGATGCAACAGAAATTTTGCGGATTGATCAATCCGTTCGCGAGATATGGCAGTTTGGAAATAAGAAACGCTTGATAAACTCAAAATTTTCGCAGTTCTGATGCTCGAAACGAGTAACTAGAACGGCATAGGGGAAAAGTACGCATACCGTTGTAATCGGGCGAGTTTCTACTTTCAGATGCAATGGAAATTTTGCGGATTCGTCAATCCGTTCGCGAGATATGGCAGTTTGGATGTAAGAAACGCTTGAGAAACTCAAAATTTTCGCAGATCTGATGCTCGACACGAATAACTAGAACGGCCTAGGGGAAAAGTGCCCATACCGTTGTAATCGGGCGAGTTTCTACTTTCAGATGCAACAGAAATTTTGCGGATTGATCAATCCGTTCGCGAGATATGGCAGTTTGGATATAAGAAACGCTTGAGAAACTCAAAATTTTCGCAGTTCTGATGCTCGAAACGAGTAACTAGAACGGCCTAGGGGAATAGTACGCACACCGTTGTAATCGGGCGAGTTTCTACTTTCAGACGCAACAGAAATTTTGCGGATTGGTCAATCCGTTCGCGAGATATGGCAGTTTGGAGGTAAGAAACGCTTGAGAATCTCAAAATTTGCGCAGTTTTGATGCTCGACACGAATAACTAGAACGGCCTAGGGGAATAGTACGCACACCGTTTTAATCGGGCGAGTTTCTACTTTCAGACGCAACAGAAATTTTGCGGATTGGTCAATCCGTTCGCGAGATATGGCAGTTTGGAGGTAAGAAACGCTTGAGAAACTCAAAATTTTCGCAGTTCTGATTCTCGAAACGAGTAACTAGAACGGCCTAGGGGAATAGTACGCACACCGTTGTAATCGGGCGAGTTTCTACTTTCAGACGCAACAGAAATTTTGCGGATTGGTCAATCCGTTCGCGAGATATGGCAGTTTGGAGGTAACAAACGCTTGAGAAACTCAAAGTTTTCGCAGTTCTGATGCTCGAAACGAGTAACTAGAACGGCATAGGGGAAGAGTACGCATACCGTTGTAATCGGGTGAGTTTCTACTTTCAGATGCAACAGAAATTTTGCGGATTGGTCAATCCGTTCGCGAGATGTGGCCGTTTGGATGTAAGAAACGCTTGAGAAACTCAAAATTTTCGCAGTTCTGATGCTCGAAACGAGTAACTAGAACGGCATAGGGGAAGAGTACGCATACCGTTGTAATCGGGTGAGTTTCTACTTTCAGATGCAACAGAAATTTTGCGGATTGATCAATCCGTTCGCGAGATATGGCAGTTTGGAAATAAGAAACGCTTGATAAACTCAAAATTTTCGCAGTTCTGATGCTCGAAACGAGTAACTAGAACGGCATAGGGGAAAAGTACGCATACCGTTGTAATCTGGCGAGTTTCTACTTTCAGATGCAATGGAAATTTTGCGGATTGGTCAATCCGTTCGCAAGATATGGCAGTTTGGATGTAAGAAACGCTTGAGAAACTCAATATTTTCGCAGATCTGATGCTCGACACGAATAACTAGAACGGCCTAGGGGAAAAGTGCGCATACCGTTGTAATCGGGCGAGTTTCTACTTTCAGATGCAACAGAAATTTTGCGGATTGGTCAATCCGTTCGCGAGATGTGGCCGTTTGGATGTAAGAAACGCTTGAGAAACTCAAAATTTTCGCAGTTCTGATGCTCGAAACGAGTAACTAGAACGGCATAGGGGAAGAGTACGCATACCGTTGTAATCGGGCGAGTTTCTACTTTCAGATGCAACAGAAATTTTGCGGATTGATCAATCCGTTCGCGAGATATGGCAGTTTGGATATAAGAAACGCTTGAGAAACTCAAAATTTTCGCAGTTCTGATGCTCGAAACGAGTAACTAGAACGGCATAGGGGAAAAGTACGCATACCGTTGTAATCGGGCGAGTTTCTACTTTCAGATGCAATGGAAATTTTGCGGATTGGTCAATCCGTTCGCAAGATATGGCAGTTTGGATGTAAGAAACGCTTGAGAAACTCAAAATTTTCGCAGTTCTGATGCTCGAAACGAGTAACTAGAACGGCATAGGGGAAGAGTACGCATACCGTTGTAATCGGGTGAGTTTCTACTTTCAGATGCAACAGAAATTTTGCGGATTGATCAATCCGTTCGCGAGATATGGCAGTTTGGAAATAAGAAACGCTTGATAAACTCAAAATTTTCGCAGTTCTGATGCTCGAAACGAGTAACTAGAACGGCATAGGGGAAAAGTACGCATACCGTTGTAATCGGGCGAGTTTCTACTTTCAGATGCAATAGAAATTTTGCGGATTGGTCAATCCGTTCGCGAGATATGGCAGTTTGGATGTAAGAAACGCTTGAGAAACTCAAAATTTTCGCAGATGTGATGCTCGACACGAATAAATAGAACGGCCTAGGGGAAAAGTGCGCATACCGTTGTAATCGGGCGAGTTTCTACTTTCAGATGCAACAGAAATTTTGCGGATTGATCAATCCGTTCGCGAGATATGGCAGTTTGGAAATAAGAAACGCTTGATAAACTCAAAATTTTCGCAGTTCTGATGCTCGAAACGAGTAACTAGAACGGCATAGGGGAAAAGTACGCATACCGTTGTAATCGGGCGAGTTTCTACTTTCAGATGCAATAGAAATTTTGCGGATTGGTCAATCCGTTCGCGAGATATGGCAGTTTGGATGTAAGAAACGCTTGAGAAACTCAAAATTTTCGCAGATGTGATGCTCGACACGAATAAATAGAACGGCCTAGGGGAAAAGTGCGCATACCGTTGTAATCGGGCGAGTTTCTACTTTCAGATGCAACAGAAATTTTGCGGATTGATCAATCCGTTCGCGAGATATGGCAGTTTGGAAATAAGAAACGCTTGATAAACTCAAAATTTTCGCAGTTCTGATGCTCGAAACGAGTAACTAGAACGGCATAGGGGAAAAGTACGCATACCGTTGTAATCGGGCGAGTTTCTACTTTCAGATGCAATGGAAATTTTGCGGATTGGTCAATCCGTTCGCAAGATATGGCAGTTTGGATGTAAGAAACGCTTGAGAAACTCAAAATTTTCGCAGTTCTGATGCTCGAAACGAGTAACTAGAACGGCATAGGGGAAGAGTACGCATACCGTTGTAATCGGGTGAGTTTCTACTTTCAGATGCAACAGAAATTTTGCGGATTGATCAATCCGTTCGCGAGATATGGCAGTTTGGAAATAAGAAACGCTTGATAAACTCAAAATTTTCGCAGTTCTGATGCTCGAAACGAGTAACCAGAACGGCATAGGGGAAAAGTACGCATACCGTTGTAATCGGGCGAGTTTCTACTTTCAGATGCAATAGAAATTTTGCGGATTGGTCAATCCGTTCGCGGGATATGGCAGTTTGGATGTAAGAAACGCTTGAGAAACTCAAAATTTTCGCAGATGTGATGCTCGACACGAATAACTAGAACGGCCTAGGGGAAAAGTGCGCATACCGTTGTAATCGGGCGAGTTTCTACTTTCAGATGCAACAGAAATTTTGCGGATTGATCAATCCGTTCGCGAGATATGGCAGTTTGGATATAAGAAACGCTTGAGAAACTCAAAATTTTCGCAGTTCTGATGCTCGAAACGAGTAACTAGAACGGCCTAGGGGAATAGTACGCACACCGTTGTAATCGGGCGAGTTTCTACTTTCAGACGCAACAGAAATTTTGCGGATTGGTCAATCCGTTCGCGAGATATGGCAGTTTGGAGGTAAGAAACGCTTGAGAAACTCAAAATTTGCGCAGTTTTGATGCTCGACACGAATAACTAGAACGGCCTAGGGGAATAGTACGCACACCGTTGTAATCGGGCGAGTTTCTACTTTCAGACGCAACAGAAATTTTGCGGATTGGTCAATCCGTTCGCGAGATATGGCAGTTTGGAGGTAAGAATCGCTTGAGAAACTCAAAATTTTCGCAGTTCTGATGCTCGACACGAATAACTAGAACGGCCTAGGGGAAAAGTGCGCATACCGTTGTAATCGGGCGAGTTTCTACTTTCAGATGCCACAGAAATTTTGCGGATTGATCAATCCGTTCGCGAGATATGGCAGTTTGGAAATAAGAAACGGTTGATAAACTCAAAATTTTCGCAGTTCTGATGCTCGAAACGAGTAACTAGAACGGCATAGGGGAAAAGTACGCATACCGTTGTAATCGGGCGAGTTTCTACTTTCAGATGCAATGGAAATTTTGCGGATTGGTCAATCCGTTCGCGAGATATGGCAGTTTGGATGTAAGAAACGCTTGAGAAACTCAAAATTTTCGCAGATCTGATGCTCGACACGAATAACTAGAACGGCCTAGGGGAAAAGTGCCCATACCGTTGTAATCGGGCGAGTTTCTACTTTCAGATGCAACAGAAACTTTGCGGATTGATCAATCCGTTCGCGAGATATGGCAGTTTGGATATAAGAAACGCTTGAGAAACTCAAAATTTTCGCAGTTCTGATGCTCGAAACGAGTAACTAGAACGGCCTAGGGGAATAGTACGCACACCGTTGTAATCGGGCGAGTTTCTACTTTCAGACGCAACAGAAATTTTGCGGATTGGTCAATCCGTTCGCGAGATATGGCAGTTTGGAGGTAAGAAACGCTTAAGAATCTCAAAATTTGCGCAGTTTTGATGCTCGACACGAATAACTAGAACGGCCTAGGGGAATAGTACGCACACCGTTTTAATCGGGCGAGTTTCTACTTTCAGACGCAACAGAAATTTTGCGGATTGATCAATCCGTACGCGAGATATGGCAGTTTGGATATAAGAAACGCTTGAGAAACTCAAAGTTTTCGCAGTTCTGATGCTCGAAACGAGTAACTAGAACGGCATACGGGAAGAGTACGCATACCGTTGTAATCGGGCGAGTTTCTACTTTCAGATGCAACAGAAATTTTGCGGATTGATCAATCCGTTCGCGAGATATGGCAGTTTGGATATAAGAAACGCTTGAGAAACTCAAAATTTTCGCAGTTCTGATGCTCGAAACGAGTAACTAGAACGGCCTAGGGGAATAGTACGCACACCGTTGTAATCGGGCGAGTTTCTACTTTCAGACGCAACAGAAATTTTGCGGATTGGTCAATCCGTTCGCGAGATATGGCAGTTTGGAGGTAAGAAACGCTTGAGAATCTCAAAATTTGCGCAGTTTTGATGCTCGACACGAATAACTAGAACGGCCTAGGGGAATAGTACGCACACCGTTTTAATCGGGCGAGTTTCTACTTTCAGACGCAACAGAAATTTTGCGGATTGGTCAATCCGTTCGCGAGATATGGCAGTTTGGAGGTAAGAAACGCTTGAGAAACTCAAAATTTTCGCAGTTCTGATGCTCGAAACGAGTAACTAGAACGGCCTAGGGGAATAGTACGCACACCGTTGTAATCGGGCGAGTTTCTACTTTCAGACGCAACAGAAATTTTGCGGATTGGTCAATCCGTTCGCGAGATATGGCAGTTTGGAGGTAACAAACGCTTGAGAAACTCAAAGTTTTCGCAGTTCTGATGCTCGAAACGAGTAACTAGAACGGCATAGGGGAAGAGTACGCATACCGTTGTAATCGGGTGAGTTTCTACTTTCAGATGCAACAGAAATTTTGCGGATTGGTCAATCCGTTCGCGAGATGTGGCCGTTTGGATGTAAGAAACGCTTGAGAAACTCAAAATTTTCGCAGTTCTGATGCTCGAAACGAGTAACTAGAACGGCATAGGGGAAGAGTACGCATACCGTTGTAATCGGGTGAGTTTCTACTTTCAGATGCAACAGAAATTTTGCGGATTGATCAATCCGTTCGCGAGATATGGCAGTTTGGAAATAAGAAACGCTTGATAAACTCAAAATTTTCGCAGTTCTGATGCTCGAAACGAGTAACTAGAACGGCATAGGGGAAAAGTACGCATACCGTTGTAATCGGGCGAGTTTCTACTTTCAGATGCAATGGAAATTTTGCGGATTGGTCAATCCGTTCGCAAGATATGGCAGTTTGGATGTAAGAAACGCTTGAGAAACTCAATATTTTCGCAGATCTGATGCTCGACACGAATAACTAGAACGGCCTAGGGGAAAAGTGCGCATACCGTTGTAATCGGGCGAGTTTCTACTTTCAGATGCAACAGAAATTTTGCGGATTGGTCAATCCGTTCGCGAGATGTGGCCGTTTGGATGTAAGAAACGCTTGAGAAACTCAAAATTTTCGCAGTTCTGATGCTCGAAACGAGTAACTAGAACGGCATAGGGGAAGAGTACGCATACCGTTGTAATCGGGTGAGTTTCTACTTTCAGATGCAACAGAAATTTTGCGGATTGATCAATCCGTTCGCGAGATATGGCAGTTTGGAAATAAGAAACGCTTGATAAACTCAAAATTTTCGCAGTTCTGATGCTCGAAACGAATAACTAGAACGGCATAGGGGAAAAGTACGCATACCGTTGTAATCGGGCGAGTTTCTACTTTCAGATGCAATAGAAATTTTTCGGATTGGTCAATCCGTTCGCGAGATATGGCAGTTTGGAGGTAAGAATCGCTTGAGAAACTCAAAATTTTCGCAGTTCTGATGCTCGACACGAATAACTAGAACGGCCTATGGGAATAGTACGCACACCCTTGTAATCGGGCGAGTTTCTACTTTCAGACGCAACAGAAATTTTGCGGATTGGTCAATCCGTTCGCGAGATATGGCAGTTTGGAGGTAAGAAACGCTTGAGAAACTCAAAATTTGCGCAGTTTTGATGCTCGACACGAATAACTAGAACGGCCTAGGGGAATAGTACGCACACCGTTGTAATCGGGCGAGTTTCTACTTTCAGACGCAACAGAAATTTTGCGGATTGGTCAATCCGTTCGCGAGATATGGCAGTTTGGAGGTAAGAAACGCTTGAGAAACTCAAAATTTTCGCAGTTCTGATGCTCGAAACGAGTAACTAGAACGGCCTAGGGGAATAGTACGCACACCGTTGTAATCGGGCGAGTTTCTACTTTCAGACGCAACAGAAATTTTGCGGATTGGTCAATCCGTTCGCGAGATATGGCAGTTTGGAGGTAACAAACGCTTGAGAAACTCAAAGTTTTCGCAGTTCTGATGCTCGAAACGAGTAACTAGAACGGCATAGGGGAAGAGTACGCATACCGTTGTAATCGGGTGAGTTTCTACTTTCAGATGCAACAGAAATTTTGCGGATTGGTCAATCCGTTCGCGAGATGTGGCCGTTTGGATGTAAGAAACGCTTGAGAAACTCAAAATTTTCGCAGTTCTGATGCTCGAAACGAGTAACTAGAACGGCATAGGGGAAGAGTACGCATACCGTTGTAATCGGGTGAGTTTCTACTTTCAGATGCAACAGAAATTTTGCGGATTGATCAATCCGTTCGCGAGATATGGCAGTTTGGAAATAAGAAACGCTTGATAAACTCAAAATTTTCGCAGTTCTGATGCTCGAAACGAGTAACTAGAACGGCATAGGGGAAAAGTACGCATACCGTTGTAATCGGGCGAGTTTCTACTTTCAGATGCAATGGAAATTTTGCGGATTGGTCAATCCGTTCGCAAGATATGGCAGTTTGGATGTAAGAAACGCTTGAGAAACTCAATATTTTCGCAGATCTGATGCTCGACACGAATAACTAGAACGGCCTAGGGGAAAAGTGCGCATACCGTTGTAATCGGGCGAGTTTCTACTTTCAGATGCAACAGAAATTTTGCGGATTGGTCAATCCGTTCGCGAGATGTGGCCGTTTGGATGTAAGAAACGCTTGAGAAACTCAAAATTTTCGCAGTTCTGATGCTCGAAACGAGTAACTAGAACGGCATAGGGGAAGAGTACGCATACCGTTGTAATCGGGTGAGTTTCTACTTTCAGATGCAACAGAAATTTTGCGGATTGATCAATCCGTTCGCGAGATATGGCAGTTTGGAAATAAGAAACGCTTGATAAACTCAAAATTTTCGCAGTTCTGATGCTCGAAACGAATAACTAGAACGGCATAGGGGAAAAGTACGCATACCGTTGTAATCGGGCGAGTTTCTACTTTCAGATGCAATAGAAATTTTTCGGATTGGTCAATCCGTTCGCGAGATATGGCAGTTTGGAGGTAAGAATCGCTTGAGAAACTCAAAATTTTCGCAGTTCTGATGCTCGACACGAATAACTAGAACGGCCTATGGGAAAAGTGCGCATACCGTTGTAATTGGGCGAGTTTCTACTTTCAGTTGCAACAGAAATTTTGCGGATTGATCAATCCGTTCGCGAGATATGGCAGTTTGGATATAAGAAACGCTTGAGAAACTCAAAATTTTCGCAGTTCTGATGCTCGAAACGAGTAACTAGAACGGCCTAGGGGAATAGTACGCACACCCTTGTAATCGGGCGAGTTTCTACTTTCAGACGCAACAGAAATTTTGCGGATTGGTCAATCCGTTCGCGAGATATGGCAGTTTGGAGGTAAGAAACGCTTGAGAAACTCAAAATTTGCGCAGTTTTGATGCTCGACACGAATAACTAGAACGGCCTAGGGGAATAGTACGCACACCGTTGTAATCGGGCGAGTTTCTACTTTCAGACGCAACAGAAATTTTGCGGATTGGTCAATCCGTTCGCGAGATATGGCAGTTTGGAGGTAAGAAACGCTTGAGAAACTCAAAATTTTCGCAGTTCTGATGCTCGAAACGAGTAACTAGAACGGCCTAGGGGAATAGTACGCACACCGTTGTAATCGGGCGAGTTTCTACTTTCAGACGCAACAGAAATTTTGCGGATTGGTCAATCCGTTCGCGAGATATGGCAGTTTGGAGGTAAGAAACGCTTGAGAAACTCAAAATTTGCGCAGTTTTGATGCTCGACACGAATAACTAGATCGGCATAGGGGAAGAGTACGCACACCGTTGTAATCGGGCGAGTTTCTACTTTCAGACGCAACAGAAATTTTGCGGATTGGTCAATCCGTTCGCGAGATATGGCAGTTTGGAGGTAAGAATCGCTTGATAAACTCAAAATTTTCGCAGTTCTGATGCTCGAAACGAGTAACTAGAACGGCATAGGGGAAAAGTACGCATACCGTTGTAATCGGGCGAGTTTCTACTTTCAGATGCAATGGAAATTTTGCGGATTGGTCAATCCGTTCGCAAGATATGGCAGTTTGGATGTAAGAAACGCTTGAGAAACTCAATATTTTCGCAGATCTGATGCTCGACACGAATAACTAGAACGGCCTAGGGGAAAAGTGCGCATACCGTTGTAATCGGGCGAGTTTCTACTTTCAGATGCAACAGAAATTTTGCGGATTGATCAATCCGTACGCGAGATATGGCAGTTTGGATATAAGAAACGCTTGAGAAACTCAAAATTTTCGCAGTTCTGATGCTCGAAACGAGTAACTAGAACGGCATAGGGGAAAAGTACGCATACCGTTGTAATCGGGCGAGTTTCTACTTTCAGATGCAATGGAAATTTTGCGGATTGGTCAATCCGTTCGCAAGATATGGCAGTTTGGATGTAAGAAACGCTTGAGAAACTCAATATTTTCGCAGATCTGATGCTCGACACGAATAACTAGAACGGCCTAGGGGAAAAGTGCGCATACCGTTGTAATCGGGCGAGTTTCTACTTTCAGATGCAACAGAAATTTTGCGGATTGATCAATCCGTACGCGAGATATGGCAGTTTGGATATAAGAAACGCTTGAGAAACTCAAAATTTTCGCAGTTCTGATGCTCGAAACGAGTAACTAGAACGGCATAGGGGAAAAGTACGCATAACGTTGTAATCGGGCGAGTTTCTACTTTCAGATGCAATAGAAATTTTGCGGATTGGTCAATCCGTTCGCGAGATATGGCAGTTTGGAGGTAAGAATCGCTTGAGAAACTCAAAATTTTCGCAGATCTGATGCTCGACACGAATAACTAGAACGGCCTAGGGGAAAAGTGCGCATACCGTTGTAATCGGGCGAGTTTCTACTTTCAGATGCAACAGAAATTTTGCGGATTGATCAATCCGTTCGCGAGATATGGCAGTTTGGATATAAGAAACGCTTGAGAAACTAAAAATTTTCGCAGTTCTGATGCTCGAAACGAATAACTAGAACCGCCTAGGGGAAAAGTGCGCATACCGTTGTAATCGGGCGAGTTTCTACTTTCAGATGCAACAGAAATTTTGCGGATTGATCAATCCGTTCGCGAGATATGGCAGTTTGGATATAAGAAACGCTTGAGAAACTCAAAATTTTCGCAGTTCTGATGCTCGAAACGAGTAACTAGAACGGCCTAGGGGAATAGTACGCACACCGTTGTAATCGGGCGAGTTTCTACTTTCAGACGCAACAGAAATTTTGCGGATTGGTCAATCCGTTCGCGAGATATGGCAGTTTGGAGGTAAGAAACGCTTGAGAAACTCAAAGTTTTCGCAGTTCTGATGCTCTAAACGAGTAACTAGAACGGCATAGGGGAAGAGTACGCATACCGTTGTAATCGGGTGAGTTTCTACTTTCAGATGCAACAGAAATTTTGCGGATTGGTCAATCCGTTCGCGAGATATGGCAGTTTGGAAATAAGAAACGCTTGATAAACTCAAAATTTTCGCAGTTCTGATGCTCGAAACGAGTAACTAGAACGGCATAGGGGAAAAGTACGCATACCGTTGTAATCGGGCGAGTTTCTACTTTCAGATGCAATGGAAATTTTGCGGATTGGTCAATCCGTTCTCGAGATATGGCAGTTTGGATGTAAGAAACGCTTGAGAAACTCAAAATTTTCGCAGATGTGATGCTCGACACGACTAACTAGAACGGCCTAGGGCAAAGTGCGCATACCGTTGTAATCGGGCGAGTTTCTACTTTCAGATGCAACAGAAATTTTGCGGATTGATCAATCCGTTCGCGAGATATGGCAGTTTGGATATAAGAAACGCTTGAGAAACTCAAAATTTTCGCAGTTCTGATGCTCGAAACGAGTAACTAGAACGGCCTAGGGGAATAGTACGCACACCGTTGTAATCGGGCGAGTTTCTACTTTCAGACGCAACAGAAATTTTGCGGATTGGTCAATCCGTTCGCGAGATATGGCAGTTTGGAGGTAAGAAACGCTTGAGAAACTCAAAGTTTTCGCAGTTCTGATGCTCTAAACGAGTAACTAGAACGGCATAGGGGAAGAGTACGCATACCGTTGTAATCGGGTGAGTTTCTACTTTCAGATGCAACAGAAATTTTGCGGATTGGTCAATCCGTTCGCGAGATATGGCAGTTTGGAAATAAGAAACGCTTGATAAACTCAAAATTTTCGCAGTTCTGATGCTCGAAACGAGTAACTAGAACGGCATAGGGGAAAAGTACGCATACCGTTGTAATCGGGCGAGTTTCTACTTTCAGATGCAATGGAAATTTTGCGGATTGGTCAATCCGTTCTCGAGATATGGCAGTTTGGATGTAAGAAACGCTTGAGAAACTCAAAATTTTCGCAGATGTGATGCTCGACACGACTAACTAGAACGGCCTAGGGCAAAGTGCGCATACCGTTGTAATCGGGCGAATTTCTACTTTCAGATGCAACAGAAATTTTGCGGATTGATCAATCCGTTCGCGAGATATGGCAGTTTGGATATAAGAAACGCTTGAGAAACTCAAAATTTTCGCAGTTCTGATGCTCGAAACGAGTAACTAGAACGGCCTAGGGGAATAGTACGCACGCCGTTGTAATCGGGCGAGTTTCTACTTTCAGACGCAACAGAAATTTTGCGGATTGGTCAATCCGTTCGCGAGATATGGCAGTTTGGAGGTAAGAAACGCTTGAGAAACTCAAAATTTGCGCAGTTTTGATGCTCGACACGAATAACTAGAACGGCCTAGGGGAATAGTACGCACACCGTTGTAATCGGGCGAGTTTCTACTTTCAGACGCAACAGAAATTTTGCGGATTGGTCAATCCGTTCGCGAGATATGGCAGTTTGGAGGTAAGAATCGCTTGATAAACTCAAAATTTTCGCAGTTCTGATGCTCGAAACGAGTAACTAGAACGGCATAGGGGAAAAGTACGCATACCGTTGTAATCGGGCGAGTTTCTACTTTCAGATGCAATGGAAATTTTGCGGATTGGTCAATCCGTTCGCAAGATATGGCAGTTTGGATGTAAGAAACGCTTGAGAAACTCAATATTTTCGCAGATCTGATGCTCGACACGAATAACTAGAACGGCCTAGGGGAAAAGTGCGCATACCGTTGTAATCGGGCGAGTTTCTACTTTCAGATGCAACAGAAATTTTGCGGATTGATCAATCCGTACGCGAGATATGGCAGTTTGGATATAAGAAACGCTTGAGAAACTCAAAATTTTCGCAGTTCTGATGCTCGAAACGAGTAACTAGAACGGCATAGGGGAAAAGTACGCATAACGTTGTAATCGGGCGAGTTTCTACTTTCAGATGCAATAGAAATTTTGCGGATTGGTCAATCCGTTCGCGAGATATGGCAGTTTGGAGGTAAGAATCGCTTGAGAAACTCAAAATTTTCGCAGATCTGATGCTCGACACGAATAACTAGAACGGCCTAGGGGAAAAGTGCGCATACCGTTGTAATCGGGCGAGTTTCTACTTTCAGATGCAACAGAAATTTTGCGGATTGATCAATCCGTTCGCGAGATATGGCAGTTTGGATATAAGAAACGCTTGAGAAACTAAAAATTTTCGCAGTTCTGATGCTCGAAACGAATAACTAGAACCGCCTAGGGGAAAAGTGCGCATACCGTTGTAATCGGGCGAGTTTCTACTTTCAGATGCAACAGAAATTTTGCGGATTGATCAATCCGTTCGCGAGATATGGCAGTTTGGATATAAGAAACGCTTGAGAAACTCAAAATTTTCGCAGTTCTGATGCTCGAAACGAGTAACTAGAACGGCCTAGGGGAATAGTACGCACACCGTTGTAATCGGGCGAGTTTTTACTTTCAGACGCAACAGAAATTTTGCGGATTGGTCAATCCGTTCGCGAGATATGGCAGTTTGGAGGTAAGAAACGCTTGAGAAACTCAAAATTTGCGCAGTTTTGATGCTCGACACGAATAACTAGAACGGCCTAGGGGAATAGTACGCACACCGTTGTAATCGGGCGAGTTTCTACTTTCAGACGCAACAGAAATTTTGCGGATTGGTCAATCCGTTCGCGAGATATGGCAGTTTGGAGGTAAGAAACGCTTGAGAAACTCAAAATTTTCGCAGTTCTGATGCTCGAAACGAGTAACTAGAACGGCCTAGGGGAATAGTACGCACACCGTTGTAATCGGGCGAGTTTCTACTTTCAGACGCAACAGAAATTTTGCGGATTGGTCAATCCGTTCGCGAGATATGGCAGTTTGGAGGTAAGAAACGCTTGAGAAACTCAAAGTTTTCGCAGTTCTGATGCTCGAAACGAGTAACTAGAACGGCATAGGGGAAGAGTACGCATACCGTTGTAATCGGGTGAGTTTCTACTTTCAGATGCAACAGAAATTTTGCGGATTGGTCAATCCGTTCGCGAGATGTGGCCGTTTGGATGTAAGAAACGCTTGAGAAACTCAAAATTTTCGCAGTTCTGATGCTCGAAACGAGTAACTAGAACGGCATAGGGGAAGAGTACGCATACCGTTGTAATCGGGTGAGTTTCTACTTTCAGATGCAACAGAAATTTTGCGGATTGATCAATCCGTTCGCGAGATATGGCAGTTTGGAAATAAGAAACGCTTGATAAACTCAAAATTTTCGCAGTTCTGATGCTCGAAACGAGTAACTAGAACGGCATAGGGGAAAAGTACGCATACCGTTGTAATCGGGCGAGTTTCTACTTTCAGATGCAATGGAAATTTTGGGGATTGGTCAATCCGTTCGCGAGATATGGCAGTTTGGATGTAAGAAACGCTTGAGAAACTCAAAATTTTCGCAGATGTGATGCTCGACACGAATAACTAGAACGGCCTAGGGGAAAAGTGCGCACACCGTTGTAATCGGGCGAGTTTCTACTTTCAGATGCAACAGAAATTTTGCGGATTGATCAATCCGTTCGCGAGATATGGCAGTTTGGTTATAAGAAACGCTTGAGAAACTCAAAATTTTCGCAGTTCTGATGCTCGGAACGAGTAACTAGAACGGCCTAGTGGAATAGTACGCACACCGTTGTAATCGGGCGAGTTTCTACTTTCAGACGCAACAGAAATTTTGCGGATTGGTCAATCCGTTCGCGAGATATGGCAGTTTGGAGGTAAGAAACGCTTGAGAAACTCAAAATTTGCGCAGTTTTGATGCTCGACACGAATAACTAGAACGGCCTAGGGGAATAGTACGCACACCGTTGTAATCGGGCGAGTTTCTACTTTCAGACGCAACAGAAATTTTGCGGATTGGTCAATCCGTTCGCGAGATATGGCAGTTTGGAGGTAAGAAACGCTTGAGAAACTCAAAATTTTCGCAGTTCTGATGCTCGAAACGAGTAACTAGAACGGCCTAGGGGAATAGTACGCACACCGTTGTAATCGGGCGAGTTTCTACTTTCAGACGCAACAGAAATTTTGCGGATTGGTCAATCCGTTCGCGAGATATGGCAGTTTGGAGGTAAGAAACGCTTGAGAAACTCAAAGTTTTCGCAGTTCTGATGCTCGAAACGAGTAACTAGAACGGCATAGGGGAAGAGTACGCATACCGTTGTAATCGGGTGAGTTTCTACTTTCAGATGCAACAGAAATTTTGCGGATTGGTCAATCCGTTCGCGAGATGTGGCCGTTTGGATGTAAGAAACGCTTGAGAAACTCAAAATTTTCGCAGTTCTGATGCTCGAAACGAGTAACTAGAACGGCATAGGGGAAGAGTACGCATACCGTTGTAATCGGGTGAGTTTCTACTTTCAGATGCAACAGAAATTTTGCGGATTGATCAATCCGTTCGCGAGATATGGCAGTTTGGAAATAAGAAACGCTTGATAAACTCAAAATTTTCGCAGTTCTGATGCTCGAAACGAGTAACTAGAACGGCATAGGGGAAAAGTACGCATACCGTTGTAATCGGGCGAGTTTCTACTTTCAGATGCAATGGAAATTTTGCGGATTGGTCAATCCGTTCGCAAGATATGGCAGTTTGGATGTAAGAAACGCTTGAGAAACTCAAAATTTTCGCAGTTCTGATGCTCGAAACGAGTAACTAGAACGGCATAGGGGAAGAGTACGCATACCGTTGTAATCGGGTGAGTTTCTACTTTCAGATGCAACAGAAATTTTGCGGATTGATCAATCCGTTCGCGAGATATGGCAGTTTGGAAATAAGAAACGCTTGATAAACTCAAAATTTTCGCAGTTCTGATGCTCGAAACGAGTAACTAGAACGGCATAGGGGAAAAGTACGCATACCGTTGTAATCGGGCGAGTTTCTACTTTCAGATGCAATGGAAATTTTGCGGATTGGTCAATCCGTTCGCGAGATATGGCAGTTTGGATGTAAGAAACGCTTGAGAAACTCAAAATTTTCGCAGATGTGATGCTCGACACGAATAACTAGAACGGCCTAGGGGAAAAGTGCGCATACCGTTGTAATCGGGCGAGTTTCTACTTTCAGATGCAACAGAAATTTTGCGGATTGATCAATCCGTTCGCGAGATATGGCAGTTTGGATATAAGAAACGCTTGAGAAACTCAAAATTTTCGCAGTTCTGATGCTCGAAACGAGTAACTAGAACGGCCTAGGGGAATAGTACGCACACCGTTGTAATCGGGCGAGTTTCTACTTTCAGACGCAACAGAAATTTTGCGGATTGGTCAATCCGTTCGCGAGATATGGCAGTTTGGAGGTAAGAAACGCTTGAGAAACTCAAAATTTGCGCAGTTTTGATGCTCGACACGAATAACTAGAACGGCCTAGGGGAATAGTACGCACACCGTTGTAATCGGGCGAGTTTCCACTTTCAGACGCAACAGAAATTTTGCGGATTGGTCAATCCGTTCGCGAGATATGGCAGTTTGGAGGTAAGAATCGCTTGAGAAACTCAAAATTTTCGCAGTTCTGATGCTCGACACGAATAACTAGAACGGCCTAGGGGAAAAGTGCGCACACCGTTGTAATCGGGCGAGTTTCTACTTTCAGACGCAACAGAAATTTTGCGGATTGGTCAATCCGTTCGCGAGATATGGCAGTTTGGAAGTAAGAAACGCTTGAGAAACTCAAAATTTGCGCAGTTTTGATGCTCGACACGAATAACTAGAACGGCCTAGGGGAATAGTACGCACACCGTTGTAATCGGGCGAGTTTCTACTTTCAGATGCGACAGAAATTTTGCGGATTGATCAATCCGTTCGCGAGATATGGCAGTTTGGAAATAAGAAACGCTTGATAAACTCAAAATTTTCGCAGTTCTGATGCTCGAAACGAGTAACTAGAACGGCATAGGGGAATAGTACGCATACCGTTGTAATCGGGCGAGTTTCTACTTTCAGATGCAATGGAAATTTTGCGGATTGGTCAATCCGTTCGCAAGATATGGCAGTTTGGATGTAAGAAACGCTTGAGAAACTCAAAATTTTCGCAGTTCTGATGTTCGAAACGAGTAACTAGAACGGCATAGGGGAAGAGTACGCATACCGTTGTAATCGGGTGAGTTTCTACTTTCAGATGCAACAGAAATTTTGCGGATTGATCAATCCGTTCGCGAGATATGGCAGTTTGGAAATAAGAAACGCTTGATAAACTCAAAATTTTCGCAGTTCTGATGCTCGAAACGAGTAACTAGAACGGCATAGGGGAAAAGTACGCATACCGTTGTAATCGGGCGAGTTTCTACTTTCAGACGCAACAGAAATTTTGCGGATTGGTCAATCCGTTCGCGAGATATGGCAGTTTGGAGGTAAGAAACGCTTGAGAAACTCAAAATTTGCGCAGTTTTGATGCTCGACACGAATAACTAGACCGGCCTAGGGGAATAGTACGCACACCGTTGTAATCGGGCGAGTTTCTACTTTCAGACGCAACAGAAATTTTGCGGATTGGTCAATCCGTTCGCGAGATATGGCAGTTTGGAGGTAAGAATCGCTTGAGAAACTCAAAATTTTCGCAGTTCTGATGCTCGACACGAATAACTAGAACGGCCTAGGGGAAAAGTGCGCATACCGTTGTAATCGGGCGAGTTTCTACTTTCAGATGCCACAGAAATTTTGCGGATTGATCAATCCGTTCGCGAGATATGGCAGTTTGGAAATAAGAAACGGTTGATAAACTCAAAATTTTCGCAGTTCTGATGCTCGAAACGAGTAACTAGAACGGCATAGGGGAAAAGTACGCATACCGTTGTAATCGGGCGAGTTTCTACTTTCAGATGCAATGGAAATTTTGCGGATTGGTCAATCCGTTCGCGAGATATGGCAGTTTGGATGTAAGAAACGCTTGAGAAACTCAAAATTTTCGCAGATCTGATGCTCGACACGAATAACTAGAACGGCCTAGGGGAAAAGTGCGCATACCGTTGTAATCGGGCGAGTTTCTACTTTCAGATGCAACAGAAACTTTGCGGATTGGTCAATCCGTTCGCGAGATATGGCAGTTTGGAGGTAAGAAACGCTTGAGAATCTCAAAATTTGCGCAGTTTTGATGCTCGACACGAATAACTAGAACGGCCTAGGGGAATAGTACGCACACCGTTTTAATCGGGCGAGTTTCTACTTTCAGACGCAACAGAAATTTTGCGGATTGGTCAATCCGTTCGCGAGATATGGCAGTTTGGAGGTAAGAAACGCTTGAGAAACTCAAAATTTTCGCAGTTCTGATGCTCGAAACGAGTAACTAGAACGGCCTAGGGGAATAGTACGCACACCGTTGTAATCGGTCGAGTTTCTACTTTCAGACGCAACAGAAATTTTGCGGATTGGTCAATCCGTTCGCGAGATATGGCAGTTTGGAAATAAGAAACGGTTGATAAACTCAAAATTTTCGCAGTTCTGATGCTCGAAACGAGTAACTAGAACGGCATAGGGGAAAAGTACGCATACCGTTGTAATCGGGCGAGTTTCTACTTTCAGATGCAATGGAAATTTTGCGGATTGGTCAATCCGTTCGCGAGATATGGCAGTTTGGATGTAAGAAACGCTTGAGAAACTCAAAATTTTCGCAGATCTGATGCTCGACACGAATAACTAGAACGGCCTAGGGGAAAAGTGCGCATACCGTTGTAATCGGGCGAGTTTCTACTTTCAGATGCAACAGAAACTTTGCGGATTGGTCAATCCGTTCGCGAGATATGGCAGTTTGGAGGTAAGAAACGCTTGAGAATCTCAAAATTTGCGCAGTTTTGATGCTCGACACGAATAACTAGAACGGCCTAGGGGAATAGTACGCACACCGTTTTAATCGGGCGAGTTTCTACTTTCAGACGCAACAGAAATTTTGCGGATTGGTCAATCCGTTCGCGAGATATGGCAGTTTGGAGGTAAGAAACGCTTGAGAAACTCAAAATTTTCGCAGTTCTGATGCTCGAAACGAGTAACTAGAACGGCCTAGGGGAATAGTACGCACACCGTTGTAATCGGTCGAGTTTCTACTTTCAGACGCAACAGAAATTTTGCGGATTGGTCAATCCGTTCGCGAGATATGGCAGTTTGGAGGTAAGAAACGCTTGAGAAACTCAAAGTTTTCGCAGTTCTGATGCTCGAAACGAGTAACTAGAACGGCATAGGGGAAGAGTACGCATACCGTTGTAATCGGGCGAGTATCTACTTTCAGATGCAACAGAAATTTTGCGGATTGATCAATCCGTTCGCGAGATATGGCAGTTTGGATATAAGAAACGCTTGAGAAACTAAAAATTTTCGCAGTTCTGATGCTCGAAACGAGTAACTAGAACGGCCTAGGGGAATAGTACGCATACCGATGTAATCGGGCGAGTTTCTACTTTCAGACGCCACAGAAATTTTGCGGATTGATCAATCCGTTCGCGAGATATGGCAGTTTGGAAATAAGAAACGCTTGATAAACTCAAAATTTTCGCAGTTCTGATGCTCGAAACGAATAACTAGAACGGCATAGGGGAAAAGTACGCATACCGTTGTAATCGGGCGAGTTTCTACTTTCAGATGCAATAGAAATTTTGCGGATTGGTCAATCCGTTCGCGAGATATGGCAGTTTGGAGGTGAGAATCGCTTGAGAAACTCAAAATTTTCGCAGTTCTGATGCTCGACACGAATAACTAGAACGGCCTATGGGAAAAGTGCGCATACCGTTGTAATTGGGCGAGTTTCTACTTTCAGTTGCAACAGAAATTTTGCGGATTGATCAATCCGTTCGCGAGATATGGCAGTTTGGAAATAAGAAACGCTTGAGAAACTCAAAATTTTCGCAGTTCTGATGCTCGAAACGAATAACTAGAACCGCCTAGGGGAAATGTGCGCATACCGTTGTAATCGGGCGAGTTTCTACTTTCAGATGCCACAGAAATTTTGCGGATTGATCAATCCGTTCGCGAGATATGGCAGTTTGGAAATAAGAAACGCTTGATAAACTCAAAATTTTCGCAGTTCTGATGCTCGAAACGAGTAACTAGAACGGCATAGGGGAAAAGTACGCATACCGTTGTAATCGGGCGAGTTTCTACTTTCAG